>NC_044916.1:24444343-24544137 GCF_003576645.1 Ipomoea triloba | reverse complement strand
ATGAATAATATAACTCACGCAACACCCCCAGCAAAAGATATATATGATTATAAAAAGGGAATGTTTACAAAGTAGAGTTTAGTAGAAAAGTTTCAAAGAAATAAGACCAAAAACAACATAGACATCAATACATTGAAATAAGATGGAGTTTGGACCACGAGAGCTTACTTCTTGTTGGCTTTCCTTTTCTTGTTAATGGCTTCTCGTGTCTTGATGGGGTCTTTCGGATTTACCAGGCTTAAGTATTCATCTGTGACATCTAGATGCCTGTAGTTCCTGTAGGCTTCCCCCACGAACTCACCATCAATTACTCCATCTTTCCACCAGGCAATGCATTCTTCTGGAGACATATTGCTGTGTGTAGATATCCCAGTGGTTTTCAGCAGCTTGAATATCTCCAGGGTCAGAATTTGTTCAGTGTCTTCTCTGTTCCCAAACTTAAAGCTTGTCATGAGAAGATCTATCTTCCTTTCTTCTTCTGACTGTTGTTCTTGTCTTTTTCGTCTTCTTTCTCTGTCCTCTTCTCTCCTTCTCTCCATTTCCAGTGTGCGCTGAACCCTTAGGTTTTCTGCCTTTTTAGCATCCTCCATTGCTTTGCTCATGATTCTTGGTATTTTTGGAGGTGGTCCAGCCGGTTCACTTGCTGCCCTTTTCTTGCCTGTTGTATTTTCCCCCTTCTTTTTCCCTTTGTTTTCCCCCTTGTTGGCATCATCAGCACGGGAAAGAAGGATGGACATACCTTCGAAGATAGCTTGAAGCTGGGCAGGCACTTGGTTCGACAGGTCATCGAGTATGGCTTTCATTACATCCTGTCGAAGTTCACTGGAATGTCGAAAGGCTCGAAGCTCTGCTCGCATCTCGGCTAATTCAGCCCTCGCACTTGCAGCCTCTGCTCGAGCTACAGCAGCTTCATCAGTGGCTTTCCGTGCTGCATCCTCAGCCCATATCGCCTGTTCGAGAAGTTCGGCATGACGGCCCTGGGATTCACTTGTGCCAGCAGCAGGCATTGCAGCATTGCGGACCACAACGAGTATTCTTTCGAGCTGAGCCATCTTCTGAGATTGATCAGCCATGAATTGACGCACTTCGCCAATGAAGACTTCTTCGGCCTGTTGATCATAGTCAGAAGTAGAAGGAGATGAGGATCGAGATGTACCTTTTGTCGGAGGGGACTTGGGTGCTTCCAGATTTTCACCCATAACTTGCAGTTGCGAGTCCACCTCTCGATTTATTGTCTGAGGAGCCACAGGGACACTGGGTTCAGAGCTCGAAGGTAGCTCCATGTCAGGTGCTTCCCGGTTTCCACCTGAGGGATGGATCACTTCTTGCTCCTCACCTCTCGAACCTGGAGCCTTAGCTTCAGCAACTGTGGAGATAGGATCAGCCAGAGAAGGTTCTTCGGTATTGGACGCTTCCCGGTTTCCATCCAATAGAAGTTCCCCCTCAGCGTCACTTCTCGAACCAGTGCTGGGAACTTGGTCATCTGCTGGTGAGGTTGGAGACGAAGTGTCGACAGGTGCTTCCCGGTTTCCACCTTCGATGGTATCATCAGTACCCCTCGAACCAGCAGGACTTGGGGCAGTCTGCTCTAAGTGCTCATTGGACTGCATTTCAGTCTGCTCCGATGAGTCTGGAATGACAATTATTTCAAGAGCAGTAGGAAAACCCGGCAGTGTGAGCAACGGAACTACACCCTCTCGAACTGTCTGAGCTTCATCGTTGTCAATCGAGGGTGTGGACGCAGGTGGTGGCAAAAGTAAAACAGTGTTGGGTGCCACTCGAAGTGCTTCAGAGGTCTCGGATTCACCTCTCGAAGCTTCTACCTGCTCGTCCAGAGCAGAGTTGCTGACTTGGGACAGTGGAATTGCGGCTGTTGCGATATCATCGTGAGCAGCCCCAGAGGTCTCTCCTAGACCTCTCGTGAATTCAACATTCTGTCCCAAGGAGATGGCAGTGGCAAGCCTGATATCTTATCGAAATCGAGCTTCTGGATCCTCCTCAGGCTCAACCTCGGTTTCTTCAGCTATGCCTTTACCCTTATCAGATCTTTCATTGTTCAGCTTAGACACTCTTGTTTCGTAGGCAAGGTCTAGGAGTTGATGAGCTGGGATCTCTGAGATACCCAGCCACTGGAGTGCAAATTGTTCTTCTGCCTCCATCTCAGCTGCTTGGGCCATCAGTTGAGTGAAAGGACTGGTTCTCCAGTTGATCCACCTGATCACCCTAGAGAAGTCATCAAGAATAGGTGCTTCCACTTCCAACTGAGTAGTGACCTCTGCTTCTCCATCATTCTGTTCATCAGGCAGAACTTCTGTAGTAGTGATCTCTCGACCATTATCCGAGAGATCATCTTCCAATCTGACATCTGCTATTACTTGAGCAACTGATCTATCAATCTGAGCAGATTCAGTGGGTGTCAACTCAACATTTAGAGCATGTTGCACTGGGTCCCGGACCACAATGCCCTGATCATCAGCAACTACCATGTAGTCCTGAGCTTCAGCTGCTGGATCATCTATCTCTCGAACCACCTGTCGTAGCTCTTCTATATCCCCCTGTACTGGATCACTGATCCCAGTACCTTCAACTTCTCGAACCTCCTCTCGAGGTTCTAATACAGATTCACCAGTACCCTCAGCAGTAATATCATCATGAAGATTATCACACAAATCTCTTGACAGGGACCTGGTAGGGGGCACTCTCTCAACCTCAGTGGCCAGTGTAGCCTGAGGTTCCCCCTGGGCGTGTGCCCTGTCCTCGAAGGGTACTTGTATAACTGATGGTGTCACCTCTCGAACCTGGGTGACAACAATATGTTTGGCCCTTTTAGCCCTCAAAGCAACTCTCTGAATCAGAGCATCCAAAGGCTCATCATCAGAGTCCTTCTCCTTGGCTGGGGCTTTCCTTTTGCCCCTTCCTTTTGGCTGTGAGGGAGAAGGTGCAGCCTTACCACCTTTAGCTTTGGGGACTAGAGATCTCGTCCTACCCATATAGGTATTTCGATGAATCTCTTTTCCTTCCCTCAATTCAAAGCCCTTCAGGCTTAGGAGAGATTGAACTACAAAGCCGAAACCAACCTTTTTACTGATCGACAGGTTGGCGTTGGAGACTGAGCGCATCACTTGCTATTGGAGAAAGTTGAAGATAATATGTGCCCAGTCCAGCTTGTTGTTGTTCCAAATGGCATGGACGATTTTGAGGAGGTCTAGACTAACCTCGTCAGTTCCGGACACTTTGCTGAGCACAAACTTCATGATTAGGTCGGCAGCGAGAGCAAACCTCTCCTTTCGGTGGTACTTGCGGAGGGCAGAGGATGCTCTGGGTGGTGCAGTCGCTAGTCGGATTTTCTCCCAGAAGGCTTGCTTGTCCAAGTCGTAATCCGATAGATGCTTGACTGCTTCCTCCGATGACGCGAAATCAAATGCCGCTCTGAGGTCACCTACAGATGTTGTGATGGGAAAATCATTAAAGCGGCTTTCGATTTTACCCTTCGTGACCTTGGCATTTGCGAACCATTCTGTGAAGTCGAGGGCGTGAATGGTCCGGTAGTCGTGCGTCATGTATTTCATCAGTCCTGCTTTCTCAAACTTCTTCAGGACTTTTTCCGCCATTTTTGGATTAGGGGAGTTGGTGATGAAGCCGTTTCTGTCAAGGATACTCCCCGCCTTGACTTGTTTGATCTGAGAGCGAATGTGTAGCAACTCCCTTTGATATGCGTCAGAAGATGAGGTTGATGTAGAGGATTGGGACGCCATTGATGAAGGTTAGATGTTTTGGAGGGAATGAGTACTGCGTTTAGGATTTGGGGATTTTGGGTAAACGGTTTTAGCTTGAATCCGGGTAAAGAAGAAGGATTTGGCTTTTATATCGTGTGGATTCGGGTTGGATATATGGGTTAGGGTTGAGAGCTTGACCCAAGGAAGGATACCGGTTTTTTTAAAGAAGTAAAAGGTCAGAAATACCCCTAGTAACGGTCAGCGTATATGAAAAATAAGGGTATTTTTGGTAATTTAACAGAGCGGTTTTAGGTTTCAGGATAGTGGGGTAATAAAGAAAAGTAACTATATGAGCATGCTCCCATTAACGAAAAGATTTTTAAATATGGAAAACCGTCAGTAACCGGTGCCCACTTGGCTAGCATTAATATCCAAAGTTAGTCGTTCCCTTCATATATTCGTTGAACTTATTGGATTCACCTCTCGAAGGTGAATTGTCTTCCACATGAGTTTAAGGATCTTCCCCCTGAGTGATTGATCCCTAAACCTCCTTATTCCTCCGTCTTGATCTGGTTAAGGATCTTCCCCCTGAGTGATTGATCCCTAATCCTCCTTATTCCTCCGTTCAGAGATATCAGTTTGTTATCTTTCGAAGTGACCTCTCGAACTACCCTTCTTCGAGACATAACGTATATAGACAAACTGATCGGGTGACCTCTCGAACTACCTTTCGAACACAGATTGCGAGAGAAACAAGTTTGATTCATCTAAAAGATATCACTTGGAACATATCCTTAAGTTCATTTAGTGATTTCCAGATACATTACATATGAATCAATATCCTATTAGATTCCTTAGAAACTTTTGTTTGGCCTTGGTCAGCCTAATAGGAATCTATCGTTAAAGGAGGAACTAGCCATCTAAAGTCCTATTTGTCTAATAACAGAACTAGGGGTGGCTATTCCCTTTTCTTGTTCTTCTCTCCGGAGCTGCTTACTGTAGTTGGGAGTGACCATCTTCATCGCTAATCCTCTTAAGGTCTTTGGATTAGGTATGATCACCCCTTTGACTGCTGCTGACCTCAGAAAGTCCCATCTGGTCTTCCTCTCCATTTCCCTTGGTTCTCCATTTGGTTGAGGAAGGCCCTTTTCCAGAATGTGCAGCAGTAGGAGTCCCTCTTGTGCAGGACTCTCCTCCCGATTCCAGTGTCCCATCATTGTAGATCTCCTCGTATTTGGGGATCCATTCACCTTGGATGGGAATATGATTCTTGTTTGGATTATCAGGAAGCTCCGCAATCTGTTCACCCTTCGTTGATTCTGGATAGTTTTCTCCTTGAAAATCTTTGGACTTGACTGCCGGTTTCTTTCCTCTATAAAAGAATGGAACATCATCTTTTCTTTTCTTTTTCTCCATGAGAAGTTGATGATATGAACTTCTGAAAGAAACCCTCTTATTTATAGCCCAATACGTTTACCACTGTTGAGTCACGGGATGCAATATGAATGACCATTCAATGCTTGTGTAACTCCAAAGCTGCCATAAAGTTGATGAAACCGCTCCTCACATGCGAAACAGTTCATGGCACTAAATACAAGAAGATAAGATTTGACCATTCATCCCAATTCTATCATTCCCAATTCTAACCTTAGTTGAGAGAATCTATTTTCACATAACGCTTTTGTGAAAATATCTGCTAGTTGCTCCTCCGTTGCAACATATTCCAAAATAATGTCCTTCCTCTCAACATGGTCTCGGATGAAGTGATACTTAATATCAATATGTGTAATACCCCGTATTTTATTAACATTATCCTAAGGCGTTGACATTCCTAAGTTATGATCTTCAGATATTTCAAAAGAATTTTTATAAGTGAGTATAGTTGTTATTAAGCTGCGAACCTACGTACCGGTCACGAACCGTAAAAATTTTAGGAACTACTATTCGGACCCGTTTTTCCTAGGAAATGGATTTTTAGGCATCATACTATTATTCTTGAATTTCCTATTTAATTAAATCAGCTCATAGCAGCGAAAATTTATTTTGATCGTACATCGCTAAATTTCGCGGTGTACCGAACCTAGCCCAATTTTGAGGGTTAGTCTGGAATAAATTTTTAGTTTCGGAAATTATTCTATCTGGATTATTTTCCACCGAAACTTTATCTGTTTGGACCCCAACTGATAAGTTGTGGAGATATTTTATTATTTTATTATTTTTTTTCCAATCTTATCACATAAGATTGTGATGTAGTATAAAAGCCAATTTTTTTCCTTTTTCCCTTGCTTTTGCCGAAATGAAGAGGAGAGGAGAGAGAGAGAGATCATCTTCACCATTCTTCTTCCTCCATTGCTTCCATAGCCAAAATCCTTCTCAAGTCTCAATTTTATTCGGTAAGTTTTCGATTTTATTCGGTAGAAAGCTTTGTAATCCTTCCTAGGTTATGAATCTATGCTTAGTTTCTTGATATTTGTTGTTATGGTGTTGATTTTGATCCTAGGGTTTAAGGTGAAATTTGGGGAAAAGATCCAAAATCCATCTTATGGTGTTAGAATGCTCTCAAAGAGGTAAGGAATTCCCTTAAGTTGGAATTAGTCACTTGAATTTGGACAATTGATTTTGGTTGAAATATGGTGTTTTTGAGCTTTGGAAATATTTTTGTATACATGTTCATAGCTTGGATATGCATGTATATGTTATATTTATGTCCATATAGGCTTATACTTGTGAAAATAGTGAAAAGAAATCAGGGTAGATTCTGGAAGTAACTTCCGAGATTTGTTGGGTAAGGTATTTTGATCCTATTTTTTTTATACATGTAGTTCTATAAGTGTAGAACCCGCATATAAAATTTCATAATGATCAGAGTAGTATAAGTATGGTTTTCGAATTTTTCTCCAAAACTGGTCCAGAGAGAGAAAAATTCCGGACAGCACACTGCCAAGGGAAAAGATGGAATTTTCTGTGTTTATTCGCGGACCAAAATGACCAAAACTTTTTATGGACATCAAGTACTATAAGTTGGGATTCTACCATAAAAATTTCAAGTGAAAAAGAGTTCGGGAACTATTTTTACCGGCTCAATCTTTCGGACTGCGCCAAGCTGAATTTTCTGAATTATGCTTAGTATGATTATGGATGTGTTAATGATAATTGTGAGGTAGTTAGTGAGTTAATGGTGATAAAGTTAGGTAAATATATTATTATGATGTGTATTGAGGAAATTGTCATATGGAAATGTTGAGATAAAGGTTGTATATGGTGAATCTTGAGAAAGTAGTTGTTGGATGTTTTTGGGTTATGGTTAGGCAATGACCTTACCTATTAGAATTTATATATATTTGGATGTACGATATCCTCAAGTTATGATCTAATGGTGTTGATCATAGTGAAAGTTGTTGAGGACGATAGTTAAGGATGTTGGTTGATTTTAAGTGTGAGATGGACATATGAAGTGTATCCAAAAATGTTTATGAAAACTTACGTTGAAAAACGTATGCTATTTTGATATAAAGGTTGTCAAAACCTTATTGTTTGAGAAAATGATGTTTGAAAATCCTTCAGGGGCTAAAGAGGTAGCCGATTTCAAATATTGGACTCATTGGTGAAATATGTCCAAAAGAAATGATTTGAGTAAGAAAAATTGAAGGAAGAATCATGTTTTCAAAACCGTAGTTTCTAAAGTAAGTTGAGGAGGACCTTGATTGACCCACGGGTGGCTTTAAGTGCCCTTGCCCAGTGGTCGTTATATTATATTGTTAGAGCGAAGTCTATTCGCCGTTATGTCGTCATGTTGGAATAAGGAGAGGTGCCCACGGGAAGGCTTGAGTGCCACGGCCCGGGGTTGGGATAAGGGAGGAACCTACGGGAGGGTTGGAGTGCCATGGCCCGAGGTTGTAGGCCTCACTCTTACTATATGAAACTAAGGAAGTTTTAAAAATGAGTAAAGAGTTACTCTGTAACGTCTTTGAGAAAGAAATGATTTTGTCTTACGAGACGAGTGGATTTTGATTCACTGAACGATATACTATTTTCCAAATGATTATGTTTTCAAACCTTTGTCTACTTTTGAGTGACATCGGATTTCCTTACTTAGCCGTCGCGCTAACTGCACTTCAATGTGTTTCTTATCAGTTGCAGATTAGTGTGGGCCCCTGTAGCCGATGAGCTCGGAATAGAAGGGAAGTACAGGTTGAGGTCTACTCTTTGATGTAGACAGGGATTGTTATTAATGTTGTAAGTTTAGCCTGTGCACTTAGAGTGGAGTTTGTCAAAGAGGTGATAGAATTCACTCTAGGTGTGGCGGTAGCACCCNATATTTTATTATTTTATTATTTTTTTTCCAATCTTATCACATAAGATTGTGATGTAGTATAAAAGCCAATTTTTTTCCTTTTTCCCTTGCTTTTGCCGAAATGAAGAGGAGAGGAGAGAGAGAGAGATCATCTTCACCATTCTTCTTCCTCCATTGCTTCCATAGCCAAAATCCTTCTCAAGTCTCAATTTTATTCGGTAAGTTTTCGATTTTATTCGGTAGAAAGCTTTGTAATCCTTCCTAGGTTATGAATCTATGCTTAGTTTCTTGATATTTGTTGTTATGGTGTTGATTTTGATCCTAGGGTTTAAGGTGAAATTTGGGGAAAAGATCCAAAATCCATCTTATGGTGTTAGAATGCTCTCAAAGAGGTAAGGAATTCCCTTAAGTTGGAATTAGTCACTTGAATTTGGACAATTGATTTTGGTTGAAATATGGTGTTTTTGAGCTTTGGAAATATTTTTGTATACATGTTCATAGCTTGGATATGCATGTATATGTTATATTTATGTCCATATAGGCTTATACTTGTGAAAATAGTGAAAAGAAATCAGGGTAGATTCTGGAAGTAACTTCCGAGATTTGTTGGGTAAGGTATTTTGATCCTATTTTTTTTATACATGTAGTTCTATAAGTGTAGAACCCGCATATAAAATTTCATAATGATCAGAGTAGTATAAGTATGGTTTTCGAATTTTTCTCCAAAACTGGTCCAGAGAGAGAAAAATTCCGGACAGCACACTGCCAAGGGAAAAGATGGAATTTTCTGTGTTTATTCGCGGACCAAAATGACCAAAACTTTTTATGGACATCAAGTACTATAAGTTGGGATTCTACCATAAAAATTTCAAGTGAAAAAGAGTTCGGGAACTATTTTTACCGGCTCAATCTTTCGGACTGCGCCAAGCTGAATTTTCTGAATTATGCTTAGTATGATTATGGATGTGTTAATGATAATTGTGAGGTAGTTAGTGAGTTAATGGTGATAAAGTTAGGTAAATATATTATTATGATGTGTATTGAGGAAATTGTCATATGGAAATGTTGAGATAAAGGTTGTATATGGTGAATCTTGAGAAAGTAGTTGTTGGATGTTTTTGGGTTATGGTTAGGCAATGACCTTACCTATTAGAATTTATATATATTTGGATGTACGATATCCTCAAGTTATGATCTAATGGTGTTGATCATAGTGAAAGTTGTTGAGGACGATAGTTAAGGATGTTGGTTGATTTTAAGTGTGAGATGGACATATGAAGTGTATCCAAAAATGTTTATGAAAACTTACGTTGAAAAACGTATGCTATTTTGATATAAAGGTTGTCAAAACCTTATTGTTTGAGAAAATGATGTTTGAAAATCCTTCAGGGGCTAAAGAGGTAGCCGATTTCAAATATTGGACTCATTGGTGAAATATGTCCAAAAGAAATGATTTGAGTAAGAAAAATTGAAGGAAGAATCATGTTTTCAAAACCGTAGTTTCTAAAGTAAGTTGAGGAGGACCTTGATTGACCCACGGGTGGCTTTAAGTGCCCTTGCCCAGTGGTCGTTATATTATATTGTTAGAGCGAAGTCTATTCGCCGTTATGTCGTCATGTTGGAATAAGGAGAGGTGCCCACGGGAAGGCTTGAGTGCCACGGCCCGGGGTTGGGATAAGGGAGGAACCTACGGGAGGGTTGGAGTGCCATGGCCCGAGGTTGTAGGCCTCACTCTTACTATATGAAACTAAGGAAGTTTTAAAAATGAGTAAAGAGTTACTCTGTAACGTCTTTGAGAAAGAAATGATTTTGTCTTACGAGACGAGTGGATTTTGATTCACTGAACGATATACTATTTTCCAAATGATTATGTTTTCAAACCTTTGTCTACTTTTGAGTGACATCGGATTTCCTTACTTAGCCGTCGCGCTAACTGCACTTCAATGTGTTTCTTATCAGTTGCAGATTAGTGTGGGCCCCTGTAGCCGATGAGCTCGGAATAGAAGGGAAGTACAGGTTGAGGTCTACTCTTTGATGTAGACAGGGATTGTTATTAATGTTGTAAGTTTAGCCTGTGCACTTAGAGTGGAGTTTGTCAAAGAGGTGATAGAATTCACTCTAGGTGTGGCGGTAGCACCCGGTTTTCTGTTGATATGATGTAAGCTTCCGCAGCGTTTTATTACGGATTTTGTAATAAATGTAAGAGTTGAAAATTGGGGTGTTACAATATGCTTTGTTCTAGAATGTAACACTGGATTGTGGGTGATGGCAATAGCACTTGTATTGTCACACATGATCTTAACCTCCTTACACTCAACCCCATAATCCAGTAATTGTTGCTTCATCCATAAAACCTGAGCACAGCAACTTCCAGCTGCTACATACTCTGCCTCAGCGGTGCTTGTAGCTATCGAATGCTGTTTCTTGCTAAACCATGAGACAAGTCTTCCACCTAGAAACTGACATGTCCCTGATGTGCTTTTTCGATCTATCTTACAGCCGGCAAAGTCCGCATCTGAATAACCCATAAGTTCGAAAGATCCACCTCTCGAATACCAAAGTCCAACACTTTGCGTACCTTTGAGATATCTAAGAATCTTTTTAGATGCATTTAAGTGACTTTCCTTAGGACTTGCCTGAAACCTAGCACATACACCTACTGCAAAGGATATATCTGGTCTACTAGCAGTTAAATAGAGAAGAGATCCGATGATACCTCGATAAGTAGTCTGATCGACCTCTCGACCTTCACTGTCGACATCGATACGTAGAGAGGTTCCCATGGGTACTTTGACTGAGGATTTCCCTTCTATATTATATTTTCTGAGCAGATCCTTGGTGTATTTCTCCTGATTGATGAAGATACCTTCCTTAAGCTGTCTCACTTGTAATCCAAGGAAGTAGTTTAGTTCTCCCATCATGCTCATCTCGAACTTCCCTTTCATCAATCTGGAGAACTTCTCGCACAAGTCTGGATTGGTGCTTCCAAAAATGATATCGTCCACATAGATTTGCACCAATAAGATGTTATCCTCATCCTTAATTCTGAACAGTGTTTTGTCCACTAGGCCTTTGGTGAACCCACACTGAAGTAGAAAAGAGGATAAGGTATCATACCAAGCTCTCGGAGCTTGTTTTAAGCCGTAAAGTGCCTTCTTTAATTTGTATACTTTGTCAGCTCCCACGTCCTTCAAGAAACCCGGAGGTTGTTCAACGTACACCTCTTCTTCGAGAAGTCCGTTCAGAAAAGCGCTCTTGACATCCATTTGATATACCTTAAAGTCTTTGAAGGCGGCATATGCGAGAAAGATGCGTATGGCTTCGAGACGTGCCACTGGAGCGAAGGTTTCATCAAAATCTATTCCTTCCTCCTGACAATAGCCTTTGGCAACAAGTCTGGCCTTGTTCCTAACAATAACTCCATCCTCATTCATCTTGTTTCTGAAAACCCACTTTGTACCAATGACATTCTGATGCTGAGGTCTCGGAACTAGTTCCCAAACATCGTTCCGTTCAAACTGATGAAGTTCCTCTTGCATGGCTTGCACCCAATTTGGATCACATAGAGCCTCATCGATCATCTTAGGCTCTATTTGAGATAGAAAGCAAGCAAGCATGCTTTCTTTGTATGCTGATCTGGTTCGAACTTTGTCACGTACATCTCCAATCACTTGATCAGCAGGGTGACTTCTCAGCCATCTTAGGTCGGGTTGTGGCTCCTCAGTTGATACTTCCGTTGAAGGTTGAGATGTGGGTTGAACATCTATGATTTGGATTTGATCAACTGAGTCAGGAGCTTTCTTCTTGGTAGACTCCTCATCATCTGATTCTGACTGGAGTTCCGCTACGTCTCGAACTATCGACTGCTTGTCTTCGAGAGGTAAGTTTGATCTCTCGATAGACTCTGGCTGATCTTCCTCAGCTGCTTCCGTTGTCTTTGATGGTTGATCTGTCGATGCCCTTTCATCAAAGGTAACATGTATGGATTCTTCAACCACCAAACTCCGCTTGTTGAAGACTCTGAATGCTTTGCTTGTCGATGAGTATCCCAGAAATACTCCATCCTCTGCCTTTTCTTCAAAAGTTCTTCGTTGAGCCTTCCCATTGTTGTAGATATAGCATTTGCACCCGAATGTGTGGAAGTGGCTTACATTCGGTTTTCTTTCATTCCACAACTCATATGGAGTCTTTCCAACTCCTTTCACGATCAAGGACCGATTTTGGGTATAGCACGCTGTGTTGATTGCTTCTGCCCAAAATCCTTGTGATATGTTGGCTTGCGAGAGCATGGTCCTTGCGGCTTCTTTGAGAGTTCTGTTTCTTCTTTCAGCAACCCCGTTTTGTTGAGGCGTTCGAGCAGCTGACAGTTGATGATGAATCCCGTTCTCGTTGCAGTAGCTCTCGATTACTTGATTAACGAACTCTCCACCTTGATCTGACCGGATCTTTAGTATCGAGACATCCTTTTCAACTTGAACTTGCTTCAAGAGATTTGGCAGGGCAATTTTTGTCTCACTTTTCTTGGTTAAGAACACGGTCCATGTGAATCTTGTGTAGTCATCTACTACCACAAGAGTGTACTTCTTTCCCTTTATGCTGGGTGGATCCACTGGGCCGAATAAGTCCATGTGAAGAAGACTTAATGGTCTAGTGGATGATGTCTCGGCTTTGCTCTTGAAGGAGGATTTGATCTGTTTGCACCGTTGACATGCCTCATAAATTTTATCCTTTCGAAACGTCACTTTGGGCAGTCCTTCCACTAAGTTCCTCTTAGTAAGCTTGTTGATAGTCTTGAAGTTCAGATGACTAAGCTTACTATGCCAATCCCAGCATAAATCTTCCTTGCTCCTTGCTAGCATACATAGGGATGGTTTTGCAGACCTCCAATCCACTATGTACATGTTTCCTTTCCTTGCTGCTTCCAAGACGACTTCGAGAGATTCCTCGCTCATAATCTGGCATTTGCTTTTGGTGAAGATAACTTTGTAGCCCTTGTCACAGAACTGGCTTGTACTAAGGAGATTGAACTTGAGCCCTTCAACGTAGGATACTCCCTTAATAACCAGCTCATTCTTTTGAATTTCACCAACAGCTTTTGTGCGTCCCTTCTTCTCGTTGTCGCCAAATGTCACCAAGGGACCTTCGATAGGTTGGATGTTCTCTAGCAGTGTTAGATTTCCCGTCATATGTCTCGAACATCCACTGTCAATGAACCACACGTCCCTGGTGTCCTGCAAGGAAATTAAGCAAGTTTAGGTACCCAAACTTTGGGTCCTGGTGTGTTAGTGAGTTTAGGCATCCATTTATACCTTGTGCCCATTATTCCAGGCCTAGGCGCAATGTAGCCATTGTACGTTTAATAATCATAAGGAATGCTAGCAAAAGTTTTGGGCCTCTTTGGTGCATAAATCAACTTAGGTATAGACTTTTCGATCGGCTTATGCACCATGCCTTTCATACGCTGTTTGGTCATGTGAAATTGCTGAAAGTGAGGTTTCTTCCAGAAATTGTGATTCGATGACCAATTCTCACTAGATGGATAGAGTCTTCCTTTCTCCATCCGTGAGTTCCTAACTATGTGGATCTCAGACCTTCCATATTTGCCTTGAGGTGCATTATATGGAATGTAGCTCTTTTTGTACTTGGAATGGCCTTGCGAGAGATAGCAAGGTGATCTCTCGATATTGTTTACCCGGCCATTCTTCGTAGCTTTCCTATACTTTCCATTGCTGGTGTATAGGGACGGTTTATGAATAGCTACTCTGGTCTTTTCTGTTGGTCCTTTATGACCTTTATTTGGTTTGGGTTGAGATCCTCCATTTCTTGAAGTTCCCAAACCATTGGTCTGTTTATTTCTCGAGAGATGGTCTCGATGGAACCCTAGACCGGTTCTATCACTTGTAGGTCTGTGATCATTCACCATTTTCTCCATAGCTTTGGAGGAATTAGAGTATGATGCTATAACCTTTCTAAGATCATTTTCTGTGATCTCTCGAGTTTTGCACTCTTCAGTCAGTTGGATTATTTTAGCTTCTAACTCACTTACTTTGAGAGTTAGCTCTGAATTCTCTTTCGAGACGTTCTTAAGCATATCTCTTTCAGCAGTTAGCTTGCTGTTTTCTTCCCTGATTTTGGCATGAGTGCTATTAGCGACTGCGAGATCCCTTTTAAATGTTTCAAGCATCTCAAAGGGATCTTCATCGCTTCTGAAAGAAGAACAACGAGAGGTAGAAGTAGAGCAGCGAGATGTGGAAGTAGAGGTTACCTCATTGTCAATGGCCATTAGGCATTGATTCTCTTCTTCCTCGGTGTATAAGCAGATGAGCCCCCTCTCATCCTCTGAGCTGCTGCTGCTTTCACTGGAGCTCGACGTCTCGGACTCCTCGATTGTTCTCTCGAGTTCCTCAGCAACAAGCGCCTTTCTGCGCAAATGGTTCTTTGTATCTCCTTTGAAGCCACTTTGTGCTGGCTTCTCTTTAGGTTCCTCCTTTCTCCTGGAGTTCCTGCCTTCTAGGCCTTGATACTTGCTTACCTTAGGGTAAGGACAGTCAGCCTTGAAGTGCCCCAGTCTCCTGCAGTTGTAGCATAGACCTTGATCTTCTTCCTCCATTCTTCTGGATGTGTATTTCTCATTTTTCCTTCTTGAGGAGGAAGGTGAACTTGTATTGCTTTCCGGTGTCTTCTTCATGAACTTCCTGAATTTTCTTATGAAGAAAGCAAACTGTTCGTCAGATAAAAAATCAGTGGGATTAGAATCTGACCTTGAGGAGGTGGTTGGTTGGTCCGCAACCAGTGCCACATTCCGTCTGTCCACCACATCCTCATCTCTCGGAAACATCTCAAATTCGAAGGCTTTGAGATCTCTGAATAGTTGGTCGGTTGTGGTGTTCTTCAAATCCCTGTGATCACGCATTGTGATCACCTTCATTTCCCACTCCTTGGTAAGGCCTCGTAAGACCTTCAGGTTTAGCTCCTTTTGTGGAATCTCCTTCTCGAGATCACTGATCTCTATTGATAGCTTCATGAAACGAGATTCCATGCTGTCGATGCTTTCCCCTGGCTTCATCTTGAAGTCCTCGAACTTCTTCATGGCCACGGTAAGCTTGTTCTCATTTTCCTGTTCGTCACCTTCACCAATTAACATCAAAGTATCCCATACCTCTTTCGCCGTTTTGCACTTTCTTACTTTTGGAAAGATGGTTTCGTCTATAGCTCTGAAGAGAATATCCTTGGCAATGTTGTCCAAGTTGTTTCTCTTCCTATCATCACTTGTCCATTCTTCCCTAGGTTTGGGGACATACTTTGGTGTATCTCTGGTTTGCTCAGCAGCCGTGTTTACCATCATGATCTTGACTGGTCCAGATGTTATAACTTCGGCCATCTCATCATGGAGGGCTGATAGATACGCAAGCATGCGTGTTTTCCAGTCACCGAACCTGCTAAGATCAAAGAGAAGATGTCTTGACAACATGCTGTCCATTTTAAAATTTTATCTCGTGCTTTGAAAATATTTTCAAAAGACTTTTCAAAGAAGGATCTCTAGGCAATATAAACAAAGGTTTATATCGATCAGAGAACTNGGTTGTATTTTCGCTCTTGGTTTACTTGTCGAACTTACAACGTTTTGCCTATGTGTCGAGACTTGGGGATTTCTACTTAACAGTTGGTATCATCAAAACCTATTACATGATGTTCCTAACAGTGCGATGTTTGATCGATTCAAACGAGAGGTGGTAATAAGTACTTTATCACGTTTATCGATGATTGCACGCGATTTTGCTCTGTGTATTTGCTAAAGAGAAAAGACGAAGCCAAGGAAAAATTCGTTCTTTATAAGAATGAAGTGGAAAACCAACTAAATCGAAAGATTAAAAAGGTTAGAAGCGATAGAGGTGGTGAGTACGAAGTACCTATCGGTGAATTCTGTGCGAGTGTTGGAATAATACACGAGCGTACTGCACCTTATACACCTCAATCAAATGGTGTTGCCGAACGTAAGAATCGTACATTGAAAGATATGATGAATGCAGTGCTTATAAGTTCGGGCCTACCTCAAGGCATGTGGGGTGAGGCGATTTTGACAAGCAATTACCTTTTAAATAAAGTACCTCACAAGAAGCTCGATAAGACCCCTTACGAGCTGTGGAAAGGTAGGAAGCCTTCCTACCAATACTTCAAAGTGTGGGGTGTCTTGCCAAAGTTTTGGTTCCAACACCTAAGAAAATAAAGATAGGTCCAAAGACGGTGGATTGTGTCTTTATTGGATATGCACACAACAGTAGTGCTTATCGGTTCTTAGTACACGAGTCCCATAATCCGGATGTACATAAGAACACTATAATTGAATCAAGGAATGCATGTTTCTTTGAAAATGTATTTCTTTGTAGGTCTAATGAGGGACCAAGTGCGTCACCTCGAGAGGTTGACGAACCAAGTACATCACTTCGAGAGGTGGATGTTGCTATGGACAATGATGGCGGGCATTCTGAGGAAGTACCCAAGCTCGAGCTGAGACGTAGTAAATGGGCGAGAGTCGAAAAATCATTTGGTCCAGATTTTCTAACAAACTTGTTAGAGTACGATTCGAGTACTCTAACTTGTTTGATAGAAAACGAACCGGATTTTCTATCTTGTTTGATAAAGAACGAACCTAGGACTTATCGAGAAGTTGTGACTTCTACGGAAGGTCCTATGTAGAAGGAAGCTATCAAAAGTGAAGTGGATTCTATCCTACAGAATCACACATGGGAACTTGTTGATCTTCCTCCAGGTTGTAAACCTTTAGGATCCAAGTGGGTCTTTAAAAGGAAAATGAAACCAGATGGTTCCATCGAGAAGTATAAGGCTCGACTTGTAATGAAGGGTTATAGGCAACGAGAAGGCCTTGATTACATCGATACGTATTCTCCTGTGGCGAGAATAAATTCCATTAGAATGATCCTTGCCATAGCCGCATTGCAGAATTTGGAAGTTCATCAAATGGATGTGAAAACAGCTTTCTTAAATGGTGAGTTAGATGAGGAAATCTATATGGACCAACCAAAAGGGTTTGTAAGGGCCAAGAAAAGAAAGTATGTAAATTAGTTAAATCGCTCTATGGTTTGAAAAAAGCGCCTAAGCAATGGCACGAGAAGTTTGACCACTCAATGTTAACTAATGGGTTTAAAATAAAGGAAAGTGACAAATGTATCTACGTTAAGGAAATGGTAGATGGCTATGTCATTCTTTGTTTATATGTGGATGATATACTCCTTGGTAGTAATGATCGAATGATCAAGTCTACCAAGAACATGTTAAATGCAAGATTTGATATGAAGGATATGGGTTTGGCTGATTTAATCCTCGGGATTAAGATCATTAAAAGACCTGATGGTCTTGTGTTGAGCCAATCTCATTATGTTGATAAAATCCTTGAAAAGTTTAACAAGGATGATAATCAATTGGCTAAAACACCATTTGATACAAATGTTCAACTGACCAAAAACCATGGATAGTGTATTTCTCAAGTAGAATATGCTCGGGTTATTGGTAGCTTGATGTATCTTATGAGTTGTACTAGGTTGGACATTGCCTTCGCGGTTAGTAAACTTAGTAGGTATACTAGCAATCCCAGTGAGATGCACTAGAAGGCAATAGTTAGAGTTATGAGATACTTGAGGTATACTCGTGATCTCGGACTACACTATGTAAGATATCCTGCTGTACTTGAAGGGTATAGCGATGCTAGCTGGATATCTGACATTAAGGATTCTAAATCCACGAGTGGTTATGTGTTTACACTAGCCGGTGCAACCGTTGCATGGAAATCTTCCAAGCAAACAGTAATAGCTAGGTCCACAATGGAATCTGAAATGATTGCCTTGGACTAGTGTTGTGAAGAGGCTGAATGGCTACGCCATTTTTTGGAAGATATTCTTAGTTGGGAAAGACCTATACCTCCAATTTGTGTGATTCTGATAGTCAAGCAACAATTGGGAGAGTAAAGAGTCATATGTATAATGGTAAGTCTAGACATATGCGTCGTAGACATAACACCATTAAACAACTTCTCGCAACTGGTGTTGTCTCGATTGACTTCGTGAAGTCAATAGACAATATAGCGGATCCGCTAACCAAAGGGTTGAGTGATAAGCGCCAAGGATAGCACTTATAAGGGGTCTTTATTAGATTAAAGTGCATCGTTTTGACATCCGATTACAACAATTGCATGCATTTTAGCTCAAATGCGATCAATTTCTTCTAACAACATTTCTAGGAAGAGTTTTGAAGTATTTCACAGGTTGGAGAGGGATTTGAAGCTAAAATAGAGCAAAAGACAAACAAGCCGAAATGCAGTAGCGTCCCACGCAGCCTCACACGCGTGTGGCTAGGCGTGGAATTATTCCACAGAGCCACCACGCCGCTCACACGCGTGTGAATAAGCGTGGTCGGGCCAAGGGCCATTTTGGGAAATTTGTTCCTCTTTCTTTGTCACCTATATAAATCCCTTTTGCCCTAAACCTAGGGAGATCAGAAATTAATAGCATAGAATAGAATAGAGTAGATAAATCTAGAGGGTTTTCTCCCCTCTTGGGGGAAAATTCCTATCATAGTTTAGAATAGATCAAGGGCAAGAAGGAAGATTGGGAATTCAAGATCAAGGCTTGTAAAGATCCCCTTTTTCAAGGGTGGTAACCATTCTCTTCAATTTCTAATTCAATACTTGTTTCTTTGAATTATTTTTTCTTTCTCTTGTTTCTTAGTATGCTAGAATAGATTAGGTAGGGGATTGGTGGCCCCATGGTAGATCTATGTGGATGTTTAATATTATTGCTTTGATTTGTTAATTGCTTGTTTGTTGGATGTTGAACTTGTGTGGATGATGTTCTTCAAGCTTTGTGTCTTTTGTGGCCACATTAGGTAGCAAACCCAAAGGAAGTGATTGTGTGCGCGATAGCGGCCTCTCACGAGTCTAGTTCACCTACATCTCCACTCTCAGTCCGAAAGGACAAGATCCGAGAGGAGTGGTAGACAAAGTGTTCGATGAAATGCCCCAACCGAATGAGAATATGGGAGTCCAAAGTGTGACGCCACTTGGTAGTGTGCCATGAACTCCCTAGTCTATTCCACAGCTTGCACTCGCAAAACCAACCAAAGATAAACCATATGGAAAAGCCTAAAGCCTCAATCTCCACTTTACTTTTCTTTATTTTACACAACCACTATCAACCTTCCCCTTTTTACAAATGAATCCAACCCTTAGCACTCCCGTAACTCTTTCTCTTCAACCTCTTAAATGCCAACACATGTATTCGGTTCCCATTCGCCATCCTTGAGAGACACGACACTCGGGGAGTTTAATTCTTCGTTTTATCACTTCACCTTCACTCACACTATACAAACACACACCAAAATGGCACCGTTGCCGGGGATGGCAAACGGTTTCGAATAGTGTTGACATCTTAGAAGTAGAATTTTAAGAGTTCTTGAATTGCTTTCTTTTTGTTTATTTTATTTTTTTTCCTTATTTTTGTTCCTTGTTTGAGAAGTGAGCTTATTTGTTATTGTATATCTTGTGCTCACTTGCAACTACTTTTAATTGCAAAATATTGTTGTTGGCCAAGCTATTGTGCAGGAAATTTTTGTTGAAAAATCAATTGAAGCTTGCCAATAAGTGCTAAAATGAATCCCCATGGTTACCCACACCATGGAGGACAATCCTATACAAATCCTCAACCCCAACCATATGCTTATTACCCCCATTCTACCTATACTTACCCTCCACCCACATACCATTATCCATTTCCACATCACCATTTACCACCTCCATATCCTTATCCATTTCATACACCCAATCATCACCCATACCCATATGAAGCACCACCTCCACCCTTCCAAGAAAATTACCCTTCACAATCACCATATTTTCAAGAAATTGACTCATTAAGCTCCAAAGAGATATCCCAAAGCATAGAGAGTAAGCTTGCACAAATAATGAGAACAATCGACCCAAGCTATACTCCCGAGTCAAATTCATTTCCCAATTCCCAACTAAACACTTACTACCCACCTCCATCACAAAACCACAAAGAAAACAATACTACCTATTCCTTTGAAACACTACCCTCTTACTCATATAATACCTATATAGATCCTTGCGATTATATCCCACCGGCCACCGATGAAATTGAAATTCTAAAAGCAAAAATTGACGAATTCACAAGGATGGCCAAGGTGGATACGGCTAAACTNGGAAATTTGTTCCTCTTTCTTTGTCACCTATATAAATCCCTTTTGCCCTAAACCTAGGGAGATCAGAAATTAATAGCATAGAATAGAATAGAGTAGATAAATCTAGAGGGTTTTCTCCCCTCTTGGGGGAAAATTCCTATCATAGTTTAGAATAGATCAAGGGCAAGAAGGAAGATTGGGAATTCAAGATCAAGGCTTGTAAAGATCCCCTTTTTCAAGGGTGGTAACCATTCTCTTCAATTTCTAATTCAATACTTGTTTCTTTGAATTATTTTTTCTTTCTCTTGTTTCTTAGTATGCTAGAATAGATTAGGTAGGGGATTGGTGGCCCCATGGTAGATCTATGTGGATGTTTAATATTATTGCTTTGATTTGTTAATTGCTTGTTTGTTGGATGTTGAACTTGTGTGGATGATGTTCTTCAAGCTTTGTGTCTTTTGTGGCCACATTAGGTAGCAAACCCAAAGGAAGTGATTGTGTGCGCGATAGCGGCCTCTCACGAGTCTAGTTCACCTACATCTCCACTCTCAGTCCGAAAGGACAAGATCCGAGAGGAGTGGTAGACAAAGTGTTCGATGAAATGCCCCAACCGAATGAGAATATGGGAGTCCAAAGTGTGACGCCACTTGGTAGTGTGCCATGAACTCCCTAGTCTATTCCACAGCTTGCACTCGCAAAACCAACCAAAGATAAACCATATGGAAAAGCCTAAAGCCTCAATCTCCACTTTACTTTTCTTTATTTTACACAACCACTATCAACCTTCCCCTTTTTACAAATGAATCCAACCCTTAGCACTCCCGTAACTCTTTCTCTTCAACCTCTTAAATGCCAACACATGTATTCGGTTCCCATTCGCCATCCTTGAGAGACACGACACTCGGGGAGTTTAATTCTTCGTTTTATCACTTCACCTTCACTCACACTATACAAACACACACCAAAATGGCACCGTTGCCGGGGATGGCAAACGGTTTCGAATAGTGTTGACATCTTAGAAGTAGAATTTTAAGAGTTCTTGAATTGCTTTCTTTTTGTTTATTTTATTTTTTTTCCTTATTTTTGTTCCTTGTTTGAGAAGTGAGCTTATTTGTTATTGTATATCTTGTGCTCACTTGCAACTACTTTTAATTGCAAAATATTGTTGTTGGCCAAGCTATTGTGCAGGAAATTTTTGTTGAAAAATCAATTGAAGCTTGCCAATAAGTGCTAAAATGAATCCCCATGGTTACCCACACCATGGAGGACAATCCTATACAAATCCTCAACCCCAACCATATGCTTATTACCCCCATTCTACCTATACTTACCCTCCACCCACATACCATTATCCATTTCCACATCACCATTTACCACCTCCATATCCTTATCCATTTCATACACCCAATCATCACCCATACCCATATGAAGCACCACCTCCACCCTTCCAAGAAAATTACCCTTCACAATCACCATATTTTCAAGAAATTGACTCATTAAGCTCCAAAGAGATATCCCAAAGCATAGAGAGTAAGCTTGCACAAATAATGAGAACAATCGACCCAAGCTATACTCCCGAGTCAAATTCATTTCCCAATTCCCAACTAAACACTTACTACCCACCTCCATCACAAAACCACAAAGAAAACAATACTACCTATTCCTTTGAAACACTACCCTCTTACTCATATAATACCTATATAGATCCTTGCGATTATATCCCACCGGCCACCGATGAAATTGAAATTCTAAAAGCAAAAATTGACGAATTCACAAGGATGGCCNTTCTAAAAGCAAAAATTGACGAATTCACAAGGATGGCCAAGGTGGATACGGCTAAACTGAAAACCGAAATCAAGAGCGAACTAAATGACTATCTAGCTACCCTCCGGAAAGAAGGACTTCCACTAGAAGAAGTTGAAACGAAGATGATGTCCATGATGGAAGAGCTCATGAAGATGAATGAGCCGATGATGTCCATGATGGAAGAGCTCATGAAGATGAATGAGCCCCGAGCCAACTCCACCGTCATGGATGAGAAGATGAATGAGCCCCGAGCCAACTCCACCGTCATGGATGACATCCCCGCTTCGCCCCGAGCCAACTCCACCGTCATGGATGACATCCCCGCTTCGAAAGGCCATCCAGAGATCGTACAAGAAGTCGAAAATGTGCAAAATGCTAAGGGAGAGGAGAGTTTCAAAAGAATGGAAGGTTGTTACGCCCCGGTACTTGAAGAAGTTCCAATTTTCGAGTTGGAAAATCAAAAGGAGGTAGAGATGGAGAGTGAGGATGAGAACATCGAAATAGTATGGGAAGATGAAGAGCCAAAATATGGTAAAATTCCTAACCTTCTTTGTGATAATGATCTTGAAAATCCTTGTGCTCTTTTTGAAAACACCCTTGTGGATGACTCCCTTCGCTTTAATACTTCTACCATATGTGATTATGATTGCTTTAAATTTCGGGAGGATGATTCCATGGAAAATTTTAGTATATTGATTAATGACTATAAGGATTCTCTTTTGTTTAAATATGAGTATGATTGCTTTAACTTTGTGGAAGATGAATCCTTTGTCTTGGGTGAAAGTGAGATGGTGAGTGAAGGTGATGATGCTTCATTCTATTCGTGTGGGAGTGTGAGTGATTTTTCTAATCCAATAGAGTGGAGTGATGAAGAAAAGGAGTGTGAGGAAGAGATAGCAGAAAATGATGAGATTCTCACATTTGATCTTATAGAGAAAGTTGAGTGGAGAGACTTGACTACATTTGAAAATGAAAATGGGAGTGAGGAGATATGGTTTGAAACAAATGAAAAAAATCTTTAGGGGAAGAGAGGATGAGGAAAAGGAAGTGAACACCATCCTAGAAGAGTTAAGGAGGGTGTTTGATGCTAAAATATTTCCAATTATACATGTTGATATTCCTTTATCTTTGTGGGTATTCAAGGATGCTTCCCATCTTGGGACATTCCTTGAAGCTAAGGTTCACGGGACACTTGGTCGAGTCCCGAAATCTGTGTGCCTTGAAGGATAGGCCACATTACGTCTAGCCAGGAGACGTAAAACCATGGCGCAATTGGGAGGCAATCCCAATGTTATCTTACTTTTTCTAAAAAGTTTTTCTTATTTTCTATAGTAATTCTTCTTCTTATTTTATTTCAATAATGTTTCTATAACCTCGGTTGAGCTAACAAATACAGATTAAACACCCGAGAGTTATAAGTTGCCCGCAATCAATCGACGAACATCATCACTAGCAGGGGAAAGAAGGGAAACAAGGTAAGCTTTTGCACAGCACGGCTTCCACGCCACCACCACGCGTGTGGCTAGGCGTGGAAAATTTCCAGAGAGCCGCCACGCCGCTCACACGCGTGTGAGCAGGTACGGGAATAAACCGGAGAAGCTCCCACGCCTACCACCATGCGTGGTAGCGTGCGTGGACGGGACCAGACTTTTCGCGGATTTTCGCGCGAAGTGGTTTAAAACCCTTTCCTTGCTTCATTTCTTCCCCACCACGAGCAAGCACTCTCCCAAGCTGAAAATATACACTTTCTAAGCATTTCCTTCCAAGTCTCTCAACTTTTCTCAAGGATCTTAAGTCATTTCCAAGGTATGAACATACTCTTCTTTTCTATTTACTTGTTTAATGAAGAACTTGTTCTATTTTGAAGAATATCTCCATGGGTTTNATGAATGAGCCCCGAGCCAACTCCACCGTCATGGATGACATCCCCGCTTCGAAAGGCCATCCAGAGATCGTACAAGAAGTCGAAAATGTGCAAAATGCTAAGGGAGAGGAGAGTTTCAAAAGAATGGAAGGTTGTTACGCCCCGGTACTTGAAGAAGTTCCAATTTTCGAGTTGGAAAATCAAAAGGAGGTAGAGATGGAGAGTGAGGATGAGAACATCGAAATAGTATGGGAAGATGAAGAGCCAAAATATGGTAAAATTCCTAACCTTCTTTGTGATAATGATCTTGAAAATCCTTGTGCTCTTTTTGAAAACACCCTTGTGGATGACTCCCTTCGCTTTAATACTTCTACCATATGTGATTATGATTGCTTTAAATTTCGGGAGGATGATTCCATGGAAAATTTTAGTATATTGATTAATGACTATAAGGATTCTCTTTTGTTTAAATATGAGTATGATTGCTTTAACTTTGTGGAAGATGAATCCTTTGTCTTGGGTGAAAGTGAGATGGTGAGTGAAGGTGATGATGCTTCATTCTATTCGTGTGGGAGTGTGAGTGATTTTTCTAATCCAATAGAGTGGAGTGATGAAGAAAAGGAGTGTGAGGAAGAGATAGCAGAAAATGATGAGATTCTCACATTTGATCTTATAGAGAAAGTTGAGTGGAGAGACTTGACTACATTTGAAAATGAAAATGGGAGTGAGGAGATATGGTTTGAAACAAATGAAAAAAATCTTTAGGGGAAGAGAGGATGAGGAAAAGGAAGTGAACACCATCCTAGAAGAGTTAAGGAGGGTGTTTGATGCTAAAATATTTCCAATTATACATGTTGATATTCCTTTATCTTTGTGGGTATTCAAGGATGCTTCCCATCTTGGGACATTCCTTGAAGCTAAGGTTCACGGGACACTTGGTCGAGTCCCGAAATCTGTGTGCCTTGAAGGATAGGCCACATTACGTCTAGCCAGGAGACGTAAAACCATGGCGCAATTGGGAGGCAATCCCAATGTTATCTTACTTTTTCTAAAAAGTTTTTCTTATTTTCTATAGTAATTCTTCTTCTTATTTTATTTCAATAATGTTTCTATAACCTCGGTTGAGCTAACAAATACAGATTAAACACCCGAGAGTTATAAGTTGCCCGCAATCAATCGACGAACATCATCACTAGCAGGGGAAAGAAGGGAAACAAGGTAAGCTTTTGCACAGCACGGCTTCCACGCCACCACCACGCGTGTGGCTAGGCGTGGAAAATTTCCAGAGAGCCGCCACGCCGCTCACACGCGTGTGAGCAGGTACGGGAATAAACCGGAGAAGCTCCCACGCCTACCACCATGCGTGGTAGCGTGCGTGGACGGGACCAGACTTTTCGCGGATTTTCGCGCGAAGTGGTTTAAAACCCTTTCCTTGCTTCATTTCTTCCCCACCACGAGCAAGCACTCTCCCAAGCTGAAAATATACACTTTCTAAGCATTTCCTTCCAAGTCTCTCAACTTTTCTCAAGGATCTTAAGTCATTTCCAAGGTATGAACATACTCTTCTTTTCTATTTACTTGTTTAATGAAGAACTTGTTCTATTTTGAAGAATATCTCCATGGGTTTTTCTTGTATGTTATTTTTCTTGAGATATATTGTTATGGGATGACTTGATAGACTTGTATTGAGCCTACATTGCTTCTATAGACTAGAAATTTCATGTTTTAACATCTCTTTGTGACTAGATCTTGAAATTGCTTGATTTGGGTATTCTCTTGTCATGATGAGATCCTTTTGATATAGTAAGCATGGTGGGTAAAGTTTGCAACTTTCCTACTCTATAGGCACTATATTGCTATATTCTACTAGTTAGTTGGTCCAATTTTAACTTTCATGATGCTTCCATTTTTCAACCTTGAGCTAGTCTAGAGGTAGAAGATGAAGTTGACCATAGGTTGACCTTTTGACTAAGAGATGAGTATGGAATGGTATGAGCTAGTTCTTGCATGTATAGGATAGAATTGTTGATGGATATCAAAATAATGGTTGCATGCAATGAATTCTTATGATCCTTTCTTTAGATATGTGCAATATTGTTCATAATCAATATTTAAGATTGGCAAGTGTTTTTCTTTGTGTTGCTTTGATTATCCATGTTATAGGAAAGATGTCTTCACCATATGACCTTGCACAACAGATTGCTCAAAGGCTCCAAAGAGGGAAAGCCCCGACAGAAGAAAACAATGCTAGGAACGCTAACACTCGTTATATTGAAGAACCCACAAGGACTCAGATTTTACTGATGACAGCAACCATGCTAGGGCGATACAGGCAGTTATTGAACTACCCTATTGTGCAATGGAGATATGTAGACTTGAGAGTATTGGAGGATTATGATTGAAAATATGGACTGGAGAGGTTGATTCCAGAGCCATATTGGAACAATCTGTTAGGCTGGAGACAGGATACTTTTATCCCTCTAGTACACGAGTTTATCGCGAGCTTGAAGGTTGACGGAGTGGCTAGAGATCTCTACAGCCCTACCATTAAGTTCAGACTCTTCAACCAGGACTATAACATATCGGCCAACCGTTTGGGTGTTCTCCTTGGATTTTACAATGAGGAAGACCAGTCGAAGAATTGGTACCGGAGACTAAGGCACGACTTTGGAGACAGAGACATTCCGAGAAAATATTGGTCGATTATCGCAAGACAAGGAGTCGAATGGGAAGGGTCGAGGGTAAGAGTCTCTCAGATTGTAAGGGAGGATTTAAAGGTTTTATGGAAGGTGATCGCTCATTCATGGGAATGAAGACCTGAGACATATGACCGAGTCTCAAAGGCGGGGCTGTTCATGCTATGGAGTATGGACATCGGGAACTCGGTGAACATGAGCGCAATTTGCAGGAACTTGCTTGTTGCGCAACAAAAAGAGTCCACCAGGGCAATCTTTATAGGCCCCTTGGTGACGAGGCTATGCATCTCTCTGGGCAATCAAATGAAAATGAATTGGTTTGAACATCCGCTTCCAGGAGCGCACATAGTTCCTTTATCTCCCGAGGATGTTGCAAGACTTCACTTGAGACAACTAGTGCGAACGAGGGTAGATGAGGAGATGGCGGATGATCACGCTAACACGCCCATGACATCCCCAGGATTCACTCCTTCTCCGATGTCATTCAATTCCCCGTCTCTCTTAGAAATGTACCCGCCGTTGGGTTCTTCAATGTATTCTCCACCACCAAGAGAGCCCGGACCGTCTGTACCTCCACCACAACCTGAAGAGCAAGACCCCAACTCCTCTACCTTCAACATTCCGAGCTGGTTCACCCCGGTCACTGATTAGAGATCCCTCTAAAATTTCCAATACCAATTGCACTTGGAGCAAATGCAAAAGTTGGATGAGATCTCGAGAGAGATCAAGGAAATCAAGAGAGCATGAAGGAAGGAAGAAACTGAAGAAGAGAAAAGACAAATTCTGATGATGATAACTTGTGATCTGATAATTCTGAACAATTGATTGTGGACAATCTCTTTACTTTTGTTTATATTTTTAGCTATATTCCTGTTTATGTTTTATCTTGCACGTTTCGTCTAGCCAAAGACGTTAAACGTGGCGCTTATGGGAGGCAACCCACAAATAAGGAGAAGAAGGGACCACTCAACCAACAATCATGAAAGACCAATCTTGAAAGGTATAATTTCAATTCCTAATTTATTTCCTTACCTTTACTCTGACCAAGTTTTGAAGGGCAAACATAGATTGCAAAAACTTTGATAAGGATACAAATTGTAAGTATTTCTTTTATCCTAATTCAATGCCCTGTTTTGGTTTGCTTTATTTTCTAGAATCGCAAATGAAGAGCTGCATAAAATTGTTGTGTCGGATGTAGTCTATTTGTTAGAACTGTTTTAGCCCAGTTCGCACTTTTAAGTGTGGAAAAGTGGCGTGTGTAGAACCCTTAAACATATATCCTCTTTCCTCCGTTCCTTATGGAAACATCGAGGACGATGTTTATTTTTAAATGTGGAAAGGGTGTATGCTTCTTGAAACAGTTGATTGATTAAGTAATAAGGTATAGGAACCTAGAGGGTGTGTTATTGCCAATACTATCTAGGAGGGCTCCTAACCTTGTGCCAATGATTGAATGTCTTAAATATGCTTTGGAAGCTTCACTTTGCACCAACTTGCACATACCGACCCAAATTGAAAATTTTTGATGAAGTGCTTGCATGCTTTCACCTTGTATTTTGTTTGGACCCCAGTCAAGGATCACTCGAAGTGGGAGTGTGAATCCTTTGAGTTTTAGAAAGATAAGAATAGCGAGGCCTGGAAACTGAATTAATCTTAGCAGGACATGGGGCAAAAGGATAGCCTAAGTGAGCTTTGAGTGAAAACAATCCCTAATCCCTAGAAAAAGGCATGAGGGGTTGATATGGTGAAACATGAATAAAGGCAAAAGGCCATTCCTTGAGATAAAAGTGAGGTGAGCCATCTTGTCTGGATAAGGGGTAACCATTGCACTGTCTTCAAAAAAGCATGGAGATCCATGTGAAGTCGGTTACCCCGAAGAGATCTTGAAAGATGAGAAAATAGAGAGGAGGTGAGCCACTTCGCTAGGATTCAGGCACCCATTGCACTGACCTTCGAAAACACACGGATCTCCATGTGAAATCGGGCAGCCTGATGACGTTATCCTAGGAAGCGAGAAAATAGAGTGATCGCCCAAGCCATGGCGATGAGCGGTCCATAGCCCTGCCCTCACTTATATTCTGTAAAGAGGCTTTGGCGTTAGGTTGGAAATTGACTAAGGGATGAGCATCGGTCCCACTAGTCGGATCGGCTTGAGGCCCCTAGAAAATACAAGGTGAAAACTCTTTTGTCACTTGCATGCTTGAAAGGTGTGAACAAAAATGTTCTCATGAAATATCCATCTCTCAAGACCTTGACTTCCTTAGTATATTTCTTACATTTGATTGGCACGAGTTTAGCAGTCTTGGTAGATAGTGTAGGGGATTTCACCCGCTCAACTCCGAACACCTACACATCACTTGATCAATCAACCGTGAGAGAAAAACTATCCTTGGTGCTTATATGATTAGGGCTTAGAAAAGTATGCTTGCTTGAGGACAAGCAAGGTTTAAGTGTGGAAACTTTGATAAGCGCCAAGGATAGCACTTATAAGGGGTCTTTATTAGATTAAAGTGCATCGTTTTGACATCCAATTACAACAATTGCATGCATTTTAGCTCAAATGCGATCAATTTCTTCTAACAACATTTCTAGGAAGAGTTTTGAAGTATTTCACAGGTTGGAGAGGGATTTGAAGCTAAAATAGAGCAAAAGACAAACAAGCCGAAATGAAATAGCGTCCCACGCAGCTTCACACGCGTGTGGTTAGGTGTGGAATTATTCCAGAGAGCTACCACGCCGCTCACACGCGTGTGAACAAGCGTGGTCGGGCCAAGGGCCATTTTGGGAAATTTGTTCCTCTTTCTTTGTCACCTATATAAATCCCTTTTGCCCTAAACCTAGGGAGATCAGAAATTAATAGCATAGAATAGAATAGAGTAGATAAATCTAGAGGGTTTTCTCCCCTCTTGGGGGAAAATTCCTATCATAGTTTAGAATAGATCAAGGGCAAGAAGGAAGATTGGGAATTCAAGATCAAGGCTTGTAAAGATCCCCTTTTTCAAGGGTGGTAACCATTCTCTTCAATTTCTAATTCAATACTTGTTTCTTTGAATTTTTCTTTCTTTCTCTTGTTTCTTAGTATGCTAGCATAGATTAGATAGGGGATTGGTGGCCCCATGGTAGATCTATGTGGATGTTTAATATTATTGCTTTGATTTGTTAATTGCTTGTTTGTTGGATGTTGAACTTGTGTGGATGATGTTCTTCAAGCTTTGTGCCTTTTGTGGCCATATTAGGTAGCAAACCCAAAGGAAGTGAGTGTGTGCGCGATAGCGGCCTCTCACGAGTCTAGTTCACCCACATCTCCGCTCTCAATCCGAAATGACAAGATCCGAGAGGAGTGGTAGACAAAGTGTTCGATGAAATGCCCCAACCGAATGAGGATGTGGGAGTCCAAAGTGTGACGCCACTTGGTAGTGTGCCATGAACTCCCTAGTCTATTCCACAACTTGCACTTGCAAAACCAACCAAAGATAAACCACATGGAAAAGCCTAAAGCCCCAATCTCCACATTACTTTTCTTTATTTTACACAACCACTATCAACCTTAACCTTTTTACAAATGAATCCAACCCTTAGCACTCCCGTAACTCTTTCTCTTCAACCTCTTAAATGCCAACACATGTATTCGGTTCCCATTCGCCATCCTTGAGAGACACGACACTCGGGGAGTTTAATTCTTCGTTTTATCACTTCACCTTCACTCACACTATACAAACACACACCATTGAGCAAAAAAGTTGTCGAGAAGTTAGCACGAGGAATGGGTCTAAAGCCCTTGGACTAAAAATTCCATAGTGGATACCCAACCTAGCTAGCACCTAGGTTCAATGGGACAACTAAATTATGGAATAGCATGTCACTGTGGGGTTCCCGGACTCCCTACCACTCCTCGTTAAAACAGTGACTCCCGATCGAGGCTAGCACACTAGTGCTTTAATGATTCGATTGTCATCGAACATATGTAATGTTGATGGACATGGGTTGAGTTGCGGGAAACTCGAGAAAGAATCACCTATGTGAGAGAGAAGTGTGGGTCGCTTCAAAGGAGAATTGAACTGGGCTTAATTCTTTAGAAACTCTTGCAGAACCATGCAGATGTACCACGACCAAAATGGGCACAGTCATGAGAACAGGACGTGGTTAGATGGTTCCTGTTTGAGATTTGTCAATGTCTACACGAACGGCAGTCGGTTCAAAGACATCGTGTTCTACCGTACAGCCAATAAAGTGTATAGATCTCACAAGGCAAGGTTCAAAGGGTTACACCTACCTCTGCTATGGAGGAATCAACCGTTGAACGCAGTTGTTTCCGATTTCAAAATTCCCATGAAAATCAATTTTTCATTCACGTGGGGATTGTTGGAAAAATAGCACTAAAATGGCATTTAAGTGGCCTTTTTGTGGTACAATTTAAAGTGGGGTCCACAACCGATTTGGGTCGGGTTAAAGTGGATTCGAGTTCTTCGTAGTGAGACGAAGAGATCCATATATTGTACGCTCAAAATGGATAATGGGTGAATGAGAAATTGGTTCTCGAAGTAGACCCATTTGAGATTGAATTTGAAGTGAGGAAAAACTTATGTAGCTTTGTCCCACATTGGTTTGAAAAGAGGGTTTGCCCCACTATAAATACAAGAGGCTTTTTAAGGCTAATTGACTTGTATGGCATAGAGGCTCTCACTCGCGCGCAGGGGGCGGGGGTACAAATCAAATCCAAAACTAAGCCTGAAAAGGCTTGACTCGTGTACGCCGGCACCTACGGGCACAAATGTCGTTCGGAAAATTGGCTGGCTGTGCAGGCTAAGTTATGCCATATTTTCGAACAAGTTTTCCATCTCAGAACCACATGAGATCAGAAGTGATATCTCGTTCGAGACATCAAGATGAACTGACCTCTCGCGAGAGGTAGTTCGATGTCTCGCGGTTAGCGGAGTCGACCTCTTGCGAGAGGTCGTTTGCCTGCGATGTCGCTCGGCCGAGGCTGGCGCGCGCGTCCGATGTCTCGCGGACCAGTGCGATGTCTCGCTGCCGGCACGATATCTCGAAGCATGCACTTCTCGACGTCTCGCGGCGCGGGCGATGTCTCGTTGGTTCGTAGACTGGACCATGTCTCGCACTGCGACTCCAGTGACCTCTCGAACGCGACGTTTCACCTACTCTGTCCGTTCAAAAATGACTCTTGATATTATGGAATTAATTTGATTAATTCCAATCATTAATTTCTGAGTTATTTTGTAAATAATGGACTTGGTAGTGGGTGTAAATGTTGGTTAGTGGCAGAATTAATTTTCTGCTAGTGGGTGGAGGTTATTAATGGATTATCAATGCCATGATTAATGTTATGATCCACTCTCCTCTACTATATATTCGTAGGTGAGTAGCAGTTTTTGAAGACACGAAAAAACACACAAAGTACACTGGTTTTTCTCCCTCAAAACGTTGCTCATCATCCCTTCTAGCCACCTGCGTTCATCCCACGTCCTAGTTTGCCGGATCCAAGTTTTTGTTCTCAAACGGAGGATCATAGTACGTTTTATCCTGGGAAACCTAGACCGCAACGCTCCAGCATCCCGGGAGGCGGTAAATAAGGTTTTAAGGATAGTGGCAACACGACTCGTGCTTCCAACCACCTGAGATCATCCAGTTTTCATCCGAAGTTGGTTATCAGGTTTATTAAACCTTGTGTAGGTTTTATTTTCCTGTGTAATGTTCCTTCGTGGATATTTCTGTTGTAATTTCCATTTTCTATTGAATTTCGAGAATCATTTTCTTACAGTCATTGCATAGGAAAGCATAAATGTAAATTGTCTTCTGTTAAACTTGAACGACAGTCTTGGGTGTGATGGAATGATAGTCCTTCTAGCTATTAGTACATTGGTGTCAGAATTTGTGTTTGCCGATATGCGTACTTGTATAACATGATCAACTAATTTCGCTACAACAAACCGAGTACCATTGCAAATGCCAAGAGTGGGCTAATATTTCTCATTAACATCACAGGTGAGCTAACCTTTAAGGTAAAAAAATGATTTCAAATTATATAATATTTAACAAATGAGGTAAATATGTCATTCGATGTAGTTTCAGTCTTTACTACAAAAATTTCAGTTGATTAATAATTGTACATAAACTTAGCATTATTATAGGCATTAAAAAAATCAAAAGTAACATTTAATGTAATAGTTACAGAAGATATCTTAGCCAACATTGCATAATAAAATTTAGTGTGTCAAATATTCATTCACATTAATAACGATTCAATATTGATATTAATATTTATTAATGTAAAAAGACTAGAAAAGACATCTTCACAAAATCTATATAGTTTTAAATTTAAATAAGTTTGTTTACATATTAAAATATAAAATAATGAAATCAATATATTTTAATAAAATATAAACTAAGAACATATATTTGAGAATATATAAAGTAAAACAAAATGTTTATAGTTGATACAAAAATTAATGTTCAAACACACAAATGACAAATTGAAATTACAACCAAACACATTCAAAAGAAAATGCCAAAAGGATTTTAATTTGGAGGGTTAACGGAGGTCATTTATTTAAAATAATAAGGATAATGATAGAAAAAAAAAAGTTAGGAAGGTGCTAACTTATTTTTGAAACGCTATTTCAAGTAGCATTTCAAAATAAGATCTTATTTTAAGCTACTAGCTTATTTTAGAAACATTACCAAACAGAACTTAGCTTATTAGTAGCTTAAAATAATATATAACCTCATAAATAAAATCTCAAACAGAGTCGAGATATGAACCATTCATCCCATCAACTGTCCAGAATAAATATTATGTAAGTTGGCATCTAAATCTAGATTAGCCTTCTGTTTTGAGGATATCCATAGACCACGACTGAGTTGAGCGAGACTAAGGAAAATGTTAAAAAAAAAAAAAAAAAAAAAAAAACAAAAAAAAAAAAATAAAAATTAAAAAAAAAAAAAAAAAAAAAAAAACCTAAGCAATTGAGTTTCCGATTTCACAAAAAAAAAAAAAAAAGAAAAAAAAAAGAGAGTAATTCTACATATATTGCAAATTGAGTCACACTTGTGTGAGACCGTCTCACGGATTCTTATTCGTGAGATTGGTCGGGTCGGGTAGAACCATCGTGTAAATATCATACTTATGGCAAAAACTTGTGTGAGACCGTCTCACCATGAGACGGGTCAAGTCAGTATGCAATTGTAACACTTATATGCACAAATATCATACTTATATACTCAAATGTAATACTAATCAGGCATAAAATTTTCGTTACTTATAAGGGTAAATGTAATACTTTTAAGGGAAAATACAATACTTTTACATTTTAATTTAAAAGTATTACTTTTTTCTTCAAAAGTATTATATTTGCCCTTATAAGTAAGGGCACTTGTCAACCTTACTTATTATGAAAAATGTATTACTTTTTCTCTTATAAGTAACAAAAATTGTATTCTTGATTAGTGTTATATTTGAGCATATAAGTATGATATTTGCACATATAAGTATGACATTTGCATGGTGTTTTGACCCGACCTGACCCGTCTCACGAATAAGGATCCGTGAGACGGTCTCACACAAGTGTGACCCCATACTTATATGCTCAAATGTAATACTAATTAGAAATACAATTTTTGTTACTTATTTTCATAATAAGTAATGTTGACAAGTGCCCTTACTTATATGAGAAAATATAATACTTTTGAGGAAAAATGTAATACTTTTAAATCAAAATATAAAAGTATTGTATTTTCCCTTAAAAGTAATACATTTACACTTATAAGTAACAAAAATTTTATTCTTGATTAGTATTACATTTGAGCATATAAGTATGACATTTGTGGATATAAGTATTACATTTTAATCTTGACCCGACCCGTTTCACAGTGAGACGGTCTCACACAAGTTTTTGACTTGCAGATTTGAAGAATTCATAAAGACGGATCGAGGAAACTAAATTTAAGCACCTCAAAGGTTTAAAATGATGTACACGAAAGTTTAAAATTATGCACTAAGGTTTAACATTTTATGCCATCAAATATTCAAAATTTTACACCTGTAGGTTCAAAGTTATAAACCTCAAAGTTCAAAGTGATGCAACTCAAGGTTTATAGTTATGTACTATAAGGTTTAAAGTTATACACTATACATAAGTTTTAAAAGTGTGCACCTGAAGAAGGTTCAAAAGTATGCACTCGTAAGTTTAAATTTATGCACTCAAAGTTAAAAGCTATGCACAATAAATATTCTTTTGAGAAGCTAATAAAGTAAGAAGTGTATTGGGACTCCGGAACCTTTAATTTTTTATTTATTTTTTTTTTTTTTTGTTTTAAATGTGAATATGATATGTTTATCATCAGTTTGAGTTTTTCACTTGCATTTTATGCATATCGCTGAATGAAATTAAACAAGTTCTATTGACCATTGGTTGGATTTGGCAGACACTATGATTTCTAGAAGTATTCTTTTCTCTAAAAGAAAAATATGCACTCGGTGAAGAAAATTATGCACTCGAAAAAGAAAAATAATGCACTAAAAGACAAAATCTAAACTTACACAAACTTACTATAATGCAATCGCGTGTTTCTTTCTTTAATTTTTCTTCAATTAGGATGGTTCAACACACACACACACACACACAGACGCGCATGAGAAAACATGGAACCAATTACAGCCGTGCTTCTGGAAAGATCTAAGGATCATATATAATTTTAAAAACATAAAAAACCTCGGTGACACTTTTGTAAATAACTCAAACTTTTGAAGTGCAAGTAACATATGCAATGTGCAAGTAAAATCGGTTAAAAATGCAACCATTTACCCTTAATAGTGCAAGTAATTTACATTTACCATTGGTGCACTTAAATGATAACATTTGATGCAACTAATGATAACATTATGTGCACCTAATATTGTTGCTCGGTGTACATTATATTGTTGCATTTTTAATACGTTTTACTTGCGCTGTTATTGCAATTAGGGATGTAAACGAATCGAATCGAGTCAAATACCTCACTATTCGATTCGAATTCGACTATTTTAATAAGTATTCGTATTCGTATTCGATTAATATTCGAATCTCAAATTTGATTCGTATTCGATTCGACCACTTTATTCGAATATATTCGATTCGATTCGAATATTCGAGTTCGAGATGCCTAAATCATTTTTTTTATCAAATTCTCTAAAAAATTATGATAAAATGTAATAAAAATTTAAATTTAAATAGCATAAATGTTATATATATATATAACTATATGTAAAAAAATTTTGATACTCATTTAACTTTCAAGACTAATAACAGAACATAAAAATAAATAAGCAATTAGTTCATAATTTTACATAACAAATTTACATTAAAAAATGCAACAATAATGGAATCTATCTTCTTCAGCCTCTTTCCCCTGCAAATGAACAAATAAACAAAGCCAAGCCCCCTGGGTCCCTCGACGGAGCCGGAAATTTGGAGTCCTCTGTTGTCCAGTGCAGTGGCGGCTGTGCATATTCTATCTAAAAAATCAAGCTAGTTGTTTTAGAGAGGAAATTTTATTCCAATACTATTTTAGAGCTTCATCGCAGGAAATTTTAGAAAGGAAATTTTAACTTCTTCGTCGTAGACTCGCAGGTCGCCTAAGTCAGAGTTGCAGGCCAGCTTCGCTTAGACTAGCTTGCTTGTTAGAAGTCGCCCAGGTGGTCTGCTGTGAGTGCCGTCTACGGATCTGCGGTTTGCGTCTACGTGAAGAGTGAAGACTGCGAAGAGGGGAAGAGTGGATCTGCGTGAAGGGATGGAGGTCTTAGGGCTAGGGTTTAGAAATTAGAAGTGAAGATTTAATGAATATAATATATATATATATTCGAATATTCGAATACTATTCGAATCGAATATATTCTGATTCGTATTCGAATCGAATATATTCTGATTCGTATTCGAATTCGAAAAACATTCGAATCAAAAAATGTATTCGAATTCGGATTCGTATTCGAATTATTCGAATTCGAATCGAGATATTCGAATTCGAATCACGAATTGAATCGAAATTATTTGATTTGTTTACACCCCTAATTGCAATATTATAAAATTGGCCTCACATGTTTTTTTTCTTTTTTATCTAAACCTTCAACCATTGATGAACTTTAATGGACGGTTCTAGTAAATTTTTACTCTGTACATGAGGATCAGACTTCATTCTCATTTGAACATATATATATATATATATATATATATATATATATATATATATATATATATATATATATGCATGTATGTTTGTATATATGTATGTATGTATGTATGTATGTATATGTATATATATATGTATACACATATATGTATGTATATGTATACATATATGTATGTATGTATGTATACATATATGTATGTATCTATGTATGTATGTATGTATGTATATATGTATGTGTACATAGATATATACATACATATATATACATACATACATGCATGCATACATACATACATACATACATACATAAATACACACATATATATATAGGTCTCTAATCAATCATGAACAGCCGTACAAGTATTTAATGCCTTCACACCTTAATGTCAGCTAACCATTAATCAATCTGTCGCGTCATTCGTTCGACTCCCCGATCGAAGCCATGCGTCCTCATCTCCTTCTTCTCCCTTGGCTATAAATACCCTTCCCCTTCACCCTTACACCCCTTTTTTCTACAGTAAAGGTGTTCTTGCCATTTTTAGTCGTATTTCATCACTCTTTGCTGTCCACCGCCCGTCATATTTCCATCGTTCCTCCTCCACATTGCGCCCTTCCTCCCCCTTGCAATCTTGTTTTCCCCTCTTCCGGCGTCAGTTTCGAAAACCCTCAAGTAGGTCTTTTCTCTTTTCTCCTTTCCTTACTCTTTGATGGCTTCTTTTTCTCGCTCTCACCCTAGGGTTAGTGAAAACCCATCGACTTCTACATCCCGGCTGGTGGCACTAAGCGAAGCTTCAGCTGAACGCCTTGCCTATGCTCTGGAGGAAATACCCTTTCACTCGGCCATGGCTGCGACCGACATATTCTCATGGGCCAACCTTGATCGCGCCCCTAGTCACAATGAGGACCTAAACTTTCCGGTCTAGTTCACCTCCACTACCAGCCTAGAGGTGCTCGATCATATGCGGGACCTACTGGGGCCAAAGGCCAACGCTTTGGCAGCTGGTGATTGTGACATCCGCAATCTTCTCACCGAGGGTTACATCGGTGTACATTGTAAGTCGGTCCTATACGAGTTCTGAATTCCTCTCCATCCTTTCTTAACCACCTTCATCCATTACTTTCGCATATTACCTGGACAGCTCGTCCCCAATTCCCACCACCTTCTGACATGCTTCTTGACTGCTACCCACAAACTGAATTTCCCCCCCACTATGCTTCTCTTTAACCAACTCTTCCAAGTGGTGAGGGTCAGTAAACCCCTTACGGGATTTATCCATGTCTCCCAAAAGAGGGGTTGATGGATCATAGTCGGCCTAAAGGACTCCCACAAAAAATGGAAGAAGAGCTTATTTTTTGTCAAACCTTCTGACCCTCAAGATGCCTTCTCTTTTCTCTACTCTAGTACCCGTCCTTCTATCATTTGGATAGGAGGACTCGTCTGGACGACCCGACTTTAGAGACCGTGATTCCTGTCGAGACGTGGTTCGACCTAAGGGCTCTTGATCAGGCCGGATTACAGCTTGAAGGGGCGGCTACTGCAGGTTTCTTTTTCCGTTCCATTCCTATACTCGTCCCTTCTTTCCCACTTCCCTTTCTAACTTTTTATTTTTCTTTAGCCGACAGTGATACCGACGTGCTCATCCGCTAGAAGACAATTCAACCCGCTCTCCTGACGAGCACGAAGCTGAATCTACAGACGACTACGACGAAGAACTGGAAGGCGTAGTTGAGATCTCTTCTGCCTAAGACTCCGAAATCTCCACCGCCAACATGGATGAACGTCGCGTCGCCCTTCAAGCTCGTCGCAAGGCCAAGGCCGCTAAGAAAGGAAAGGCCTAGGCTGTTGACCCGGTCTCTCCAGATCCGACCCTTGCTGCCCGCCTTCCTTTGGTCGGCGTGACCACCTTGATGTGCCAAGCAAATACCTTAGTGCACTTCTTCCATCACTTTCTTGGCGTCGGCCGGGAACAAACATAATAGGAAAGGTCCCCCGAAAGACCTCTTGTACAACCTTTGGTCCTACATAACGTAGGACGGTGCCATTCTTTTGATTCTAGCTACTTCTGCTGGGTCATCAGGTAACTCGGCCTTCTCCTTGTACATGATAAAGTCGGCAAAAAACTGGGCATCTGGAGGAATTTCTTCTTCCTCATCACCTCCATTCGGGTTTGGGTCTTGCCGTCTCATCACATTTACTTTCTCCGCACTCTCATCCCGAGCTTTTATACTTGGTCGCTCCACTATTTCTTTTCGACAGATGCTCAATAAGTAATCAGGTATTCCCCCTAACTTTATCTTGGATAGAACTTTTGCCTCCGAGTTTTCGGCTCTAGGAACATGATCTATCACATAGGCCTTGAATTCCTTTAGGATTTCCTCAGTCGTTTCCTTGTACCGCCTCATTCGTTCTCCTTTAGTCTCATAGGTCCCTTTCACTTGCCCGACCACTAATTGTGAGTGGGTCCGAATGTGAAGTTTCTAAACTCCCAAAGCTTTAGCCACCCGTAGCCAGCCAAGGACGGCCTCATACTCGGCCTTATTGTTAGAAGTTTTAAACTGGTACTCCAAAGCATAGTATAGTTGGAAGCCTTCCGGGATAGTTAGCATTCCCCCCCCCCCTCCCTGCCCCCCATGGTGTTTTTTCCTTGAAGCACCGTCAGCATGTATTTCCCACCATCCCTCAAACTCGGGAATGGTCACAGAGTCGTCCTTCAAATCTTAAGCCGTGCAATCGACTATAAAGTCAACCAGCACTTGAGCTTTGATGCCCGGCCATGACTGGTATTCGATTCCATACTAAGTAAGCTCTACGACCCACTTGACTAACCGACCATAGGAAGTCGGGTTTCTAAGCACTCCAGCTAACAGTTGTTCTATCAACACTTAGATAGGATGAGCTTGAAAATACAGGACCAGCTTCCTGGCCGTGATTACCAACGCATATGCCACATTTTCAAGTGACGAATAGCGAACTTCAGTAGCCTTCAAAGCCCTGCTCACATAGTATATTGGATGCTTAACTTTGTCTTCTTCTCGGATATAAGTACCAAGCTAACAGCCTGCTGAGAGGCGTCCAAATGGAAAAACAATATCTTGCCCTCCACTGGCTTAGACAATAGTGGAGGGGAAAACAGATATGTTTTGAGACCTTCCAAGGCGGTTTGACACTCTTCCGACCAAACATACATGCATATTGACAGGATAATTGGGCAAAGCACCCTACCCGGAACCACTAGAGGCAAATCAAGCGGTCACGAGGAAGTCTAGCGGTCACCCATTACACAAGCACAACATATTGAAGATAAATTATTCCAATGGCTCATTGACGTTATTACCCGCACTTAGTACATTCATTAAGTGCCCGTTATATTCACATAAGAGTCGTTGCACTTATAGGTATAAATAGTGAACCCTGTTGTAGGGGAGGGAGGCTCTCTGTTTTCTACAAACTCTTATACTCAACTATGATTACTTACTTATCAATATTATCCGGTAACCATTTTTACCGTCACATACATCATAGGTTTATGTTCTGGTGTGATGAAGGCCACAGGTAAAAAGTGTGGTGGAATCTCAGGCATATATCAACTCCTCCTTTAAAAAAAATTACCATATACAATTTATAACAATGTGCACTATAAGCCAAAATAATGTACTATGGAAGCCTTTCAAAACTAGTTGGAATTCATCAAAATACTAGCATCTGAAAATAATTATGGGAATTTGTACATGACTATCATCTGGTTAGCAAAACATTGTCTTTTTCCTCCTAAGGTTTATAGTGGTACTGCTACTACTACTACACTACTATTGCTACTGCTACTGCTATTATTATTATGCGTACATAGACACATGCATGTTTGTTTATATCTAAGTTGTCCTTAATTAATAACTCTTTAATATAAATATTTTTTTATTATAATATGGAGTAAAAATAATAATAATAATAATAATAATAATAATAATAATAATAATAATAATAATAATAATTGTTGTTGTTGTTGTTATTGTTATTCTATTTCTCTGATCTCTCACATACACATATACATGTGTGTGTATAAAACATTCAGTATATCATAATCATAATCATTATTATTATTATTATTATCATTATTATTATTATTATTATTATTATTATTTTTATAAGGCTATTTATGTATTTAAAACCTATTTCATTTCTATTCTTTTGACTAACCAAACACTGGAATACAATTACTAAAGTCTATTCCTTCAACGAATCAAACAATAGAATACAATTCATGTTTTATTCATTGCATATTCCAATTCCTGTGGAATAGCATTTCTATTCCCTCCAAATTCATTCCATGAACCAAATGTGCTATAAAAGAATAAGGATCAAATAGGCTACCCAACTACACAGCAAACTGCAATTGAGTCATCGAGTTTTTTTTTTAAAAAAAAAACTACAATTAAGTTTTCGAACATCACAAATTCATGAAATTCGACCTAAAATAACATGTTTGAGTTGGTAATACATGGACGCGACTTATTTGATTCTTATTCATTCTATAAATAATTAAATTTCCATTAAAAAACTTTATGTTTGCTTTTTAATTTCCTACTATAGTTTCTATGTACAGACTAAAGAGAAAATATAACTAATGAAAATAGAAGATAGTTTTACATTTTTGCGAGTGTATAAACTAAACAAAAATTATAAATTTTTTAAATAATGAATTTGAATTCAAAGCTCCACCGATCGTTTCCACGTCGGACGTACATAAACAAAATCATAATTATGATACTACTATATGCGTTTGCGGCGATTTGCAGTTGTTATATCATGAACCTGGGTGAAGGTGGATCTGGTCCTAAAATATGTATATTAGGTATTGGAATTATGAGCTTCTAGACTATAATTTTTTTTTAAATTTTAGAAATTTTTGAAAATAATACATGGTCATTATAAATTGTGAATTTTTAAAAGGTAAATTATTACCGAAATGGTCCCTCGACTATTGTGAAATTACCAATTTGGTCATCGACAATTTTCTTTACTCAATTAAGTCCATCGACTTTGAAAAATTTAACAAATTTGGTCCTCCGTTTATTTTGATGTTAAACAATCGTTAAATCGGGACCAAATTGGTAATTTTGCTATAGTCAAGGGACCATTTCGGTAATTAATTTTTGACTGAAATGGTCCCTTGACTATAGTGAAATTACCAATTTGGTCCCGATTTAATAGATATCAAACGGTAAAATAAACGTAGGACCAAAATGGTTGAATTTTTTAAAGTCGATGACCAAATTGGTAATTTCACTATAGTCGATGGACCATTTCGATAATAAACTCAATATTTAATATGTAAATGTGTATCTTTGAAAAGGTGGACCCGGGTCCACAAAATAATTTGCCTGCAATTTGAGTGTTTGAGCTATTAATCATGGGAATATATCATTATTAGGACAAAACATGGTAATAATATCCGATCCATAATTATTATATCTAGTAGCCACGTTTATATATATATATATATATATATATATATATATATATATATATACCTTATAACGTATGAATTGAGTTGACAATGAAATTAAGATTATCGTCCTTTTGTTTATATATATATTTTCCCCGATGAGGAAATGAAAGCAAGAAAAAAAGGTGATGATAATGTTAATGCACAAAGCACAACTTTCATTATCAATAAAGTGATAATGATTAATTAATGTTGGTGCGTGCGTGGTTAGCTACAAAATTATTATATATTGCTCACCTTTCTATTCAAAATCTATTTGAAAGAGACATATTTGAATACTATTAATTTTTTTATTATTATTAAGGTAGTACGATTTTAGTAGGCCAAGTAAATGAGGTAAATTATGAATTATTTAGACAGATTAGTTCAATTTATTTTTAATTTTGATCTATTGTAAAATTAAATTTAACAATTTATATTAAAATTTGGTTATTTACAAAAATTATAATTAGAATATTACAAAACATATAATGTAATATTTGTGAATATAAAATTGGATATCAGATAAAATTAAATTTTGCATGCCCCAGTACTATGTAATCCTCTTTCAAGTAACCCATTATTGTCATGCATTAGCCCTCAACAACCAATTGTATCAATTATAGGTCATAGATAATTTTTCTCGACTATACCTCTTTTTACATACCGTACACCGTACATGTTTGGTATTCGGTCATGTCACTGAGATGAATGATTTCCGACCTTGACTGAACACAAGCTTGATATTCTTGACCTGAGTGCGAGAACCGAGCTAACTAAAGATTACAATATTGCCCCGCTGCTTAGAAATTGACCCTGATTATATCAGATTGGGACGATCATCTTGAGAAGCTAAGGGCTACTTGAGGATTTGGACCTAGGTTCCAGGTCTGGCCTTAACCCAACCCCCCAATGGGCGATCAGAAATCTAGGCACATGTGGCTATCAATGCGTTGTTCCCGAGAAGAAATCTAGGCATCGACTGCATGTGCAGCACGTGTCAGTCATGCCGAGAACCCAATATGTGTCTCCCTTCCTCTGCTATAAATACCTCATACATTTAAGGCTAGGAGGGAGGACTTTTGACCGTTTTACCTACCATAATACAATTCTGGATCCTCTTACCTCACATCTTCACACGATCTCAAGACTTAAACTAAGAAGCATGCAACACATAAAAGAACCTAAATACGATCTGATCCGTTAATTCATACGTATATGGACATCACAACGTATTTACAGTATCAATTGGTATTCAAATTCAATGGAAGAGTCTATTCATAAAGACTACTTTAATAGGTAGGAGAATTCTAACTTAAATTTAAATATCACTTCGATATATATTTTGGGTGCAAAATGCAAAATCACTCACCCCTAGGGCTCGACACCATAGTCATACAAAATTGTAGATAAGTTAAATTATGGTGACTAAGCGGTCCCTTAGATGGAAAGACCATTATCTGATACGGTGTTCATAATGAGACACTCTACAAGAGGGTGAAACTCTACACTACAACTGTCTAAGACTATATCTTGTTGAGTCGACATGGATTATGTATGTGTGTGTAATTAAATTTAGGGTTTGCGCATCCTCCACCCCCAAGAGGTGTGCTAGGCTTCTTTGATTTAATTTATTTATAGTTCAATTTTTATAATACTTATTTTAGTACTAGTGTATCAAATTTATATATTAGAAATTACACTAAAATATTATTAAAACATAGGTTAAAAATAGATAGTAAATATTAAGGAAAGTAAGTAAATATTAAGGAAAGTAAGTGAAGTAGAAAGATTTTGTTTGATTAATAAATAATAAACATGTCAAGTAAAATGAGATAGAAAGAATAATAATTACGAAGAACATTGAATGAGAAGGATATAAACCTTACATTTTCTTCTTCTTTTATTTTTTTTTTCTGAAAACACATGTATACGATTTATTCAGAAATCAAAACTAATTTAAATTCATAAGAATAATTCATAATAAATTTTTTCCCTAAAAAACTTTTCAAGCTCCATCGGGGACATTTCTAATGATGAAAAATGTAATTTTTTAAAATCATAACTTTTTATATTAATTGATTATCAATAACCTAGCAGACACCATCATATATATTTTTTTAAAAAAAATTATTTACTACTCAAATATAAAAATAACTAATCAAATAATATTGACAAAAACTTGTGTGACACAGTGTCACAGAATTACAGATCCTTGTTTGTGAGATGGGTCGGGTTAAGATGAAATGTAATACTAAATCATGAATAAAATGTTTAGGCAAAAGTATTACATTTTCCTTTATAAGTGCAACATTACTTATAAGTGAAATGTAATACTATATATTGCATGTACTTTTCTCTTCAAAAAAAAAATAATATTACATGTACTACTTTTACATCAAAATATAAAAGTATTACATTTATCCTCAAAAATATTATGGTTCCAACAAACACTTTATTCCTTATTTAGTATATATTACATTTACTAGTATGAGTACATTTGCATTTTAATCTGACCCGACTCGATCAGTCTCACGAATACTTATTCTTGAGACGATCTCACACAAGTATGACTCAATAATATCACATCAAAATATAATATTAAAAGGGGAAATCGCATGTATTATATGTGGGGGGAATGAAAGCCAACCATGTATTGATGTATGTTAATTCTGGGGTTATATCTTGCCATCCAGGCATAAGTTGGGTGCACCATGATAATTTGAAGAGACTATATATATATATATATATATATATATATATAGCTTCCCGTGCGGTTGTGCGGTTAACACAAAACGACACATCTTAAGCATTAAAATGGTGCATCTTAAGTACACAAACCACACACCTTAACCTCACAAATAAAGCACCTTAAAAACACAACCACGCACCTAAAGTTTTAAAATGACACACCTTAAATTTCAACAACTGACGCACCTTAAGCATACAAATCACCTTAAGTAGGAAAACAACGCACCTTAAAATTAAAAACCATGCACCTAAATCTTTAAGCCGACACACCTTAAGCACAAAAATCACGCACCTTAAAAAAGAAAACCGCGCACCTTAAGAAGGAAAATTATTAAGCACCTTAAATTTGAACTACGCACCTTAAGAAACAAAAATGACTCACCATAAAAAGGAAAATTACGGACCTTAAATATTACCTAGATGCAAAATGACCAAATTTCCACCGCATTTTGTTTAGTCATTGTTAATCTAGACGTTGATTTAGACAAGATCAATACTTCAGATTTAACCGCACAAGAGACACCCCACCGCATAGGATCTGAATTTTATAAACACACACGCGCGCGCGCGCGCACACACACACATATATATGTATGTATGTATGTATGTATGTATGTATAATATAGTTCAAATGCGAATGGTGTGCTCAAGTGCGGTTGTGTGGTGAGAGGAGAGCCATTGATCTTGCCAAACTCAACGTCCAGGATTAACAATTACTAAAAAATAATACGGTGGTAATTGGTAATTTTTCGTATTGGTCAAACTTAAGCTAGGTGCGTAGTTAAGGTGAGTGGTTTTCCTTCTTACAGTGCGTTGTTTTCCTTCTTTAGGTCTGTGATTTCAGTGTTTAAGGTGCGACAGTTCTTTAGTTAGAACTTAATGTATGTTTTTCTTGAAACTTTGAAACATAATGTACGCTGATCTAAAACATTAGGTGCGTTTTTTTACTTCTTTAGTTGCGTGGTTTTCTTTCTTAAGGTGTGTGCTTTGTGTGCTTAAAGTGCGTCAGTTGTTGAAACTTAAGATGCGTCGATTTAAAATTTTAGGTGCGTGGTTATCCTTCATAAGGTGTGTCAGTTATAATATTTAGGTACCCCATTTTAAAACTTTAGGTGCGTGATTTGTGTTCTTAATTTAAGGTGTTTTGTTTCTGTGCGTAAGATGTGTGACTTGTGTACATAAGGTGCGTTAATGTCGCTTAGGGTTAAGTTGTTGGTTCTTTCCAGACACACAAGTTTTTCTTTAAATTTTGATTCATTTGAGCCGTTGATCTAGATTTGATCAATGACTCAGATAAAACCGCAAGTCCGCACCTGAGTAAATTCTCGCACCTCGCACCAAAACCGTATATAAACCAATCATTTCTAGGCCACTAATTAACTTTTCTAGTCTAGTCTAGTAAAGATAAGTGTTCTTACTTTCCTATATTGTTATTACTTATTGTGAAGAGATTATTTTAAGACACGTGTGATTTGTATATACACATATTTGAAGAGATTAGACTTGATGCTCCTTACCTCATTTAACAAATTTAAATTATTTTATTAGAAAAGAAGCAATAATACTTATATTAAATCGAGATCAAAACATCAAAGATAAAACTAAAATAAAATAAAGACATATTGAAATGCAAATTGTGTAAGCAACACGATTCATTGATCACTTAAAAAAAATACTCCGTAAAAACATATATTAATAACCATAGTCACAACTATTTTAATATCATCAACAATAATAACAAGCGCATAATTAAAGGACTCGAAATGAATTGCATTGACAACTTGTTGGTCGTCGATTTCAACATCAATTCCATCAACACCCATTCCCATAATTAAGCCAACTCAAATCTCCTCTCACCCTTAACCCTTAATAACAAATATTTTTATGTAATTATTTGTTAAACCGAGACTATGGCATCTGTTAAATAAGTGAATGTGTTGGGGGTAGAATTTTAAAAAAAAAAGAATAAAAAATAAATTATATATAAAAATTAATCTTTTAAACATCTTTAATTTTCAATCAATTCAAAATGACTTTAGATCAAACCGATAAATTAAACTTTTATTGGAATCATTGCTATGCATCATGCTAAAGAACTCCACAAGATGCAATCATGAGCTAGTCAATGATGTGTTTAATACATTTTGCTTTGAATCAAAATATATAAAATAAATCGCCCGTGCAAAACATCCTCAACATAATGTCTATATTATTATAAATTAAACTAGGAAGCACTTGAGGTAGACTTAGTGCTATTTTATTTGAAGGGACGTTTCTTGGTTGGGGTCCACCCAATTTTTTGGGTTGATTCCAAAAAGGAAAATTTGCACTTTTCTCCCTAAATTATATGATTATATCGTTATTCTCCCTCAATTATTTATATATCAAAATTAGCCTCTTACTTTTTTTTTTTAAAAGTGGAACATTTTTAAATTTTTTTTTGTTAAATGAATATTTTAATCCTTAAAAATAAAGGCAAAATATACATTTCATTTATTTTTCATCTCTAACAAATTATTGTTTAGATGTAAGAATCAGAGTAAATGCAAATAAGAGCAAACATCATTTGTAAATATTATAATCATCATTTTAAGCTAATACAAGTAACATTAATATTATAATTATAATTAATTAGCATTAACGACTTATTTGTGTTTAAGTCTTGATTATGTTTGTTGGTTTTATCTCCCACGGAATGGTCGAATGGCGAGCTAACACCACCGGGAAAGTAAAATAACCTTTCGGCCCTCTTTTGATTGCTTGATCGCTTTGAGTATAATGAGTTGCCTATGAGTGCGCTAGATTGCTCTGTGTCTCTCTCGAGACCTAAAACCCCTATTTATACAAGTTATGAGGGATCTCTCCCTTAGGAAACTACTAAACTATATTAGACACTCTTTCTTATTACATTTTGATACTTTCCTAATCTATCTCGACCTTCCTTCCATATCTCTTGCCTTCCACCGCCGAATTCTTTTAGGAAACTCCCATATCCGTTTACTTTGCCCCATCCTTCTCCTGCCACCTTCATTGCACCGCCTTTCCTGCCTCGGCCCCACACAAGGTTGGTCCGGTCCGACCCCTACTCACCATGTTTTCCTACTCCAACCTTTCTTCCATGGTAATTAATCGTTTCAATGGCTATGTTCAGTCACTCTGAGTCTAAGATCTTCAGCTGCTCTATCACCTTTCCTATGATCCTTCGGCGAACGAGCTTTGCCCCGTCTTTATACCTTCCTCTAAGCCCTCTCTTCCTTAACGTTGGTCGTAAGCTCTTTCGTTCACGCTGAGCTTTTAGCCACAAGCCTTATTTTATCCCCCATCATCTAGTCCCTCATTTCCTCGAGCCATGCAAAGCACGACCCGGGGAAATATGCTGCGCTCTTTTGACCTAGGGAAGTTTTTTTGACTCCCCAGTCCCTCACTTTCCCAAGTTACACGTAGTGCGACTCGGAAAAGTAGCTGCTAGCTCGCCTTTCGCCCGGTGCTTCTCTCCCCATATGTCTATTGTCCCAAGTCTTTCTTACCACCTATGGAGAGTTTTTTACTCCCCCCTAGTCCCTCACTTTCCTGAGTTACACGAAGTACGACTCGGAAAAGTAGCCGTGACCAGGTTCGTTGTGTTTAAGTCGTTGCTCGTGCTAGTTCGAGCTTCCCTCTCTCAGCCTTATCCTTTAACGGTCACATCAATCAAGTTCCAGCACATTTAATGCGCTTGATCCCTAATATTCATTCGACTGTGAGACTCTAACATTGTGACTATCACCTTCAATGCAAGCACTTGAGTACAACTACCACACGCTCTTCTCGAAACCACTTCCTCACCTATAAATAGCGCCCAACTTCTTCCCTCTTTCTCCACCTTACATTTGCAGCATTTCTCCTCACGTCCATGAGTTCCAGGCGTAAGGTTCCCGCACCGGCCCCTCCCCGCTTCTCCCTCCAGCTAGCCGAGCGTGCAGCCAAGGTTCAAATGTATGCTCGAAAGGAGCGTCTGAGATCCGGCGAGCTTCTCCCCGGCGATGATCCCCTTTTACCCATCGACGTCCCGCTAGAGCCGGACGAGGAAGTCGATGAGAACCCTGCACTCTCCAATCCGTTGTTTCACACCCCTAACTCCCTAGATGAACTAACGCCAGACCCCGACTACATGGAATTCCTTGATGAGATTGACGCCATGCTAGATCGTGGCACCCCTGACGGCGCTCCGCCGGACATTGCTGCCTTTTGGGAAGTGTTTTGTGACTATGTCCCTGTTTCTGCACCGGCCACTCTAACTGTCTCTTCTGAAGTCACTCCGTCGACCAAGTAGGTTTAGGGCTTAACCTGTAATAGCCCTTCTTTTGTCATTAGCCCCTTTGTTTTATTTAGGATGTAATTACCCAGTCTTCAGGCTCTTTTGGATGAATGGACAATCGTCATCTTTTTGCTATTTCTTGCGTTCGTTCACTAAGCGAGTCACCAGTTGAACGGGACGGTGACATGAACTCGTTCCCCAACCCTGAGGGTCTCTGAAAGTCTGTCTAATGTTATTTCAACGTTAGACAGGTCGGTCCCAAGTTGGATAGCCTCTTGCTCATTTCTTTTTGCGGCCTTTTGTCGATACTCCGGTACTGCACCTTGAACCATTCCTTTCACATACGTTCCTAGTCCCTAGGACCCGTAGTCTGAGGTGTCGACCCTAATTAGGATAGCTACGACCTGCTCGCCGACCTTGCCAGGTCCGACCTTTCGTACGGACTCCTTCCTAGTCCCTGAGACCGTTAGTTTGAGGACCAAGTTATGCTTTTCTAGACCTTCCCCTTTTCAAGGGATAACCAAAAGCTCGGTCTTGAAGGCTCGCTTCCTTCCTTGGGCTAAATCAATCTATGTAGGTCAGCCTAGCTCACTCGTCACGTCCGCACAAAACACTCCATTCTCCGCCTTTTTCGATCCTCAATCTTCATCGTTATTCCCGCCTTCATCTGAACCGTCGTGCGTGCATTAAATGCCGCTGTACTAATACACGCTAACTATCCATCATCCATCGCATCGATCACTCGTCCGTTCAATCAAGTCCACATGTGCTCATCTCCTTCCCCTCTGACCCTATAAAATGCTGGCTTTTCCTCCTTCTTCTTTCGCTTCATTTCTCTACAACTTGGCCTACTCTCCCGCTACTCCACCTTGTTTTTTGACTTTTGACTCCGTCGCCATCTACCACGCATTGCCTCCCATTTTCCCCGGTGTCAATTTCGCATCCTTTCCCGATAAGCCCTTCCTCCTTTCTTGCTTTCTTTTTTGCCTTTTTCTATCTTCCTTCGTGTCTTTGTCCTCCTCCGCCTCGCAAATGAGGCCCTTGGAAGAACCTGCCACCTCGGCCTCTCAGTCGGCGACCGCCGAAACCACTTTGATCAACCCTCTGCCCAATGCGCCGAAGGAAATCCCTTTTACCCCGCCATGGCGGCGGCCGAAACTTCAACCTAGGCCCGCCTAGAACGGGCCCCAGGTCTGAATGAGGCCCTTCAGTTGCCCCTCCAGTATACCTCTACTCTTTCCACTGCCAAACTCGAGCACGCCCATGCCTTGCTGGGCCCCAAGGCCACAGTTATGGCGGCGGGTCCTCATGATATTCACGACCCTCCTCTAGGCTACATAGGTCTTCACTATAGGTCAGTTCTCTACGGGTTTCGCATTCCACTTCACCCCTTCCTAGCAACCTTTTACAATTACTTTTGCATTCTTTCCGAACAACCCGTCCCTAACTCCCATTGTTTTCTCACTTGCTTTCAGCTACGTTTTGACTCTTGCGAAGTTTTCTAACATTTTTTCTCTTTCAGCCGACGACGTTTGGGGCAGTTCACTTGCTAGCCCGGACACTCTAGCTCGTCTTGAAACCAAAGGCGACTCTTTGGACGACTCTGATGAAGTGTTGGAAGGTGTGGTCGATATTTCTTCTTTGGACTTCGAGGCCTCAACTGTTCACATGGAAGCTCGCCATGCTGTTCTCCGAGCCCGCCACAAGGCCAAGGCGACCGCGACGAAGAAAGGTAAGGTCGTGGAAACAAGCCTTTATTCGACCCTTGCTGCACGACTTCTCATGACGGGCGTAGTCATTGGGGCTAGCTCTATTGCCACCGGTTTGGCCACTGCTCATCATACGCGCCTACGCAAGCAGAGTTCTGACTCTCCCACTCCAACCACTGCTATGAAGTCAAAGCGTCCTGGTGACAGCGTCTCCGAAGATGCCATTGTTGTGGACAAGGCCTTTATTTTTCGCCGCTTGGAGCAAATGATTCCTGCCTTCGACCTTCAAGTCATGGATGATGCTAGTCCGTCCTAACTTCTCCAGTCAACTGCGTTTCACAGCTTCCAGGTAATTGTTGCTGATGTCTTTTCTTATCTTTACCTTCTTCAAATTTACTTAGCTTTTGTTTATGTTTCACAGGCGTAGTTCTTTCAGGCCGGCCTCAATAACGTTATTCAGGGGCTTGTTAAGGACTCCGAGCTTCTGAAGTCTTCCAAGGCAACTCATTTCAAGGAGGTCTAGGCCCTCAAAGCTGACCTAACCAAGCTGAGCACCATGTTGGTCCCGAATGGGTGGTGAAAAGTCTAGAGGGGGGGTGAATAGACTTTTCTAGCAAATTAAAAATTAATAACACTTTAACTAAAATAATTTCAAGTGAATAAATTCAACTTGAAATGCACAGCGGAATAATGTACGTAAAGTGCTATAATTAAAACTCAGTGATAGAGAGGAGATATATCACATGCAATACGATAGAAATACTTTGAATAGCTCAAATATGATATACAATAAATTTGGCTTGCATGCGGACGTAGGAGATAACAGAAATTGGTAAACCCAGATAAGAGTGAATAGTGATGAATAGTGCCTGGGTCTTGAAAATATTATGAATGCAGGAAATTAGCAAAACCAAATAAGCAAGTTGTAGAGATTAGGAATATTAAATGGGTTTCACAAATATGAATCTTGCAAATCAGTGTGTGTACGTGCAAGCAGATATTATGTGTACAGAGCAAAACATATATGGGCAGTAAGTAAATGAGAGAGAGATTTTTTAAGTGGTTCGGCCAAACCCAGCCTACGTCCACTCTACTCCTTTCACTATCTTCAATCACCTAGATACAATAGTGAACACCAAGTGCCAACCCAACACTTCTATCTACACCAGTAGAGATTTGAGTATCTCGCACAAAGTTATACTCCTACACCAACGAGTGTCTCGCACAAAGCTACACTCCCTAGGGTTTTCACAAGCTCCTCTTGTTACTCAGCCCTCTATCTACACTCAGTAGAAATTTTGATATAAGGTAGTAAAAGAAAATATTTTTCTCCAACTCTCAGGAACTAAAAATATGGATTTTTGGTTTTTCGGATTTTTCTTGCTTTGCTATTCTCAGATGTATCACACTGCTTTTCTTGCCTTTCACTTGTATATCTCCGTTTTTCTTCTTGCTCAAGTGTCTCGTATTTATAGCTGATGAAAGAATTAATCCGTTGGAAAAGATTAATTCTTCCGCTTCCTGATATTCCTCATGATCCTCCTTTCCCTCCTGAAATTGCTCCTTCTTCTTTTCCTTATATTCCTCCTGAAATTGCTCCTCTTCTTTCTGGCCTTAATTCCAATTCCGATAGAGTTGATATATTCCACAATGTAGTCAGATATATTCCACAATGTAGTCAGATTACTTTGAGTTGAGTTGATATATTTATTCCACAATTCATATTATTTTGTAGTGTAGTGTTTGTAGACATATTCCATTTTGTAGTGTAGTGTTCAATCTCCAGATATAGACCTCTTCTCCTTATTTTCGTATCTCCGTACCTCCACCACAGCTCAAAACCATTTTGAGCAAATCAGTCAAATATATCCGTTGAAGTGGGATAATTTGAACAAATCAGATTTATACACCTTTGTCTTTTTGTGTTTGTATGACTTCTTTGTAATATTCTTCTTTTGTCCTTAAAATAAAGTCTCCTGGGACTCGAACGTTAGATTATTTGCCAAGTTCAACTCCAATGCTCCGCTTAATCTTTTGTTTACTATGCCTCTAAATAATATATAAGTAGTAATATTCTGAGAAGTTCTGATTTCCTAAAATTTCGTGGCTTAGGGGATTTGAACTAGAGACCCTTAACCATCTTTACAAGTCTTCTACCATCTCTACTGCTTCAACCATTTGTTACTCCTTGTGCTCCAATTAAATTTAACCTCCATCGGATTCGAACCAAGTTCCTTCCTTCTCCAAGAATTCTTCCAAGTTGACTTTTGACTCTTTAGGTACATTAGCTTACAAAATTTTGGGTTTCTAATTTTTCAAACTAAAATACATTTCTTGGCTCATCAAAATCTTATTACAAATATTCCTAACACACCAACTTGGCCGCGGCGCAGGAAGGTTGGAAGAAGGCGATTGAAACGCTAAAGACAGCCCGAGAGGACGCGGTGAAGACTTTCAAGGAGTCGGAAGAGTTCCATGAGGTCGGGAAGCAGTACTTGCTTGACTTGGGTGAAGCGGACTACGACATGGGCTATTAGGATGCTCAAAAGGAGAATTTCAAGCTACTCAAAGCTCGGGACGCGACCTTCACTCCTGCTAGTTGGGGCCTTCTAGATCCGGCTACCCCCGGTGATACCCAGGGGGTGAGCGCATTACTTTAAACGTCTTGGTGGATACACTTGCGACATTCCGATGGATAGTGCATACCTGGAATCAGCTGCCAACGTGGATTCCGTTGCTGTGATGGATCGAGCTTCAATTCCCACCCTAAACGAGGTCGGCCAAAATGATGTGGCTGGCGTTGAAGATGAGGAAGACCCATCTAACGGCTTACAACTGAACCGTCAACGCATTGGGAGCTTCGAGCGCCATTTGCCTACTGGAACATCGGAGGTAGGTACAAGCGGAGTCCCTCAGTCAGAAGTTTAGGAGTCCTACTCGCAATTTTACTTATCTTTAATCGCCCTGTAATAGTAATGGAGCTTTTGAATAATGAATGACCAGTTTTTTTCCTCCATATTTTGCTTTCATACGAACTTCTTCTTCTCTTTTTCTTAAAATTTTGTTAAGTGTTGCCACTGACAAGTTGAGCTAACATTAACTTGAACTCTACCATTCTTAATGCGCGATCAGTGTTCGTTTCCCGATCTTATACTTCGTCATTTTTCTTCTTTTAATTTGGTTTCGCGCCACTTTAGGCTGGCAGATCACCCAACTTTCGTCTAATAGAACCCGCGCCACATAAAGCTCGCGGACCACCCAACTTTTTTGTTACAGAACCCGCGCCACTTTAGGCTGGCGGACCACCCGACTATCGACTTATAGAACCCGCGCCACTTTAGGCTGGCGGACCACTCGACTTTCGTCTTACAGAACCCGCGCCACTTTAGGCCAGTAGACCACCCGATTTTCATCTTACAAGACCCGCGCCACTTTAGGCTGGCGGACCACCTTTATTAGTTGCCTTGGAATAGCTCGAAACGTATATATTTTTATTTCTAAAAATAATCGATTTGTAGGCTTTCGGCCTGTTACATTAAGCTTTTCAGCTACTAAGTACGATAGACCTTTCGGTTGCTAACTAGATAAGGGTTTCTTCCACCTAAGGAGTGGACTTTTCCGCCCTTACAATAGCTCGGACTTTTTAGCCCTTACTAATAAAACTTCCTAAGGTGGTGCGAATTCCAGATCCTTTCTATGGGTTGACCACTCATGGTTTCTAAGCGATACGTTCCGGATTGAACCACAGCGGTTATGCGGTATGGTCCTTCCCACTTCTTTGCAAATTTTCCTTCTTCGTTGGGCTGAGTTGCAGTCTGACTTCTGAGTACCAAGTCCTTCCAGGAAATAGCGGGGCTTGGCGCATTTGTCTTGATACCTCTTGACCGACCTTTGATACTCGACGATTCGGCACCGAGCAATCTCCATTCTTTCTCCTAGGAAGTTCTTTTCTTTCACCAAGCTTTCTTCATTCGCCTCATCAGTGTATCGCATAACTTGGTCACTTGGTTCAAGTACCTCGATTGGTACCTTACCCTCGAAGCCATATGTCAATGAAAAGGAGGTTTCCCTGATTGCTTTCCTTGGACTCGTGCGATAAGCCCATAGCACTCTTTCCAATTCACTCATCCAATTTCCTTAGATATCACTCAACCTTTTCCGAATTCCATCCACTATAGTACGATTGACGTTCTCTACTTGTCCATTTGCCTGAGGATAGGCGACGGACACCTTAGTATGCCTGATCCCAAACTGCTCATAGAACTCGGCGAAGGGCTGACAATCAAACTGCCGACCGTTGTCGCTGACCAAGTGTTCGGGAATACCAAATGTTCTTCCATAGGATATTTGTACACTGATATTCTGTAATAGTGACCAAAGGTTCTGCTTCTACCCATTTGCTGAAGTAATCAATAGCTATGATACAAAACTTATTCCGGTCTGGAGCCATGGGCAATGGTCCTAGTAAGTCGAGCCCCCACCTAGCGAAGGGAATGGCAGTGGTGACCAGGGTATAGTAAGAGGCCGACCTTGTTTCCTTGCAAGCAAAGGCCTGGCATGTTGAGCACTTAGCCACCTTTCGAATGCAGTCCCTAACAATGGTCAGCCAACAGTAGCCTTGCAATACCAACTTTCGAGCTAGGGTATGTGCCCTTTGGTGGGCTGCATAGATTCCCGAGTGTGCTTCCTCCATCACTTTCTCTGCGTCGGCTAGAAACAAACATAGCAGTAAGGGTCCCCCAAAAGAAATTTTATACAGTCGCCCGTCCTGCATCACATAGGATGGAGCCATTCTCTTGATTCTAGCCGCTTCTATTTGGTCATTCGGCAGCTCGAATTTTTCATTGTACCGGCCAATATGTGTGCTTCAGGGGGAATTTCATACTCATCCCCGCTTCCTCTCTGACCCTGCCTTTGTGGGTTTATTTTGTTTACTTCTTCTGTTGGCTCATCCAGATCTCCTATTCTGGGTCGTCCTATCACATCTTTTCGACATATGCCCACTAAATATTTCGGTATTCCTCCCAACTTTACTTTGGATAATACGTTTGCTTCTAAATTTTCTGCCCTAGGAACATTATCAATCTCATAGGCCTGGAAACCTTCAGAAGTCCCCCAGTCGCCTCTTTATACTACCTCATTCTTTCCCCATTAGTTTCATATGTTTCTTTTACTTGGTCTACCACCAATCATGAATCGGTCCGAATGCGGAGTCTTCTGGCTCCCAGATCCCTAACTAGCTGTAACCCCCCAAGGACAGCTTCATACTCAGCTTCATTGTTGGAGGTTTTGAACTTATATTCTAAGGCGTAGTATAGTCGGTGTCCTTCCAAGGTAGTCAACATTACTCCCCCCAACCCCCCATGGTGCTTTTGACTCGAAACTCCATCCGCATCCATTTCCCACCATTCGTCGGAATCAAGAACGATTGCAGGGTCGCCGCCTGCATCCTTGGCCGTGCATTCGACCAAGAAGTCAGCTAATACTCGGGTTTTGATAGTGGGCATTGGCTGGTATTCAATCCCAAACTGTGTCAACTCCACCAGCCCATTTCACAAGTCGGCCCGATGAGGTTGGATTCCTAAGAACCCCTGCTAACGGTTGATCTGTCAGTACCCGTATAGGATGAGCCTGGAAGTAGGGGACCAATTTTCGGCGGCCTTTAGAGCTCGACATACACAGTATATCGGGTGCTGGACCTTATCTTCTTCTCTAATGAGGACTAAGCTTACCGCTTGCTGAGAGACAGATAAGTAAAGGAAGAGCGTTTCTCCCTCAACGGGCTTGTATAGCGACGGAGGAGATAATAAGTACTTCTTGAGACCCTCAAAAGCTGCTTGTCAGTCCTCCGACCAAACGAATCCATCCCTAGTCTTCAAGGCATCGAAGAAAGGTAGGGATCGATCAGCCGATTTTGACAGAAACCGACTTAACGCCGCTAGTCGTCCTGTTAAGCGTTGCAATTCTTTGATAGTTTTGCGCGGTTGCATATCCAAGACAACCCTACCCTTTTCAGGGTTTGGCTCGATACCCCGCTGAGTAACCAAATAACCTAAGAACTTCCCTCATTGCACGGCGAAGGCGCACTTTTTAGCATTTAGTCGCACATTATGTTTCTACATGACCTGAAAACTCGTCGCGAGGTCATCCGCTCGAGTCTCATCCTTGAGGCTTTTTATAAGCATGTCGTCCACATAGGTAGCCATGGACTTCCCTAACAGATCTTTGAACAATTGGGACACCATTCTAGTGTAGATCGCCCCGGAATTCTTTAATCCGAATGGCATCACGGTGTAGCAATATATTTCGTCAGGAGTTACAAATGCAATTTTCTCTTCATCAGGTTTGTGCATGAATATCTGATGGTAACCTCGGAAGGCGTCCATGAAGCTTAGAAAAGTGCACCATACCGTCTCGTCCACCATCTAGTCGATCATCAGCACTTGAAATGGGTCTTTGGGGCAGGCTTTGTTTAAGTCGGTGTAGTCGACACACATCCTCCAAGTAGGTAGCTTTGGAACCAGCAGTACATTAGCCAACCACTTAGGGTAGTTGACTTCCCTGATATGGCCAGCAGCTAATAAAGCATCAATCTCTTTTTTCAGAAATTCCCGTCGGTTGGTCGATAAATGTCATTTGTTTTGGATGACCGATCTATAGGTCGGGTCTACTGCCAATCGGTGGGTGATTATGGATGGATTCACTCTCGGCATGTCCTCAGGTTTCTAAGCAAAGATGGCCTTATATCTCCCTAATACATGGATTGTTGATTCTTGGATGGCTTTAGATAAGCCTTTTCTGATCAATCGGTCGGGTCGATTTCCACCTCTTTTAATTCGTCCGCTGGCTCTGGTCTCTGTAAGATCCTTTCTACCATATATTTCTTCTTAGAGATGGTATGTATTCGTAGGTCTGCCTTTCCTATCTTACGACAAGATTGTAGATAACAGTCCCGAGCTACCCTTTGGTCGCACCGAGCTACCCCTACTCCAAATGGCGTTCGGAACTTCATGCATAGGTGTTTTAATGAAATCAAGGCCCCCAAGTCTTCCAATCTGGGTCTCCCTAGGATCGCATTGTGCGAGCATTCTAGGCGAACGACCACAAACTCCATCTCTATCGTAACAGTTGTTGGGTAAGTACCTAGCTCGACCGGCAACTTTATAGCACCCTCCGCTTCAATGGAATCTCCCGTGAATCTGGCCAGAGGGGTCATTACCGGCCTAAGAATAATCTTGTCCAACCCTAGCTTATTAGAGGTGTCAATATAGAGCATGTTGACACTACTGCCAGTATCCACTAGCACTCGTTGGACGACCGTTCCCGTTATATCCATAGCTATGACCAGGGCGTCTCTATGAGGTCCTTCTCCTAATGGCAAGTCTTCATCTGTGAAGATGATCGGTTCTCGACACGCCTTTTTCACCTGTTCCGCTCGTCCATAGATAGCCCCGACGTACAGTTGTCGCGCCCAAGCTTTCCTCGACCCAATCGAGTCACCTCCTTCGGATCTCCCAACGATTATGTTGATTACATTTTTACCCTTCCACTTATCCTCCTTTTCCTTCGGAGTCGATTGCTTCCCTTTATCACGGTTATCCCCTCCTGTCTGATCCTAGTTCCCCCGCTGCCACGGCGGACCCTGTCGCCATTGAGTCGGGGTGTTCCTTTGAATGATGGTTTCTATCTCCTTCATTAAGTAGTCACATTCCTTGGTTGAATGCGTGGCCGATCGGTGTAACCGGAAATATTTACCAGTTTCTCAAGCATGTCCTATGGCTGGGGATGTCTTAATCGGTTGCACTTCCGTGCGTGGTGGAGCATGTACCTCCTGGACCACAACGGGTTGTTGTGGGAAGGGTGGGACGCCCGCTCTTTCGGAGTTCTGACCCATCTCTTATTGTCCCAGCCGACCCTTATCGAATCTCCCAACGCGAGATTCTTCGACGCGAGGTTTCTTAGAACGCAAAGTCCCTCCTTCCTGGATCTTTTTTAGCTTCACTGCATCATCGGCGTCAACGTGGCGATTAGCCCTTTGAATGACTTGGGCGTATGAGCTCGGCCACTCCGTATGAAGGTTAGTGTACAGCTTACCTAGCATTAGGTTTTCCATGAACAGGACTAGCAACACTACTACAGAAAAATGATACTACGTCGCTCAATCACCGTCGGTTTTTTAAAAACCGACGTCATATGTCAATAAAATAAAACAAAAATAATATATATACTTATGACGTCGGTTCTTGGTAAAAACCGACGTCATAAATATTTTTTTAAAAATATTAATACATACGACGTCGGTTCTCCTTAGAACCGACGTCGTATGTTCTAAATAAAATTTTAAAAACAATGTAAATACTTACGACGTCGGTTATCCATAAAACCGACGTCGTATGCTCCAAATAATTTTTTTGTAAAGTAAAGGCTTACGAGTTCTAAATAAATTTTTATAAAAAAAAATTAAAGACATACGACGTCGGTTCTATGGAGAACCGACGCCATATGTTTTGAATTAAAAAAAAAACGTAGAGACTTAACGCAAAATCATGTACTCATTCTCTCTCCCATGCTGATATATCGTCGCTACCATAGATAACGCCTCTTGCCGGCGAAACAAAGAGCAGATTAGGAGTTTCTTTTCCTTCCTTCCTCTTCCTTCATCTTCCAACGAAACAGAGCAGATTGGGAGTAGAGAGCAAATCGGTACTGCGACCTTCCTCTTCCTTCCTCTTCTTCTTGTAAGATATGGCGAAACATACAGAGAGAAAATCGGGAGCAGATCTAGAGTTTATATTACTTCTCTTCCCTTAATTTTCAGAGAGCAATAGGAAGCTATGGTGGATTTACAATCAACACGGTTAGTTTGATCTCTTTTTCTTTGAATTCTTCGTTGAAGTTAGAATTGTTAGCAATTGTTTCTTCTTGGATATGGTGGATATATGATTTCAGAGAGCAGTAGGAGACGGGAAAGAACTGGGAACCGGTGTTCTTCAACAGTAACATTGATCTTTCATTCTTCTTTTTCTTGTAATTTTCTTCCGTTGATTTCTCTCGCGCAGCATGAGGCTATGGTGGATTTACCATCAACATGGTTATTTTGACCTTTGTCTTTGAAATCTTTGTTGATGTTTGTTTCTTGTTGGATATAGTGATTGTTTCTTCTTGGATATAGTGGATATATGAGCAGGAGACGAGAATAAATAACTGGGAACATCGATCTTCAGCGAATGGGAAAGAACTGGGAACATGAACATTCTTCCACAAATTTCTATCGCCCCTCATTGATCTTCTTTTTAGAGCTTTTGTTTTAATCAAAAAGAGATATGACGTCGGTTTCTTCAAAAAACCGACGTCGTATGTACTTATTTGTAAATTTAAAAATAATATACGACTTCGGTATTTAAAAACCGACGTCGTATAATTTATTTATAACGTCTATCAGAACTACATCGAAAAAAAACCGACGTCGTATGCCCTAAATAACCGACGTTAAAAGGTATTTTTGTAGTAGTACAAGGTCTAATCATCTAGGTCATCCACCGCCTGAACTTCCTTTTGCCACCTTGCTAGGTACGACCTGAGTGATTCGCCCGAGTATTGCTTTACTCCGGATAGATACATGAAGTTCTTCTTTGGGCGCAAATATGCAGCGTAATTGGTTAATAAGAGCTTGGCCAACTGCGCGAAGTTATGCACGGAGTGCTCGGGTAACTTTATGCACCACCTTTGCGCCAGGTCGGTCAGAGTGGTTAAGAAGACTTTGTACATCAGCGGGTTTTTTGCTCCATGGATATGCATTCGGGCTTGGAAGCTGAGTAGGTGTTCTCGAGGATCTCTGGACCCGTCGTACGTCAAGTTCTCGTGCAGTTTGAACTTCGCAGGGCTACAAAAAGACATGATCTCACTGGAGAACGGTCGTGCCTGCAAGTAAGACTAGCGTCCTCCGTGTTCCCATTCATCTGCTTCTGCATTACTCTCACCTGTCGTGCCAACGCGGAACATCCTCTGGATTCTGGCCCAGCCCCAGATGCGATTCGCCACTACTTTCCTGGACCGAGTGTTATTCGATACGTTTCTAGAGCTCATTATATCGTCGCTTGCGCCTATTTCTAGGCTCTTCAGGAGCGACTTCCGTCTGATCCTCGTTCCTTGGTATCTCTTCGTTTGCTAGCCTGTTGAACACAGATTGCCGTTGCCCTCGTGATCTCGATGGAGATCGGTGCGAGGCAACCGACCTTTCTTCAGTTGTTGGCAGAATGAAACTTGCTTGTTGACCCTCCAAGGGTCTTTCTCTCTCTCGGAGGCAAACCTCTCGCTCGTCAACATCCACCAGTCTGGTAAGCATTCCCAAAATCCCTAATTGTTCCGGATGTTCCTGTGAGATCGGGGGTGCCTCTTCTACTCGAACCCCATTAACAGGAGGGTCATCCGCTTGCCTTTGCGCGCTTTGGGCTCGAGATTGATTTAGCTACTCTCTTAAGTCTCCATTACGAGGCCGAGATAACTGCTTTCGCAGGTCTTTTCCTTGAGAAACGGTCTGTCCCGCAGTACCGTTAGCTTGTGCTTGAACTCGCGCTCTCCTTTGTCCCTGACCTTGACGACTCCCCGTGGTTACCATTGCTTTGTGTATCTTTCTTAGTTAGTTAGAACCTACACGACCTTTTGATTGATCCCCAGGGACAGCGCCAATGTTGGTTTTATATCCCACGGAATGGTCGAACGGCGGGCCAACACCACTGGGAAATTGACTAACACTATTGGAAAAGTAGAGTAACCTTTCGGCCCTATTTTGATTACTTGATCGCTTTGAGTACAATGAGTGTCTTGTGTGTGCGCTAGATTGCTTCTTGTCTCTCTCGAGACCTAAAACCCCTATTTACACAAGTTATGAGAGAGATCTCCCTTAGGAAACTACTAAACTATATTCGATACTCTTTCCTTATTACATTTTGGTACTTTCCTAATCTATCTCGACCTTCCTTTCATATCTCTTGCCTTCCACCGCCGAGTTCTTTTAGGAAACTCCGATATCCGTCTACTTTGCCCCATCCTTCTCCTGCCACCTTCCTTGCACCGCCTTTCCTGCCTCGGCTTCACACAAGGTCGGTTTGGTCCAACCCCTACTCACCATGTTTTCCTACTCTGACCTTTCCATGGTAATTAATCATTTCAATAGCTATGTTCAATCACTCTGAGTCTAAGATCTTCATCTGCCTTATCACCTTTCCTATGGTCCTTCGGTCGACCGATCAATGGCCAACCGAGCTTCGTCCCGTCTTTCTACCTTATTTCGAGCCCTCTCTTCCTCAACGTTGGTTGTCTCTTTTGTTCTCGCCGAGCTTCTAGCCCCGAGCCTTATTCTATCCCCCATCAATGTTATTTACATTAATTTAAAACTATAATTATAATATTTGTAAAATTATAAAGACTTAAAAAACATGACTATTTGTAAGTAATTACAAGAAATTAAGAAGATGGCTCTTTTTTATTCCAAATAAACTATTTTTATTTTGTGAGCTAACATTATTTTCTTGAGCAGGTTGTGGTGTTAGAAAAAGAATTTTTTTTAATGCTACTGACTCTATTACATTGTAGATTCACTACATGCTATCTGAGCAAAAGGTGTTTAGCTAGAAAAAGAAATTTACTTTATAAATAATCCATAAAATTGTACAATAATACAAATAAAATGTACATTTGATTGTTTACACACACAAACAAACACACACAAACTAGTACAACAACTAATCCATGACCCAAGGGTTGCGTATGATGAGGTTGTGGAAAGCTTACAGGGATCATTTTTGTTGGGTTGCAGATTATTATTATTTTTTTCACAAAAGGGTCGCAGATTCATTTATTAAAAAAAAAAAAACTAAAACAAAAGGTATTTGCGACCCTTTCTAAGTTGAAAGGGTCATGGATATATATATATAGTTTTTGTTAATAATCCGCAACCCTTTCTTAACTCTTTAGAAAGGATTGCAAATAATTTTTAAATAAATTAATTTATTCTAAAATTCTATAATTTTTTAATTAAAAATCACAATACTTACTATCAAACACAATATATTAACAAAATAATAACAATGAACACACATTTAAAATTAAAATCAAGATAATTGTTCAACATGGCATTATATCAATTAATAACAATCAAGATAATATTTAATCTAAAAAAATTATGCACACTCTCCAAAAACGTATTTCGCCTATAAGTCTCAAATCTCATCTATTTCGTTCATAGAATACGATGCTTGTTCAAATGCCTACAAAACAATTTAATTATTAATCAAACTATTAAATATGTTAATTAATAAATTATAGTTTAACTATACATAGTCCTATTTAAATTCACTTGTCTCATCTAAACAATCAACCAATGAGTGTTTAGTGACAATCTCGTACATGTATCTCAATACATAATATCCACAATTAGCACCCCTCAGTTGTTGTGGACACTACAAAAGAAATATATATTTTAATAGTTTAAACAATAAATAAAAATTCATATTTATTAATATCATATTAAAGCTTGAATTTTCATACTTTTGCATTTCTTAAAATTAACAATTCTAATCCCTCGTCCATCCTTAGGAACATCGAAATGTACTATATTAATTGTAAACTTATATAATAATTTATAAATAATATAGTAAAATATAAAATACTTACATTAATAATAATGTCTTTATTTACGTATTCACATAAACTTTGACATCAAATGACTCTTCACTTTCTTAGAACTACAAAATTTTCTCAAATTTTTACATTCACAACACAAGTACACTATAAATTCTTCCATTGTTTTACTTTTATTTTCTTCAGCATATTGTATAAACTCTTGAACCCTAGCCTTGCATATATTTGAGTGTATTGTGTTTCTCATACATCCAACTCTATCCCATATTTGTCAATTGGAGATATGCTAATTTAAGTATTGTGGAGATATGGATAATCAATGATGGACGCATTTAGAAACCATATTAGGTGATTTGAATTGAAATCTAAGAACATAATTCATAATCAAGACACTTAATTCATCAAAATACCTAATTTATTATCAAAGTGTATATATCTAACTCATCAAATTAAAATATCTAGATCTACGTCATCAAGATACATAATTCATAATCAAATTATATACCTAACCCATTAAATTCAATCTAATTAATCAAAATACCTAACCCATCAAACTACATAATTTATAATATAATCAAATTATATCTAACTCATCAAATTCAATCTAATTTATAAAAATATATAATTTATAATCCAAATACATACCTAACTAATCAAATTAAAGTATCTAAATCATTTATATACATATTTCATCAAACTGCCTAATTCATTAAAATAGCTATTTCACAAAAACTAATTAAAATTTAAAATTAAACATTCAAAATGAAAAAATTTGAAATAAAATATTAATAGTAATTCTTAATTCATAGGTATGCACACATTAATATTTATTCAAAATAACTCATCTTAAAATCGCCAAATTTCATAATAAAATAAAAATAAAATTTTAAAAGTCATGGACATACACACATTAATATATAATAAAAAATTACCTTAAATTCATATATATAATCACCAAAATTCATATTTTCATACATATTAAGATTTAATAACAAAAATGACCAGAAATTAATAAAAATTTAAAATGAGAAATTTTAAAAAATAAAAAAATATAATATTTAACAAAATAATAATAATAGTAATAATAATAATAATAATAGTAAAAAAATAATAATAATAACAACAACACATATTTTATACAATAAAAAGGACTTACTGAGAAAAATGATGTGCGGCTAAGGGTGGCGGTAGCGGAGATGAGAGGAGCGACACTAGAAATGGCAGCAATAGCTGAGGGTGGGGGTAACAAAGAGGAGCAAGACCGAAAGCTAAGGACGGGGGTACCTAAGGGTGGTGGTGGCTAAGCGTGGCGGTGGCGTCGACGAGGCAATGAAGGAGCGTGGCTATGAGGGTGATTTTAAGCAACAAATCGTGATGGTTAGAGGAGAGCAGATGAGCAAAATCGCAATATGTTTTTACAAATTTAGATTTGTAAATTGATTTTGTACGACCCTTTCTCCAAAACAAAGTTACTGAAAGGTTAAAAATTTTGTATTTACTTTCAATTACCCTTTATCCAAGAAAGGATCGGATCACAAAAAGTATATACCCATTTTTTAAAATACAATTTATGAGATCGAGTTTCCATGACCCTTTCAAGAAGAAAAGGTCGCGTAAAGTTGACGTGATGTTTTTAGAAATCATGTCCCTTTTATTTAAAAGGGTTTGCGAATTCTTATTAATTTATTTAAAATTTTACCATTGCGCATTTTTTAAAACCAAATACACTATTTTTTAAATAAGGGGGCAAAAGTCATAATTATATGCTCTTTTTTTGTACTGGTGGAATGTTCTATTATAGTATATATATTATTTTAAACTAAAAATAAGCTATACAGTTTGTTTGGTAAAAGATAAAGAGGTTAATTTGATTTTCTGTGTTTAATAGTAATTTTTCTGCCGTTTCTAAATATATAAATTTTTTACAGTAATACTGAACTTTTATTTTTCTAATACGGAACGAGTAATAATTTATTGTGAAACTGTGATACCCGGTATTTTCCTTTCTTCTTTCCGATTTAATAATTATTTTCCTTCCGTACTCTTTTAAATTCTTTGGGTCCTAAATTCATTTGATCCCTTTTAGCCTCACTGTTATTATCTTTTAAATTCTTTGGGTCCTAAATTCATTTGATCCCTTTTAGCCTCACTATTATTATTTTTTATATTTGCATTATTATTATTATTATTATTATTATTATTATTATTATTATTATTATTATTATTATTATTATTATTATTATTATCATTATTATTATTATTATTATCAATATTTTTTTGGAAACAATTAGTATAGTCATTATCACTAGTTTTCATATGTACATAATATATAAATATTGTTTGGTACGTGCCCATATATATATATATATATATATATATATATATATATATATATATACAATTATATATACACGTTACACTATATATATGCCTATTTCCATACAGTACTTCATATATATGATTTTTTTTTGAAAAGGACTTCATATATATGATTTATCTATGGAAGAAATATATAGGGTATATATATTTATATATACCATAGTCTACCCTTACACACGTATATAACATATATATATATATATATATATATATATATATATATATATATATATATATGTATGTATGTATGTATGTATGTATTATATTAATACCTAATTTTATATATGAAAGTAGTATATATATATATATATTATATGAGAGTAGCGTGTCTATATAATATATATGTGATATATTTTCCTTTATTATTTTTGAATCAAAATTATTATGATTGGCAGTTAGCTAATTTTTAATTCTAAATAAGTTATTCTTTATTTTATATAAGTAATGTATTGATGAGGATAAAATAATTTTGCCTTTTTCTTCTTCTTCCCTTAGCCAAGACCATCATCTTTAAAAAAAAAAAAAAAAAATCTTCTTTCTTCTTGATACACATTGACGTCCCAGTATAAAAAATAAATAAAACTTCAATCCTCCTTATTCAAACATTCCTCAAAGGTTAAGTAATCATACAAGTCTAGTAAGTTATCTATTTTAATTGTTTTATTTTTGGGTAGTTTAGTTGTAGGATTTTGGTTGAGAATGTATGTTTATGTGTATGTTGTTTCTCTTGTATTTTTATTTGGTTGGATGATGGTGATGGGTGTTTCTCTTGTATTTTTATTTGGTTGGATGATGGTGATGGGTGATACTCTTGTATTTTTATTTGGTTGGATGATGGTGATGGGTGATAAAAGAGGAGCGCGTGAGCAAATGAAGATTTAGAGGAGTTTCGAAGAAATAAGCATTTATGGTAAGTGTTATGTCCACTTACAATAATTTTTTCCTCGTAGAGATTTGTGTAAAATTGTGGTTTGATCATTGTTGATCTTCTGGATAAATTTTTGTCAAAAGAATTATGTTGTAAAATAGTTTATATAGAATTTATTTATTTTAAAATTTTGTGGATATGAATGATAGAAAAAATATGTTTTAAATAAATAAATATATAAATTTATTTGTTTCTGGAGTATACGTACATATGTGTAAATTTATATACTTGTATATAATAGTAATTAATCTATTACTTTGGGGCTATAAACTTTGTAGAAGATATAATAAAAAATGTATTTATTTTATTGATAAATATAAGTATGTGTACGTATTCAATAGGGTAGAAATTTTAAATATTTAATAAATTATTAGTTATATATGGGTGAGTATGAGTATATATGTAAATGTATACATGTATCTATGCATTCGCAAATATATATACTTGTACGTATGTAGTCTGATCTACTATTTTGAGCTATAAATTTTAGTGAGATATATTAGTACTTTAACTAAGTAATAAATATAACTATTTCTTTATAGCTATTTGTATTTATATGGATTGTTCCCTTCACGGGATATGATTTTTTTTCCCTTTACGGGATATTGGGTTGTTTCCTTTATGGGATATTGTTCTTCCATAAACGTGTTTAATTAAATTATTAATTTATAACTGGATTATATTTTATTATAAGAATATATATATGTTGTTTTCGGAATGGTCGAAAGATTAAATTTTAGTGGTTAATGTTTTTTAAAAAATCAATTGAGTAAATCTTTATTCTTGGACGTCTGCTTTACGGGGTGGAGTAATTTCTTACTTAGCAATTTTCTAATTTTGGGTTTTGTGTTGTTTTGAATTCTGTTATAACAAGAAGTAATTGAAGCTTGAAGAGCGCGCCAATAGACTCTAATAGGTGGATATTATGTAATAAGGTTTTGGAGTTAGACCATTTTGGGATTTCGTTTTATTTCAGTTGTGGTGGTTTAGCCTTACATCTTGCTATAGTTAGTTTAGGTGTGGCGATAACACCCTTTGATTCATGAGTACATTAAACAATTTATTTTCATATGTTGGAATGTGACTAGTTTCTAAATAAAGGTGTTGCATATTTTGGCTTTCTAATTTTGAAAAGTTTCTATATTTAAAAGTGTTATAAATAGTAACTTTTGAGAATATAAAGGGGTGTTACAAGTTGGTATCAAAGCCTAGGTTATGATTGGGCCTAGAATATGGATTATAGACCTAAGGTTGTGATTAGAACCTAAGTTTGAAACTGCGTAATGGGATTGTGAGTTTTATTTCTTTAAAGTATTTATTTGATGTTTTGTATATGGATAGCTATCTATTGTTTGGGCTATTGCATGCACCCCGAGTGTGTGCATCTTTCAGGTATGTCATTTCATGTTTTGCAATGGTGGAGTATGTGAATATGTGCATAAGTGATTCCCTTGTAATTTGTTGTAAGTAAATGTAAGGTAGGATTACCCTTAAGATATTAGCGCTTTCTCTATAGAGAATCGCAATGCCTCCTAGAAGGACGGTTGAGAATCAGGGTGCCCAGACAGCCAGATTTGTAGTCATAAATGAGACTTGGTCTATGGAACAATTGGCAAAAGCATACATCAAGTAAGTTTTTAAGTATCATGGAGTACTGCAAGATATTATTTTCAATCGAGATTCAAGGTTCTTATCTCAATTTTGGAATGCATTACAGACTGCTTTGGGAACGAAATTGAAGATGCGTACTACCTTTCATCCATCTACTAGCGGACAGACACAGAGGACTATCAAAACTTTGGAGGATATGTTGAGATCTTGCGTACTAGATTTCCAAGGATCGTGGGATGAGCATTTGGATCTCATTGAGTTCTCTTATAACAATATTTATCACGCCAGTATTAAGATGGCTCCTTACGAAGCCTTATATGGCCAGAAATGTAGAAGTCCATTGTGCTGGGGAGATATGGTGGACGACGTGGTGTTAGGATCACAGTACCTAGAAGAAACCGTCGAGAAGGTTAGATTAATCGAAGCAAGGATGAAGACCGCTCAAGACTGCCAGAAATCATACGCCGATCAAAGACGGAAACTAGCAGAATTTCAAGTTGGAGAAAAGGTTCTTTTGAGAATATCGCCAACTAAATGAGTTATGCGATTTGGGAAAAAGGGTAAGCTTAGCCCGAGGTTTATTGGACCATATGAAATTCTGGATAAAATCAAAAAAGTGGCGTATCGATTAGCCTTACCAGTGGAGTTAGATAAGGTAATGATCGTGATACTAATTTTCATTGTATAAGAATGGAAACAAAAAATAAACTAAGTTTTGGTTTTGTAATTATAAGGTACATGACGTGTTTCATATTTCTCAATTGAATAAGTATGTTCATGATGCATCACATGTAATTAGGCCTTAGGTAAAGGAGAAATTTATTTTGAGGATTTTTATCGCTTGATTTATCAAGGAGAATAATAAAGTATAATTACCTTGTTAAGTTGTAGAAATGGATGAATCTCTCACGTATGAGGAGCAACCTGTAAAGACATTAGATTTTAAAACTAGGGATACACAGAGGAAATCAATAAAGTTGGTAAGTGTTGTGGTCTAATCACTTGACTGAAGGAGCTATGTGGGAAGTAGAGGAAGATATGCGGCAGCGTTATCCTGCCTTGTTTGTTTCAGGTACTGACTCAAGTTACGAGGACGTAGCTTTTCTTTAAGAAGGGTAAATTTTAACACTCTATCCTTAGGCACTATAGCAAGGAATTATAAGATTTAGTTTTGACCTGTATTTTAGGATTGAGAGTGCTTTGAGGGCGAAGCATTCTTTAAGGAGGGTGGTATTTTCCTTTCTTTTTTCCGATTTAATAATTTTTTTCCTTCCGTACTCTTTTAAATCCTTTGGGTCCTAAATTCATTTGATCCCTTATAGCCTCACTATTATTATTTGTTATCCTTGCATCATCATCATCATCATCATCATCAATATTTTTTTGGAAACAATTAGTATAGTCATTATCACTAGTTTTCATACGTACATAATATATAAATATTGTTTGGTACACACACACACACACACACACATATATATATGTTATATACGTGTCTACGGGTAGACTATGATATATATAAATAGAGTTAATTCCAGCAATGGTCCCCCGACTATGTTGATTTTTTAAAATTAGTCCCTGACTTTTAATTTGGACAATTTAGGTCCCTTGACTTTCAAATTCTTTCCAATGTTGGTCCTTTCGTCAAATTTTGGTTAAATTGAGGTCAAATAAAGGGGTAAAATTGTCCGTTCACTTGTATACTCGTATTTCTTCTATCCTATACGTTATATATATGAATATAATATTAGTCGAAGAGATATCGACTGAAATTGTATGGCTTCGATTGAGACTTCGACTGAGATTATATTCATATATACAACGTAGAAAATAGGAGGAATACAAGTAATAATACACTAAACAGGTGAACGGACAATTTTACCCCTTCATTTGACCTTAATTTAACCAAAATTCAACGAAATGACCAATATTGGAAAGAATTTGAAAGTCAAGGAACCTAAATTGTCCAAATTAAAAGTCGGGGACTAATTTTGGAAAATCACATATAGTCGGAGGATGATTGCTGGAATTAACTCTATATAAATATATATACTCTATATATTTCTTCCATAGATAAATCATATATATGAAGTAAGTTTGTATAAGACTTGATGTGTACGTATTCTATAGGGCAGAAATTTTAAATATTTAATAAATTATTAGTTATATATAGGTGAGTATGAGTATATATGTAAATGTATACATATATCTATGGATTCGCAATTATATATACATGTACGTATGTAGTCTACTATTTTGAGCTATAAATTTTAGTGAGATATATTAGTACTTTAACTAAATAATAAATATTTCTTTATAGCTATTTGTATATGTATGTATTGGTTATGTGAATTTTTCTTGTATGTACGAAAAAGATGTATGCATTTATATGTTTTGATAGAATTAATGTTATATATTTGGACCTTTTTTTTTTTAAATATTATGATGGGTATACATGAATATTTGTGCACATAAGATGGTTTTATAGATGATCGGGTATATAAGTTTTGTTGAGTAAGAGATTTCTTTGCCTAAAATTCATTGGTGAAATTTTGGATATTGGTGGAAAAGAAATGAAATTGATTTTTTCTTTTGAATGTTGGGAAAGATTTTTATAAATTGTGGAGTGTGTATTTTAATCTTGAGCAAGTGAATTTTTGAGGCTGAGGGCTAAAATGTTTTTGGTTAAAAAAATAAATATAATGAAACCTTATGGAAGATATGAATTGTTCCCTTCGCAGGATATGGATTTTTTTCCCTTTACGGGATATTAGATTGTTCCCTTTATGGGATATCGTTTTTCCATAAGCGTGTTTAATTAAATTATTAATTTGTAAGTGGATTATATTTTATTATAAGAATATATATGTGGTTTTCGGAATGGTCGAAAGATTAAATTTTAGTGGTTAATGTTTTTTTTTTTTTTAAATTCAATTGAGTAAATCTTTATTCTTGGATGTTTGCTTTACGGGGTGGAGTAATTTCTTACTTAGCAATTTGCTAATTTTTCGTTTAGTGTTGTTTTGAATTCTGTGATAACAGGAAGTAATTGAAGCTTGAAGAGCGCGCCAATAGACTGTAATAGGTGGATATTATGTAATAAGGTTTTGGAGTTAGACCATTTTGGGATTTCATTTTATTTGAGTTGCGGTGGTTTAGCCTCACATGTTGCTATAGTTAGTTTAGGTGTGGCGGTAACTCCCTTTGGTTCATGAGTACATTAAACAATTTATTTTCATATGTTGGAATGTGACTAGTTTCTAAATAAAGGTGTCGCCTATTTCGGCTTTCTAATTTGAAAAGTTTCTATATTTAAAAGTGCTATAAATAGTAACTTTTGAGAATATAAAAATTGGGGTGTTACAGAAACATTATTCAAAATAATACTTGAGCTTTTAATTATTTTTTCTAGTTTTATGCTTATTACTTACAAAATTGACATCCTACACCCTTTCCCATTCAAATTTGAACTCATACCTGTTGGTTTTATGACTTCCAGATAGTCAACGGTTGTCCAACACGACCATTAAAATTACGTGTATATGAGAATATATAAAATATAGAGAGAAAATGAGTGTTGTATTACTCAATATTGCGTGCCCCGTATCGGGGTCTATTTATACATATTTTGGGCTATAAACTTACAAGGAATAGAAATCCTAGACTGCCTCATATTGGGAGTCCTAATTATATTAAAGTTAATGTTCCCAACATAAGATAGGCCTAATCCTTGATACATTAGGAATAATAAGCCTAATCTTATCGAAACAACTTCGTTGCCTCATAGTGGGCCTCCCATCCTATATATATATATTTATTTATTTATTTAAAAATAATGTAATTTTTTAACACAAAAAATATTATTTGTAGATTTTACTTATTCTTTTTTAATTTTTGAATTAATATTAATTTTTGTTATGTTTAATATTTAAAATTTGGATTGTAAAAACGCAATGTTATTATTTATAAACTTTAGTTATTTTTTGAACATTGAAAATTGAAAAAAAAAAAAAAGAAAGAAAAGCCCGCGGGGTCCGCCAACCCGCGTGGGGCGATTTAGGGTTGTATGAATCTTACCCCGCGGGCCTAACGGGCCGGCCCGCAAAAGACCACTAGAAATTAGGCCCGCGGTGGGGCGGACCAACCCGCTTTGACAGTTCTGATCATGCATGACCAATTTTCTTGATCGGCCGCTCATCGTACATGACCAATACACCTTACCGATCACTTAACCTACTTGACCGGTTCGTTTGACTGGTCGCCCAACCTACATGACCTGTTTGCCTGACTGGTCACCCAACCTGCATGACCTGTTTGCCTGACTAGTCACCCAACCTGCATAATAGCCCATTCGCTCGTAATTGCAAAAAAATTTTGCGAACGGCTAACCATCCCATACACGTCTTATCAATTCCATATGTAATCCCCCTCAGTGGCCAAAATTTTTAAGAACGCTCAAGTTCTCAATTTAACTATCCAATGCTTCTTCCATCCATTCTGTTCGGAACTCCCCTCTAATTGCCAAAATTTTTTAGAACGTTTGAGTTCTCCAATTAACCATCTGATACTCCTCTCCGATCGCCAAAATTTTTTAGAATGTTTGAGTTCTCAAATTAACCATCCGATACTCCGCTCCGATTGCCAAAATTTTTTAGAACGCTTTGGTCCTCCAATTAACCCTCCGATATTCCTCTCCGGTTGCCAAAATTTAGAGAAAGTTTGAGTTCTCAAATGAACCATCTGATACTCCACTCTAATTGCCAAAATTTTGAGAGCGTTTGAGTTTTCAAATTAATCATTTGATACTTTTCTCTAGTAACTCCCCACCTACTAGACTCTTTATGTCAGCCAGACTCCTTTCCAATGATTCCTAGACTCTGTACTAGACCCCCCTCACCAACCAAACATCTCTCCAATAACTCATACACTCTATACTAGACCTCTCACCAACCAGACGTTTCACTAATGACTTCTTACTATCTAGACTCCTCACCAATAACTCCTTGTCGTCCACTAGACTCCTCAACGTCTGATTTTGTTAAATTTTTACTTCCAACAGTCATCTCCATTTGTTCTACCATAACTTGAGTACTACCTTGTAGTTATTCGGGTGTGAATTATCTAAGAGATGGTCCTGAAGATCTTAGTTATTGATTTTGATGGTATGTGGCTATCGTTACTATCATATGATGATTCATATTGACTTTTCACAATGCATATTCGAAAGGTGGGATTTTAATGTGCAAGTGCCTTCTCGTGTTACATATATAGATGCATGACGGAGCATGACCTTGGTTTTCATTGTTTTCCCTTTCCACCGATTGCCTTAAGGTTATCCACTCGCTTCATTGTACTTTACTGCCAAGTAATTTCTACCATGATTTCAACCAACTTAAGACTAAGCAAACAACTACAGGGGTCCATGGCTTTCTACTAGGGGCTGGGCGGCCAACTACTAGGGGTTAAGTGGCCTTCTGGTATGTAGTCACGCTATAGGGCTTCAAGGAGGTGCTCAACGGCCTCCAACAGTATAGGATGGGGTCTGGTCGATCGGGTCCAAGGGATGCCAATGACCGTTTGTATAGTTGAACGAACCTCCTCTCCCTCATGGGGGTTATCAGAGTATAACTTTGTAAAATCAAGGGAGAGATAGTTGTGATTCAAGTCAAAATGTCTTCGATTGATATCTCAATACTTGAATCAACTCCCTTTATATAAACTTTGATTCTAGGTAGACACGGTAATTTTAATTTGAATGTCCATGTAGATGATTACTGTTATACCCTTTGAGGTGTCCAAGGAATAAAGTTTTTCTTGTAATATCACCTCTTGACTTGAAATTTCTTTGCCAGATCAGCAAAGATAAGTCAGTGAAGGCCAACGAATATATTATGAATGCTTTGTGTAGAGTCTGCTCAATCAGGTCTTCACTCTTAACATTGACAGACTCTAAACTAAAACCTATATATCTACTTTGCAATAATAATTCAACCAATTACAAGAATGGGGTTTAGACTTAAATAACTAACAAACTCCCTCTTTGGCCATTATTTGACAAAACAACTCAATAAGGATGGAGATACAATTTCATTGCAAGAGTAGTTTACCAAAATAAAGCAAAGAAAGTCCATATTCAAAAGACTATAATAGTTTAGTGCAAAAACAAAATACAGACCATTTAGACCATAAACTAAGAACACAACATTCAGTGTTAGGTCTATAAAACAAGTAGCACAGTAAGACAAAACACAAAACTTTCCTTTGTTACTCCCCCTAAATCCATATTACTCCCTCTTTTTGCTAGATACTGGCCAAAGCAAACATCAAGTTGCAAGAGTAAATCCTACACTCTCCGTTGTGGGAGTATCTGTCTCAGCTTCATAAAAGCTCAGGCACAACATAACATTAGCAAGCTCAGTTCGAGCAACTTCTAGTTGGTGAATGATAAGATACTTTACTGTCTTGAGCTCAGCTATTCTGACTTACAATACCTTGGATTGCTCTAAGTTTCTAAGGGAGGGAGTAACTGCTTCATCATCTAAATTTTCCATCGGAGTGTCTTCTGTTGGAGCCACTGTTTAACATCTTTGACATGCTTCCCACCGAGCAACCTTTCATCAACTTTGTATAATGGAGATGACCGAATGATCTCATGACCAAGAGGTGTTAGGCCTTGTGCAATGAGAATCCCATAGATCATATTAGGATATGGCAGTTTAACTTTTTGTTCCCTAGGGTGAATGAATGTCAGAACATGATCGAAAATACTCCGACCCAGGTTAAATTTGTTCTTGGTTGCAACTCTAAACACGAAAGCAGCAAGGTCCTAAAAAACAGTATAGTGGTGTGTAGAAGGAACCCAGTTGTAAGTTGACAATCGATGCAGAATCACGAATTTGGAACTTAGATCAGCACTATAAAGTATATATGATTCAGTCGATGGCTAGTGAGCAGTAACTTCTCCCGTCAAGGTCATGGCCACAATATCCAAGTAAAAAATCTCTTCATCCTCTGTACAATTACAACCATAATAACTATTAATCACCTCTGGGCTGAAGTTGTACAATTTGCCCCGAATGAAGATATTGTAAAGTTTCTTAGTTTCCGAATCGTTGACCATGTCAGTCAGATTGTAGTAGAATTCATAAGCAAGGAGTTTTGAATAGGTACCCACATCTACAATTGTACTCATCTAGCCAACTTCGTAGAGCAGGGGGAACAATGTCACATACTAAATTCAATTGTTCGATTCCAATACTCCTATGGACAATTAATTCTTGCTTGACCATTAAGGCCCATTTGTAACACCCCTCACTTTCAGGCAGAGATAAGAAATAAACTTAAGGCAAAAGCTAACAAATCTCAACGCTAAATGATATAAATGCAGAAGCGTTAACTAAACCAACATGGGGTGCTATGCCACGTCCAGGCTACCCATAACCTAGATGCTAAAGCGAATTCAACATCCATCACAAAATCCTCAAAAGTCAATCATAATCTAAAACAAGTCAATACAAACATGAGTCTAAGGCACGCAGGCTCAAAAAGTCTAAACATCCTCAACAATCTCTAAGCTAAACATAAAGGGAGAAGTAGATCTACAGCTAGCGCTCTCTCGTGCAGAATTTAGTACATACCTGGAAGACAGTTAAGAAATATTGGCAAAGGAATGCTAAGAAATGCTCCACTCACACTCGTGAGAAATACAATAATATAGCATAGCTTTGTAAATAGATTTTACACACGCATATAGAATATATGCCAACGAAACTGTCCTTTGTTTAAAAAAAACTAGATAACTCAACAACAATAGGCTGAATGAATCACAAACCAAGGACACCTCAAATGAATTCAATATCAAGGAACGAATCCACAATACCACAGTTCCTTAATAAGGTACTTAAACCCAAACACAAGCTCAACCGAACAACACAAGTGAAACCAACCAATCAACAGCCTCACATCACTCCCTTAGAGTGACCCCAAACCAAGAAACATAGAATAAGCTACAAACCACAACCTCCAAAGCACAATACAAATAGCATACAACAGAGGCATATAAGCCCAATCACAGAGGCATATGAGCCCAATCACAGAGGCATATGATGCCCAATCACAGAGGCGTATGAGCCCAATCACAGAGGCATAAGAGCCCATTCACAAAGGCGTAAAAGCCCGTTCATAGAGGTATACAATACCCGAATCACAGAGACATACAATGCCCAAATAACTCCATCCCGTACTAAGAGATACATGTAGAGCCGTAGCTCAAATCACAACCTCCCAAAGGGTCACTACTACAGGAAATACATTTAACGTCGCTTAAATGACCTCGGTTTTTAAAAAAACCGACGTCAAAAAATTATTTAAATTTAGAATTTTTTTAAAAAGGGATACGACGTCGGTTTTCCCAATTAACCGACGTCGTATCTAATTAAAAAATATTTAATTAATATACGACGTCGGTTCCTTAGACGAACCGACGTCGTATAATTTTATTTTATTTTATTTTTAAAAAAAAATTAGACGTTACGGCGTCGGTTCAACTAAGAACCGACGCTGTATATTATAATTAAAAAAATAAAATATATACGATGTCGGTTCGCTTAAGAACCGATATTGTATATATATAATTGTGATTTTTTAATTCCTAATTTCTGATTTTTTTTTTAAAAAAAAGAAAATAAAACCCTACGGCGTCGGTTTTATCCCCAACCGACGCCGTAACCTTTTATTAAAGATCCCACATCACCGAACTCACAAACAAATCAGATCTGGCCAAAATTTCCCCCAAAATCGAACGCACACACAGCCACCGCCCTCCCCACCGTGTCCATGACAGCCACCGCCCACCACTGCCGTCCACCGCCCGTCACACCCGCCGCTCCGGTCGGCAGCCACCGCTCGCCACAGCAACCGCCCGCCGCGACCGTCGCCCACAGCAGACGCAAAGCCGCAGTCGCTGCAGCAGGACCGCCACCGTCGCCCACCGCCGCATTCGCCCACCGCACGCCACAGTCGGCCGCTGCACGCCGCCTCCTCCACCGCACACCGCCGGTAAGTTTTTATATTTTTTATTATATTTTAATTTTCGAATTATTTGTTAATATATGACAAATTTTAGGAACTATTATGCATTTTTGGCCTATAAATTCATAATTTCGAATTTTAATAAAGTATTTTGTATTTTTATGAATTATTTATAATATATTTCGAATCTTAGGAACTATTATGCATTTTAGGCCCTATAAATTCATAATTTTAAATTTTAAGAAATTATTATGTAATTTAGGAATTATTTAGAATATATTTCGAATTTATGGAATTATTATGTATTTTAGGCCCTATAAATTCATAATTTCGAATTTTAAGAAATTATTATGTATTTTAGGCCCTATAAAGTCATAATTTCGAATTTTAAGAAATTATTATGTATTTTAGGCCCTATAAAGTCATAATTTCGAATTTTAAGAAATTATTATGTATTTTAGGCCCTATAAATTCATAATTTTGAATTTTAAGAAATCTTAATGTATTTTAGAAATTATTTATAATATATTTCGAATTTTAAGAATTATTATGTATTTTAGGCCCTATAAATTCATAATTTCGAATTTTAAACAATTAATATATATTTTTAGGAATTATTTATAATTTTGAATTATATTAATTTACAAATAATACTTGTAGGTATTAGTTAGATTCGAGATTTATTTACGGACGTGGATAACTTTGTGGTGAGGTAAGTTTTTTTCCTATTTTTATTTGTGCTTTGGCTTTATATTCTGCATCCGGTGATTAGCCACACCGTGGTCTATGTTTATTTATGCTTTGGCTTTATATATTGCATCCGGGGATTACCAACAACGTTGTCTATGTTTATTTATGCTTTGGCTTTATACATTGCATCCGGTGATTAGCCACATCGTGGTCTATGTTTATTTATGCTTTGGCTTTATATTCTGCATCCGGTGATTAGCCACACCGTGGTCTATGTTTATTTATGCTGTTTGTTATTATTATAGAATTTGTTGAATTTGTGTTAACTTAAGTTTAATTAGGATTAATATTATTTTAGATTGGCTTGGGATGGATAAAAGTTGGATGAATGCTTCTCGAATTAGTCAAGAATACGATATGGAGTTAAAAATTATATTAACTTTGCAAAGAATAACCTTCCGGGTAGTAATGAAAGGCTCCTTTGTCCTTGTAAGAAGTGTTGTAATCAGAAAAGGTTATGTGTGAAAGACGTATATGATGATCTAATCTGTCATGGGATTAATCCATCTTATACAAAATGGATATGGCATGGTGAAAGCAATGTGGCTACAACATCTAACATGTATGTTGACAACGAAGAAAATGAAGATGATGAGTCTGAAGATCAATTAGATGAAATGTTTCGCGATGTTGGAGAGGAGTTCATCGATCGGTCAAACGAGTTGGATGAATTATTGAAGGATTCAAAATTACCTTTATGGTCGGGTTGTAGTAAATATACCCGATTATCTGCTGTATTAAAATTATTCAACTTAAAATCTGGGAATGGGTGGAGTGACAAGAGCTTTACTGCGTTACTTGAGATATTAAAGGAAATGCTTCTAGATGATAATGAACTTCCGAAGAGTACATATGATGCCAAGAAGATTTTGTGTCCCATGGGTATGGGATATAAGAAGATACATGTTTGCCCTTGCATATTGTTTAGGAATGATTACAAAGATTTGCATGCATGTCCAATATGTGGGGCATCTCGTTTCAAAACAAGAGAGAATGTTGCTGGGAAAGTAAGTTTGAAAAGTCCACCAGCTAAAGTTATGTGGTATCTACCAATTCTCTCAAGATTTAAGCGTATGTTTGCTAATCCAAGCGACGCGAAAAACTTAACATGGCATGCAGATCAAAAAATTTCTGATGGCAAGCTTCGACACCCGGCTGATTCTCGTCAATGGACAACATTTGATAATGCATTTCCTGAATTTGGTCACGAGCCGAGAAATCTTAGACTTGGACTTTGTACTGATGGTATGAACCCTCACGGGAACCTAAGTAGCAAACATAGCTCGTGGCCAGTTATGTTGGTAATTTATAATTTACCTCCTTGGTTGTGTATGAAACGCAAATACATATTATTGTGCTTAATGATTTCTGGGCCAAAACAACCAGGAAATGATATAGATGTCTTTTTGGCGCCTTTGATTGAAGACTTGAAAATGTTGTAGGATGAAGGTGCGTTAGTGGTTGACGCATACCGAAAAGAGAGTTTTAAGTTGCATGCAATGCTTTTCTGCACAATCAATGACTTTCCAGCTTATGGAAACCTATCTGGATATAGTGTCAAAGGACATAAGGCATGCCCCATATGTGAAGATAATACATGTTATCATCAACTTGTTCATGGCAGAAAGACAGTCTACATGGGGCATCGGAGATTTCTAGATAAATCTCACGCTTACCGAAGATTAAAAAAAACTTTCAATGGGGTACAAGACTATACAGATGCTCCACAACCATTAACTAGGATTCAAGTTTATGAACGCGTAGAGTGTATCAATGTTACTTTTAGTAAGACTAAAAAACTTAAATCTCAAAGAGGTAAGAGATCAAAATCTAATGTTGATGTACCATCAAATGAGAAGAGTCCGTGGAAAAAGAAATCAATATTCTTTGATCTTCCATATTGGAAGACACTTGATGTCAGACATAGTATTGATGTGATGCATGTTGAGAAAAATGTGTGTGATAGTCTTGTTGGAACTCTTTTAGACATAAAAGGTAAGACGAAAGATGGTCTCAATGCTAGATTGGACTTGATTGAAATGGGTATACGACCTACATTAGCTCCACGTAGTGGTGATAAGAAGACATATTTGCCTCCAGCTGCTCATACTTTGTCAAGAAAGGAGAAAATCAGTTTTTGTGAATGTTTACGTGGGGTGAAGGTACCACAATGGTACTCATCAAATATCAGTAGACTTGTTAATATCCAAGACTTAAAATTGGTGGGATTGAAGTCTCATGATTGCCATGCGTTAATGCAACAACTATTGCCAGTGGCTGTTAGAGGCATTTTGCCTAAAAAGTTGAGATATACCATCATCAGACTTTGTTTCTTTTTCAATACAATTTGTGCAAAAGTCATTGATCTAGACAAATTAGATGAATTGCAGAATGGCATTATAGTTACATTGTGTCAGCTAGAGATGCATTTTCCACCTGCGTTTTTTGATATCATGGTTCATTTGCTTGTACATTTGGTGAGAGAGATCAGAGAGTGTGGTCCAGCTTATTTGAGGTGGATGTACCCATTTGAAAGGTACATGAAAGTCTTAAAAGGTTATGTGAGGAACCGATATAGGCCAAAAGCATCTATTGTTGAAAGTTATATTGTTGAAGAGGTTATTGAGTTCTGTACTGAATATTTGGCAGGGGTAGAGGCAATTGGTGTTTCAAAGTATCGGCATGAAGGAAGAATTGATGGAAAGGGTCATCGACATCCCAAAATGCATACTATATCTCGTGAAGATGTTGAGCAAGTACACTTATACATCTTGCATAATACAAGTGAAGTCAAACCCTATTTAGATGAACACAAGGCCTTAATTAGGGAGCAAAACCCCAGAAGAGCAGACATGTGGATTGTGAGCGAACATAATCGTACTTTCATTTGTTGGTTCAAAAATAAAGTTCTTGGAAATAATAATGTTTCTGAAACTATAGGATGGTTAGCTCATGGTCCTAGTATGCAAGTCGTATGTTATAATGGATATGACATTAATGGATTTTCTTTTTACACAAAAGCTCAAGATGAAAGAAGCACTATGCAAAATAGTGGAGTCTCTTTAGTTGCCAATTCAATGCATTTCAGTAGTTCAAAAGATAAAAATCCTGTAATTGCAGAATTGTCATATTATGGTGTGATTGAAGAAATATGGGAGGTTGATTATGTGAAGTTTAGGGTCCCGGTGTTCCGATGTAGATGGGTAGATGGCAAACATGGTGTGAAAGTTGATGAGTTAGGATTTATGCTTGTAGATCTTAATTGGGAAGGTCACAAAAATGAGCATCCTGGCCGTGTTAGAGGCATGGGAAGAGGATATGGCATAAAAAGTGTATTTGGTAATGCAAAACGTACTCCTCACACGCCTACAGAAGACGTTAAACGAATGGTTGACTCTGTTGTTGCTGTTGTTGAAGCACGATTTGAAGAACGATTTGAAGCACGAGTTCAAGAACGATTAGAAGCACGACTTCAAGAACAATTAGAAGCACGATTAGAAGCACGGATGGCTGAGATGATGCAACAATTCAGTAATATGCAGACTCCTGTTCATCAAGCTGCACAATCAAGGCAGGATGATGTCATATGTGAGCATGTTTCACCACAAAATGACAGTCAAAAAGCTAGTTCCCCAGACCCTTTTGCTAATTTACCGGCGGTAAGTAATTGTTTATAATTAATCTTATTATTATTATTAATTATTAAAATATATTTTCTATGACTCTTTATTAATTAATTCAGTTAGGAGCACGATGCCAATTGTACTTGGAAGACCCCACTAGACGTCCAGTAGCATTTGGGATAGCCTACAGTGGTGGACAAGTTCATGAGGTTACACTAAATGTAGATCAAGTGAAGCTGAGCATAGACAAAGTCATTGATCCACGTGCAAAGGTACCATTCCCCACCAGTGAAGTTCAGCTTGTAGGTTCTACATTTCAACAGTTTATTATTTGGCCAAAGAAGCTGACAGAGTTATGTACTCAAGCTGATAAGGTATCTACGCAATAAATGTATTCGTATTTAAAATAGTATACAATTGACTTTTTTAAAAATAATAATTGTTATTTATATTAAAATGGACAATTAAAAGGAAAGACCAAATCGACTTTTGAATCAGTTGTGAAATCTCATCATCATGCATTGACTTTAGCTGATCCGGATTCTCTGAGTATAACATGCTTAAAGGCATACAAGATTGCTTGTTGTCTTGAACACAATGTGGTGACGCAAATGCCTCGTGGTGTTGTGGGTAAAATTGATTATGAATTACAACTTGAGAGTTTGGAAATCATGCGCTTATTGAATATGGATACCTTAGATATTTCTATTATTCAGTTCTTTATAAGGTAATATGTTTTTAGTATTATTTGATCAAAATAGTTTTAATTTTATTTAACATAATTATTAGTAATTTATATGATTGCTTTTGATTGTGAGCAGGGGTATTTATAAACAGTATGGTTTTCAATCACAAACCAAGTATGGATTTTTAGATCCAAGTTGGATTCAACCGAAACTGTTGACTAGAAATGAGAGGATAAACTATATAAGTGACACCATGGGATATGGTGAGATGAAAGATTGCTATTTAGGCCCATATAATTTCGAGTAAGCATTTGATTATGTTTTAAAATACAATACATTATATATAATATACTATAAACTAATAAAATTCTTATTTGTAGGGGGTATTGGATGTTGATGGCTATTTGTCTTAAATTATATGAAATCTATTGGTTTGATTCCACTGGTAATCCGCCACGTGATGATATTAAAGATATAGTTGAAACGTATGTAAATTTATAAATATAATTAATACTTATTATTAATATAGTGATGTCAAACATTTATGTATATTTTATATGTTTTATATTAATAGGTCTTTGAAGGCAACAAGCATAATAGGTGGAAAGAAAACAAGTCGTCAAGTGAAATGGATTACATGTTCGGTAAGTACATATATCTTATTGTTTTTTATTAATAAAATCTTAATTATATTAATTATTTCAAATGTAGTGTGCCATACAAAGAGGAGGTACCGAATGCGGATATTATGTGATGAAATTTATTTTGGAAATCATTTCATTGGGAACATGCAAGGGAATGAATAAGGCAAGTACTTTAATAAAATATCTTTCTCCTTCATATTTTTTAAAATACTAAGTTATTAATTCTTTTTATTCTCTTTTAAACTTTATAACTGTTGGAGAGACAAGGAAGATTGCCATACAATCAAAAAGAAATTGATGAAGTTAGAGACATATGGTGCCAATATTTAGTTGATGAATGGGTTGATAGATTACTTCTTTAGCTTCATGAATTGTGAGATTTATGTTAAATACTTGTTGTTTATTAGTTATTGAATTGTGAGATTTATGTCGAATATTCAATGTTTTATTAGTTATTGTAGTATACTTTATTAGTTTGATAAGTTGTGATGTTTATTAGCTTTGATTAATTGAGAACTTTATTAGTTTTGATGTTTATTAGCTTTGATTAATTGAGAACTTTATTAGTTTGATCATTTATTAGCTTTGATTAATTGAGAACTTTATTAGTTTGATCAATTATTAGCTTTGATTAATTGAGAACTTTATTAGTTTGATCAATTGTGAATTATGATTAATTGAGAACTTTATTAGTTTGATCAATTGTGAATTATGAATGTTAATTTGTTACACAGGTTCTGAAACTTATGTGTGAATTGGAAATATACTGTACAGGTTTTAGGTAGATTCGTAAAATAATTTTAATATTTTTAAAAAAATAAATAAACGACGTCGGTTAATAAGAACTAACCGACGTCGTTTATATATATATATTTTTAAATTAATTAAGAACGGCGTCGGTTATTTAAATAACCGACGCTGTATATATATATTTTTTTATTTTTTAAAAAATAAACGACGTCGGTTAATTCTTATTAACCGACGTCGTATCATTTTTTAATTTTTTTTTTAAATAAACGACGTCGGTTTTTCCTAAAAAACCGACGTCGTTTCGTATTTTTTTATTTTTTAAAATAAACGACTAAAAACCGACGTCGTTTCTTTTTTTTTTTTTTTTAAATAAACGACGTCGGTTTTTTTAAATAACCGACGTCGTTTATTTATTTTAAAAAATAAAAAATACATACGGCGTCGGTTTTTACAACCGACGCCGTATCATTTATATACAACGTCGGCCAGAACAACGTCGATTTTTAACCGACGTTAAAAGTGCTAAAAAACCGACGTTAAAGGTGTTTTCTGTAGTAGTGGGTATACAAGACATAGGAAACCAAAGATTACTCACAAGAGTTCAAGACCTCAACATATCAACTCAAGTCCATTTTCAAAGGAAGATACTCATACAAGCAATATTAATACTCAGATTCATAACATGACCTACAGGACATCATGCTCATAACATTAACCCATGAATCAAACCAACAATACTCAATCAATAATTCAAGATAAATGACTAATTAACAACCATGAACCAATACTCGATAATCAGGGTAGTATACTCAACAACATATTCAGAATATACTCCAGAACCAAAGGTGATACAATAGAGTCCCTAGACCACAAAATAACAACTAGAACAGAGAAGGAAAACGACCTGGCGGAACAACATAGACCGCTGATCCCTTCCGCACGAAGGGGCAGAACACTCCCACGGAACACCACATTCCGCCACGCTCCACCGCTACTACACTTACGGAGAACCTCAACGGGACACATTATACTGCAGAGATGCACCGCAAGATCAATACCAACGCACAGAACCCAGACTTAGAACAGAATATACGATAGTTCATTCCAATACCTAGAATACGATCAGATTACAAATTTCAGAAGTCAAATAACACATGGAATCTATCAAAATAATACTCAATCATACCAAGGATCCAGAATAGCTATTACAATCCAAAGATCTACAAGATAGGCTCAAGAATCCAACAATACACAAGCTATTCCCAAGAAATAATCCACAGGATTCCACAACACACCAAAACACATATATATGAGGGTGAAAGTAGATTTAGTGAGACATGTAGGGTTACTTCCATGCTAGCTTCTCAAAACTCAAACTCCTAGCTCACCCAATCAAGCCTCCATCATCACCATGATCATCTCGACCCAAGAAATACCGCAAAGAAATCATAAAGAATTATAAAGACTAAGGAAATGTAGAATAAAATGTAATCTAAACATGATCTAACACTTACCTAAGCCTAAGAATCTATAAAAGAGTAGTCTTGTTTTGAATCTTTGGTAAGAAAAAAAGATGATTTTGTGTAGAACTTTTGGGAATGAAAATGGCGTGAATAGAATGTAGGAGAAGGGAGAAGACTAGATCAATTAATTATTAGAAGGATTTTATATGAATCCCACAAAATCTATACATATACACAATGTATATAGTATTAGGGTAATTAAATGAGATATGGGCTCTTATAATGGGAATGGGCTAAGCCTCATCCAAGAATTAATTAAATATCATATGGCTTGAATCATTAAAGAATTGGGCCAATTAAATGTACAATATATTATAAGGGATGAAAGACTCCAATTGGTATCCCTTACAAAATTAAGTTAGAGAATTGGGCTTCCTTATAAATTAAATAGGCTAGAATAGGAAATATATATTTATTTAAGAGAACCGGGCCCAATTAATTAAATTAACCCCATGAAAGAAAGAATTACCAGGGTTCAAGGAATGATTTAAATCTGGGGTATCACACCATTTTTCCTCTTCCTCAACATTGACCATAGTGGGTAGAAACTTAGTGGATTCTGTCGATTCAGAAAGCTCAGGTGTGACACTCTTTTTCCTTGTTGGTTTAGCCTTCTTATTCTTTGGTGCTGGTGGTTAAGGTACCATTGGTGTCTTGCCTTTAGTTACGGATTGCAAATGTTTGAACACTTGTTAGGTCAAGGTGATCATATACTGTATCTCCAAACGCCAAGACCTTCTTTTTCTTATCAGTGCATGAAGTTAGGACAGGTTTAGATGTTGATTGTGTGAATTTTTCAGGAATACCCTTTCGTTTAGATTGCCTAGTACCTCTAGTTGGAGAACTATGTACAAACGTAGAGTGATAAGTGCTTATTTGTCTATATTTTCCCTCCTTTCACTAAGTGATTTTGTTTATAGATCATTCCAAATTTCATGAGAATTAGTGCTTATTTGTGTTATTTTGCAAGGTGTATAAGTTGGAAAGTATTAGAAGCAAAGATGAGCATTTTCATGCATTTTGGTGGGCATTGGAGTCAAATGGAGGCCAAATATGAAGCTATGTAGATGGATGCAATACTCCTAAGGAAGTCTAAGATTTGTATTTTTAATGGTTTTTTTCATTTAGACAAACCAAAACAAAAGAAGTGCAAAAGATCAAGGCATTGCAATTGTCGCTCATTTCGACAACCTCACAGCCTAGGAATGTCCAAATTAAGTGATCTTTAAACCATTGGAAAGAAGACTTCAAGAGCTACAACTGTGCCAGAAATACAAATTTCGTAATTCTGAATGAAAAATGGTGAAAAACAGCCTAGAAGTCAAAGCAGCTGCACAGCGTTCGGAAATGCAATTTCTGGAGAGGAGGCATCCGGCCGGAGGTTTTAGGCGGAATTACAGTGAAAAAATGCAGTTTCTGGAGAGGAGGCATCCGACCTAGCATGCGGCCGGATGCTAGGCCGTATGGCACCAGCTCTGCTCACTATTTAAGCTTGTTTTGAGTATTTTGAACTCGATTTTGACCCATGGTTGAACCCTAGACACTCCCATTCACTTTCTTCATATTTTTAGGTTAGATTAGGCTTAGATCTATGTTCTTTAACACTTTTGGAGCTTGTAATCTTTGATTTGAAACTTGGATTTCAAGATTCCACCACCCATTTCAATAGAGAAGCTTTCTTTCCCTTATCCCTTTTCTTTTGCAAGATTTATGTTTATTACTTGTGTTTTTGTGTTCTTTATGCTATTTAATCATGAGTAGTTAGTTTATGGGCTTGAGTTAGGGTTGTATTATCTATTTTGATGCTTAAGTTGTGATTATTGTGAAAAATGGGGAAAAACCCCAACCTAGGGTTCTTTAGTTTGAGTTGGGTCTTTAATCTATCTTGCAATAGTTGATGCGTAGCAATTTTTTTTTTTTTGTGTTTGGAAAGTCTTTCATCTCAATGGGAATTGGATGGAAGACTTGAGGCTTCCCAATCTCAAACCCAATTCCCCTTCTATTGAAATGGGGGTAGATTGGGGCTTAAATAACTTTTGTTTTTCAAGAACTTGGGTTGATACACCACGGGAGTGAGGCAATCCTTGTTCTAATCCTTGTCTTGACTAGGATTTATTTGTGCTTGCTTCAAGACCCTAGATAAAATATTATTCCCCCAAACTTAAGTGTTAAAGCATCTAGATGGTAATTCCCCTAACTTGAGTCCAATTTATTTATTTTTGTATTTATCTATTGTGTATATGTGTTTGTTCTACCTTGTTGTTGTTGCTTAGCTTCTTGTTGATTTTCTTGTGCTAGTGCCTAGTTTTGTGATTGCATATTGCGTGCAATAACCCCCAATCCTCAGCGGAATGACATTCCACACCCGTACACTCACCATCACTCATTTTTGCTACACGTCATAGAGGATTGTGGGATGACAGGAGTTTTGGATAAGACAGACTCAAGGTATTTCACTTTGAAAAGATTGGATTTTGGATTTACAGTTTGCAGTTTAGAAGGACTCATCTCAATGACCTAATTAGTAGGAACATCTTCTGCCTCACTCATGACTATATCAGAGTGCAGTTAGCAGTTTAGATTCTTTAATGGGTTTAGGATCAATAAAAGAACTTGGGGTTGCAACAAAATGTTTCTCATCAATTGAAGGATCGGTAGGAAGATTAGACAATTGGGTAACAGTGGTATGTAACTTACCCAAAGTTTCAGGAATATAAATTGGCATAACAATATCTAATTTAGACAATTTATCTTTAGGATCCGTAGACTCAGAAACGGAAATTTTTGGCACATCTGGTAAAATAGGGGATTTAGATACAGGAGAAACAAGTATAGTGGACTGACTCATAGAAACATAAACATGTATATCATTATTCACATCAGCATATATGCAAACAGACTCATCCAAAGATATAACGTCATCTACCATAGGTTTTTCAGAGGATAAATTGATGATAGGGGTAGGGGATTGTGACCTGGTTTGGGATTGGATTACATAAACACGATGCTTGACGTGTTCTATCGCTGCTTCCCTTGCTTATTTGTGAGCCAATTCCCAAGTTAGGGCTCGTTCGCCAAAGAATCGTAGGAAGGCCCTTGCCTTGTTGCCATTTGAAGGTTCTGGCACTCTAATCGGTGGAACATCCTGTATGTCGTTCGCAATTTGAAATATCCGAGTTATGTCCTCCATAGCCAAGCGATCAATGAACTTTGGATAATTATAAAATATTTTGGTGTTGGAAAAATTGGGGTGTTACAAATTGACTAGGAAAATTGGGCTCTGATACCAAACCATGCAATAAACACCTGCAAAATAACTAAGGGGGGAAACAAAGTCAGTATTGAACAGCTGGTAAGACTTACTCCACCTTGTAAAACATTTTGCACATATCACATAACACATAGGAGCATATAATTGGCACATAATATAACCCCTTTAATATATTATTATTCTCATCAATAGAAATAATCTTAAACCATTAAAAATATAACTTGAGGAAATCACACATCCAAATATATATATCACAATATCTGTAAAATGGCTAGGGGATCAACACATTGCCTATCCATAATTCAAAATCATTCAACCACTCTTTCCTCAAAATTCACCATATAGTCTTTACCTCAACATTTCCATATAACCATTTCCTCAAGATATTTCATTATACAATCAGTACTCAACATTTTCTTTAAATCATAATATATTCACCAAAGAGATATTTTAAATCCTTAAATAACCACTAAGAATTTAGAAGGAAGTATTTTGCGGTAAGGTGGATAAGTGGTAAAACGAAGAGTCAAGACTCCCCGAGTGTCGTGTCTCTCAAGGATGGCGAATGGGAACCGAATTTATGTTGGCATTTATGAGGTTGAATGGTAAGAGTTGCAAGAATCACAGGGAGAGGTTTTGTTCGTGGTTGGTTTTGTGAAGGGTTTGAATGTAAAATAAGATAGAAAACACAAAAGGAAAACGAAGGGGATGCATGCCGATGCTAAGCCAAAGGATTGATTATCGTGGGTAGCTCAGATTTGGGTTTCGGGATTGAACTAGGGAGTCACGGTATTGGTACCGAGTAGCGTCACACTCAGACACTCAATCCTCATTCGGTTGAAGTATTTTATCAAACACCTTGCCTACCACTCCTCTCGGATCTCGTCCTTTCCGACTAAGAGCGGAGATATAGATGAGTTGGGCTCGTGAGAGGCCGCTATCGTGCACTCTCTCACTTCCACTTGGTTTACTAACTATCCTGGCCGGAAATAGAAGCAAAGTTTGAACAACATCATCCATACAAACATCAATCATACTACCACAATTCTCAATATCATAAGATAAAATCTAAGCATCAATCAATTGGTTAACAAGGGCACACACACCCAAACTACACTACACTAGCATAGAAAGCATTAATAGCAACAAAATAAACAAAGCAAGAATATAAAAGATCAAACTTTATAATAAAAGAAGTATGTTACCTAAAGAAAGCTTTGAATCTACATCATCTTCTTCATCATATCCTACACTAATCTATTCTAAGGAGGAGTATTTGTCTTCCTCCCCAAAGGGGAAGAAATTAGAAAAGAAAACTAGATCTAAAGATTATTGTGTGTCTCCTCTTCCTCTTTTCAAGGTCTTGAAATAATGACCCTTATATAGTGGGAGCAAAATAGGGGCAATATAGTAAATTTTCCGCAGCAGAATTTTAGGGCTGTCACAGGGCTTCTCGACGCGTCGAGACAGGGGCTCGAAGCGTCGAGCCCTGAAGAAACTTTTCGCGATCTATCCACACGCGTGGCGGAGTGCGTGGGGAGCTACTGGAATCATTCCACGTCCACCCACACGTGTGTGAGGCTGCGTGGGAGGCTCCTGCTTCATGGTTTCTTCATTTCCTTCTTAGTTTTGGCCTTAAGTCCTCCTTTTGGTTGTAGAATAGCTTAAAAACATCTTCCATGCTCGTGTTAGTGGTTTTTGGTCACATTCGAGTCTTAATGCATGAAATTGTTATGAAATGGGTAATAAACTATACAATTTTAGCCCATAAATGACTCTTAAAACAGACTATTCTTGGTGCTTATCAAAGTTTCCACACTTAAACCTTGCTTGTCCTCAAACAAGCATACTTTTCTAAACTCTAATCATATAAACACCAAGGATAGTTTGTTTTCTCATTGTTAATTGATCAAGCGATGTGTGGGTGTTCGGAGTTGAGCTGGTGAAATTCCCTACACTATCTACCAAGATCGCTAAACTCATGCCGACTAAATGTAAGAAATATGCTAAGGAAGTTAAGGTCTCAAGAGATGGATATAACATAAAAAGTTTTGTTTACACCTTTCAAGCATGCAAATGACAAAAGGGTTTCACCGTGTATTTTCTAGGGGCCTCTAGTCGATCCGACTAGTGGGAACGATGTTTACCCCCTAGCCAATTTCCAACCAAAACGCCAAAGCTCCTTTACGTTAATATAAGTGAGGGCAGGGACATGGACCGCTCATCGCCATGGCTTGGGCGATCACTCTATTTTCTCACTTCCTAGGATAACGTCATCAGGCGACCCGACTTCACATGGAGCCCCATGCTTTTTTGAAGACAGTGCAATGGGTGCCTGAATCCTAGCGAAGTGGCTCACCTCCTCTCTAATTTTCTCATCTTTCAGGATCTCTTCGAGGTAACCGACTTCACATGGATCTCCATGCTTTTTCGAAGACGGTGCAATGGTTACCCCGTATCCAGACTAGATTGCTCACCTCTGTTTTATCTCTAGGAGTGGTCTTTGCTTTTTTTCTTTTCACCATATCAACCCCTCATGCCTTTTTCTAGGGAGTAGGGATTTTTCACTCTAAGCTCACTTAGGCTCACCTTTTGCCCCATGTCCTGCTAAGATTAAATAAATTTTCGGGCTTCACAATTTTTATCTTTCTAAAACTTAAGGGATTCACACTCCCACTTCGAGAGATCTTTGACTGAGGTCCAAACAAAATACAAGGTGAAGAACATGCAAGCACACATAAAAATTTTCAATTTTGGGTCAAATTGTGCAAATTGGTGCAAAGTGTGACTTCCAAAGCATATTTAAAACATTCGTATTTGGCACAAGGTTAGGAGCCTTCCTAGATAGTATTGGCAATAACACGTCCTCTAGTTCCTATACCTTATCACTCAATCAATCAACTATTTCAAGAAACATAAATCCTTTCCACACTTAAAAGTGAACATCGTCCTCGATGTTTCCATGAAGAACGGATGAAAAAGGATTAGGGTCTTAAAAGATTGTACACTAAGGCATCTTTCCACACTTAAAAAGTGTGATCTGGGCTTCAAATAAGTTTTCTAAAAATATTATACCCATTATAACAAAATCATGCAACTCATCCTTTGTGAACCAAGAAAACTTTGCTCATAAAAATTGGAAGAAAAGTTAGAATGATATACCATACAGTGCGTCTACAACCTTATCTTCAGCTTACTGCCCATCTATTTCTTTAAGATTGTTGGCTCATCATCCTCTTGCCTTTTGGTATCAAGCAATGTAAAAGTAAATCTATGTTTCCGAAATGTTTATCTTGCATCTGTTAGCTTAAACGGTTGCATAGAAATAAACTTAAAACAACTAAACAAAATAATAACCGTAAAATAAAATTTGCTTAAAAATGTTGGGATTATTGGCACGGCCAGACCTGGGAGAGACTTAGGAAAATTGGATGAAAAGAAAATAATGCATGAAAATCTGTCAGGACCTGTCTACGCGTACTCACACGCGTGTACGTCCACGTGGATTAGCACTGGAAAGATTCCACGCCTGTCACCACGCGTGTGGGCAAGCGTGGTCAACAGTGCTGATCACTTTCTTTGTCTCCTGGCTTTTGCCTTCCACTTTTGATCCTGTTTAGCTCATTCGTCATGGCTTAGCACCAAAATCACCTGCAATGTTAGCTCAAGCAAGGTTATTCTAAAAAGAAAATTGCTAATAACAAAGGAAAATAAAAAGTAAACAAGAAATAAAGTTCTAACATCTAAGGATAACGTTGGGATTGCCTCCCAAGTGCGCCATGGTTTAACGTCTTTTGGCCAGACGTGGTGTGCTCTATCCTTCAAAGCACACTGATTTTAGGACCTTACCAAGCGTCCCGTGAACATTTGCTTCAAGGAATGTCCCAAGATGGGTGACATCCTTGAATTCCCACATAAATAAAGGAAGAACAACATGTATGATTGGAAGATTTTTAACCTCAAACACCCTCCTTAATTCTTCTAGGATGGTGTGGACTTCCTTTTCCTCCTTATCTCTTCCCCTAAAGATCTTTTCATTTTTAGCGCTCTCTTTATACCACATCTCCTCATTCCCATTTTCATTTTCAAATGTAGTCAAGTCTCTCCACTCAACTTTCTCTATAAGATCAAATGTGAAAATCCCATCATTTTCTATCATCTCTCCCTCACACTCCTTATCTTCATCTCCCCACTCTATTTGGCTAGAAAATTCACTCTCATCCTCACACGAATAAAATGAAGTAGTGTCCCCCTCACACATCAACTCATTCTCACCCAAGTCAAAGGATTCATCTTCCGAAAAGTTAAAGCAAGCATAATCATTAGCAAACAAGATAGAATCCTTACAATCATTAATCAATGCATCACAATTTTTTACGGAATCATCCTCCCGAAATTTAAAGCAATCATAATCGCATGTGATGGAAATATTAATGCAAAGGGAGTCATCCACGCAAGTGTCAAGGGTGTTTTCAATAAGAGCACAAGGATTTTCAAGAATATTAGCACAAGAAAGATTAGGAATTTTACCACATGTTGGCTCTTCATCTTCCCACACCATCTCAATGTCATCATCCTCTCTCTCCATCTCTGTCTCCTTTTGATATTCCAATTTGAAATTTGGAACTTTTTCAAGCACCGGGGCATAACAATCTACTTTCTCTTCAACACTCACCTCTTTGCTAGAATTTTACTCTTTTTCAACCTTTGGTATAATCCTTGGATGGGCTTCCAAAGTCGGGATATCATCTATGATGGTGGAGTTGGTCCGTGACTCATTGATTTTCATGAGCTCCTCCATCATGGATAGCATCTTCGTTTCAACCTCTTCCAATGGAAGTCCTTCATCCCGGATGGTAGCAAGATAGTCTTTTAATTCGCTCTTGATTTCGGGTTTTAAATTAGCCGTATCCTCCTTGGCCATCCTTGTGAATGCTTCTATTTTTTCTTTTAGAATTTCAATTTCGTTCGTGGCCGGTGGGATATATTCACAAGGATTTGTATGGGTAGAATATGGGAAAGAGGGTGGTGTTTCAAAGAAATGGGTAGTATTGTTTTCTTCGTGAATTTGTGATGAAGGTGGGTAGTGGGTGTTTAGGTGGGAATTAGGGAATGAAAATGGCTCGGGAGTATAGCTTGGGTCGATTGTTCTAATCATTTGTGCAAGATTACTCTCTATACTTTGGGATATTTCTTTGGAGCTTAACGAGTCATTTCTATAATTGGGGTATTGTGGGGGGAATTCGTTTTGATATGGTGGGATAGGGTGTGTATATGGTGGTGGGTGATAGTTATGCATATAGGATGGATAAGAATTTGGTGGTGGTAAGTAATGATATGGAAATGGGTAAGGGTTTGGAGGTGGGTAATGATATGTTGGTGGAGGGTAAGTATAGGTGGAATGGGAGTAATAGAGATATGGTTGGGGTGGAGTATTTCTGTAAGATTGTCCTCAATGGTGTGGGTAACCATGAGGATTCATATGAGAACACATTGGCAAGCTTTCAAATGATTTTCAACAAATATTTCCTGCACAAAGCTTAGCCAACAACAAATATTTGCAACTAAAAGAAGTTGCAAGTGAGTGGCAATATATTCAAAGATAATAGGCTCACTTTTTCAATCAAGTAACCAAAAATAAGAAAGTAAAACAAACAAAAAGAAAGAAAGCAATTCAAGAACTCTTAAAAATCTACTTCAAAGATGTCAACACAATTCAAGAACCGTTTGCCATCCCTGGCAACGGCGCCATTTTGAAGGAAGTATTTTGCGGTGAGGTGGATAAGTGGTAAAACGAAGAGTCAAGACTCCCCGAGTGTCGTGTCTCTCAAGGATGGCGAATGGGAACCGAATTTATGTTAGCATTTATGAGGTTGAAAGGTAAGAGTTGCAAGAATCGTAGGGAGAGGTTTTGTTCATGGTTGGTTTTGTGAAGGGTTTGAAGGTAAAATAAGATAGAAAATACAAAAGGAAAACGAAGGGGATGCATGCCGATGCTAAGCAAAAGGATTGATTACCGTGGGTAGCTTAGAATTGGGTTTCGGGATTGAACTAGGAGTCACGGTATTGGTACCGAGTGGCGTCACACTCAGACTCTCAATCCTCATTCGGTTGAGGCATTTTATCGAACACCTTGCCTACTACTCCTCTCGGATCTCGTCCTTTCGGACTAAGAACGGAGATATAGATGAGTTGGGCTCGTGAGAGGCCACTATCGCGCACTCTCTCACTTCCACTCGGTTTACTAACTATCCCGGCCGGAAATAGAAGCAATGTTTGAATAACATTAACCATACAAACATCAATCATACTACAACAATTCTCAAGATCATAAGATAAAATCAAGCATCAATCAATTGGTTAACAAGGGCGCACACACCCAAACTACACTACTCTAGCATAGAAAGCATTAATAGCAACAAAATAAACAAAACAAGAATATAAAAGATCAAACTTTATAATAAAAGAAGTATGTTACCTAAAGAAACCTTTGAATCTACATCATCTTCTTCATCATATCCTACACTAATGTATTCTAAGGAAGAGTATTTGTCTTCCTCCCCAAAGGGGAAGAAATTAGAAAAGAAAACTAGATCTAAAGATTATTGTGTGCCTCTTCTTCCTCTTTTCAAGGTCTTGGAATAATGAGCCTTATATAGTGGGAGCAAAATAGGGGCAAGATAGTCAATTTTTGGCAGCAGAATTTTAGGGCTGTCACAGGGCTTCTCGACGCGTCGAGACAGGGGCTCGATGCGTCGAGCCCTGAAGAAAATTTCCGCGATCTATCCACACGCGTGGTGGAGGGCGTGAGGAGCTACTGGAATCATTCCACGTCCACCCACACGCGTGTGAGGCTGCGTGGGAGGCTCCTGCTTCATGGTTTCTTCATTTCCTTCTCAGTTTTGGCCTTAAGTCCTCCTTTTGGCTGTAGAATAGCTTAAAAAACATCTTCGATGCTCGTGTTAGTGGTTTTTGGTCACATTCGAGTCTTAATGCATGAAATTCTTATGAAATTGGTAATAAACTATACAATTCTAGCCCGTAAATGACCCTTAAAACAGACTATTCTTGGTGCTTATCAAATTTCATAATCAAAAGAATCACCAAAGACTATTTCCATGTTCTTAAAATAATAACCGAAGAGAGAATTCAAATCTCTCAAAGCAAACACCAAAGAGAGAATTCCAATCTCTCTAAATAACCACCAAATAGAGAGTATCCAGAACTCTCACAATAACCACAAAGGTAAAGTTTTCAAATAATTGGTTAAACTTTTCATATGTCCATCAACAGTTATTATATACAATGTCAAGGAGGAATGGATCCAAATGGAGAGTTTAAAGCTTCCAAACCAATACCAAATCTAAACCAACCGGACGAATCCACGAGCCGGTGGCCAAAACCAAATAGAGAGATCTCTACTCTCACAATAATAATAGTAACTAAAAAGGAGAGTTCAAAACCTCCATCACCCGGGACAAAATATATAAAAAATCATAACCTTCAAATCTCACATCTTACATCTGTTAGGAACATCATGTAATAGGTTTTGATGATACCAACTGATAAGTAGAAATCCCCAAGTCTCGATACATAGGCAAAACGCTGTAAGTTCGACAAGTAAACCAAGAGCGAAAATACAACCGGGTAACTTTGAGCTCAACTCGGAAAATATTTAAGCTTGAGGTAAATTTGTTTGAACATCTTAGAAGTCTCGTGTTGTAATCATATAGACAGATCAGAAGAAAGCATGGGACAACACTGGAGGAATAAGGGTCTGCGAGACATCAACTAAGTCTCGAGACATAAGCAGAGTTCGAGAGGTAGGACCTCTCGATACAGCTATCCAGTTCGAGACATAAACAGAGTTCGAGAGATAGACCTCTCGATATTTGAGTATGAGATATCAACCTTGGTCTCGATACACTAACAAATCTCCAACAAAGCTGAATGACGGTCAGGAAGCATACTTAAAGTTTGGAGAAGAAGAATATCATGGAGATAGAATAATGAAGAGGTGCCGAACGTGAAGATCTCAAAATGGGCGGAAATGGATGACACGTCAGATTTCCACCACAAACGGTCAAAAGGTGCACCAATGCTGAAGTGGTCTGATTCCCTACAAACAAGGAATAATGGGAATATAAAAAGAGTAACTTTTACCAAAAGACGATAGTGGAGCATGGACTCAAGAAAGTGAACTATGGAATATTCACTACAAGACAAAGAGGTTCAAGTTACAAGATCACCACTCCATGAAATATGCTGAAAATATGCAAGACCCATGATCAGCATGTGAGACAAATTTCAAACGGAATAATTTTCCCTCCAACGGAATTATTCCTCAACTCTCATATAAAAAGGACGTGAAGACACAAAAGGGGAACAGAGTTGGAAAATTCGAAAGAGGTGTCTGATTCAAACGTTCAAGTGCAAGTGCTAAATTTGGAATATCATCCTGATATTCAAAACAGCGAGAAAACACATCTTAGTGTTTGAGAGAGTTACAAAGCTTAAACTGCTATACATCTAGAAGGTGACCGAAGCTGCTCTACACCGAAGTTGATTCAATGATAGCTTGTGGTCAGATTGGAGTCTGTTACATTCAACTGTGACAACCAAAAACACCTTGCTTTGGATTAAGCAAGAGAGGTGGAGTAACCTGGCAGCTGTCCGAGTGAAAGAAACCTGAGGCTTGACGCGGGCTTGGTGATCAAAGGTCAAGTGCTCGAGAGGTGGAGTAGCTGGAAGCGGGGAGAAAGACCTTGGAGAGGCGGAGTAACCTGGGAGCTGTCTTGTGAAGATCCTGAGGCTTGAGGCGGGCTTGGTGATCAAAGCTCAAGTGCTCGATAGGTGGAGTAACAAGAAGCGGGGCGAAAAACCTGAGGCTTGAGGCGGGCTTTGTGATCAAAGCTCAAGCGCTCGATATTGTACTAAAAAGGGAAGTTTTTAGTGCAATCCTTCCAGGGAGTTTCTGGAAGAAGAGTGGACGTAGGCGGGTTGGCCGAACCACTTAAAAATCTCTCTTGCATTTACTTACTACTTTTATTTCTCGCTAACCTCTCGATTGCACTACATATAAACACACCTCTCAAACTAACTCAAACTCGTGCTAACTAAAAGGGGATAACATTTCCGCTGCGCATAAAACTTTGTCTTCACCTCGTGAGGTATCGAACCTAAACATCCTAAGTTCAATACACACGAGAGGTCGAAAATATTTGCAAAATCTTATATAAGTCTATTCACCCCCCCCCTCTAGACTTGTACCCCATCCCCTTGGGACCAACAACATCAAAATTTTTACACCCAAGTTACTCATTCAATTTTACACATATATCTATAACCTTTATACTAATTAAAGCCATAATCAAAATATAAATAATCCATCAATACTAATCATCCAACCAATACTAATACACCAAATACATTGTACCACTACTTCATACGTAATTCATGTACTAGAAATATCAATTTTACTACTTCACATACCATATACTAATTATTCAACCAATATACTACATACTAATATTAATCCCATATCCAATATGAGAATATACATAATAACCATATACACTCGTATATACATTAAATATTACTTGCAAATTACCATACGTCTGCACATTATACTTGTACCATCATATACATACACGTATATAACTAAGTTCAACTTTCACATACAACTATGAATTATAGCTCATGCATATACCCATTCTTACACATAATATTAATCGATACATACCCAGGATTTACATACTTATGAACATACAGTACACAATAACCCACAACCATATACTTTCAATTTAACATATATATATTAATATATATATACAGAATACGAATCATATATGCATACAAATACCTTTTTAATGCATAGTGTACTCGTTTCATATATTAGAATATATCTACACCTACAAGATGTAAATTTTGTTCTTATCTCATGAATGTATCTGTTGGTTTTGTCAACCACGAATGGTCGATCGGCAAGCCAACACTACCAGAAAGTTGAACTACGTATTTAGACGAAATCTTAGCAGCGTTTAGGCTGGTTGGTATTATGGAATTGTTTAGCCTTTCCCAAGGCTTTACACCCCTATTTATAAAAGTTATGGGGGATTTCTCCCCTTTGGCAACTGATAAGTGCCAAAGATACCTAGGAAAAGGTCTAATTAAGGGGTGCAATTGTGTTTATTTGATATCCTTTTGTGGCTAATCTTAGTGTCTTATGCTCTAATGTGTTAATCAATTGCAAAGCTCCATTCTTGGCACACTTTGGATGGTTTTATAGCTTTTTGAGGCTTAAATGGGAAGCGTGTGAACTTGGTAGGATTGGGCAAATATTGCACCGTCCTTGAAAAAGCAGAGAAATCTACGTAAGGTCGGTTGTCCGACGACGTTATCCTAGAAGATGAGAAAATATAGATGAGGGGAGCAGCCGCTTTGCTAAATGTTAGAAAATGCACCACAATGAAAATACATAAAGTCGGTTGTGGAATACAACACTATGTATACAAATATACACCACTCAATGTTAGAAAATGCACCGTAATGAAAATACACAAAAACACCAAAAAATACACTACACACCTAAAGTAATGCACCATAACTCCCCTGCCCCTAATGCTCTATTTCCTAACACTATGTGGTGTATATTTCATACCTAGTGGTGTGCTTTTTGGTAATGCGTACCTAATGGTGCATATTTGTGTTGTGCATTTTCTAACATTAAGTGGTGTATATTTGTATACATAGTGGTGCGACCGCACTGACCGCACGTTAAGACGTGACCACACCTGATCATGACCCTATATATGTGTGTGTGTGTGTGTATGTGAGTATATATATATATATACATACATATATATATATATATATATATATATATATATATATATGTAGATTTCTATTCAAATGTGGCCGCGCCCTTACGTGCGGCCGTGCGGTTTACA
>NC_044916.1:24433033-24444050 GCF_003576645.1 Ipomoea triloba | reverse complement strand
CACGTAAGGGCGCGGCCACATTTGAATAAAAATCTATACATACATACATATACATATACATATATATATATATATATATATATATATATATATATATATATATACATATATATAAATATATGTATGTATATATATACATATATATATATATATGTATAGAGGAGGCATCTGGTGCGGCCTTGCACTTACATGCGGCCGTGTGGCCTGATGTCAACCACTAGATGATTTATTCCAACGCTCCATATTTGTCAAAATAAAAACGCGCTGTGTTGAAGAATAACGTGAAGGATGGGTAGATTGGAAAATTTACATTATTCAAACCGCACTGTCTAACCCCACTCCGTTGTTTCGATTCACAATCCCAACGCACTAAACACACAACGCTCTCCATTTCCCCGCGAAACCTGTCGAAGCAAAAAACTGCAGTCGCCGATCATAGAGCACCGACCATCGGACGCCGTAGAAGGACAACGGACGACGTTAGAAGACTCCATCACAAACAACGACCGCCGGTTTGGAAGAAAACGTACAAGTCGACTTCAGCAGACAAAGAACAATGACGAAATCCAACGGTATACTCTCACAGTGTAACCACATCATTTTAGTTCAAAAATAGGGCAAAAAACCGCAAATTATTGTTGCATTTAGGACTAGGGCACCATGTAAAGTGTTGTTTGTGCATTATCGAGATAAATCTTGTTCATATTTGAGATTATACTAGTGTATTGCCCAATAATATGTGTATTTGGTGTATCGTGGTGGAGGGAGGTGGAATGGTGTGTTAGAGCATTGCATTAGTGCTTTTTAAAACGTTGACTGGTGTATATTTTCTACATTTGACTAAGTGCATTCTGCGTGACTAAGTGGATTTAGGCATTGGTGAAAATGGTGTGTTTTAGTGTGTCTACTGGTGCATTATATACGATTAGTAGTGTGTTTTTACTTATATTGGTGCTTTCCATGTGATTTACTGTCGTTCAATATGGAAGGCAGGTAATGGTGTGTCCTAATCTGTCCAGTTTTGCATTTTAGTATGTATAATAGTGTGATTTTTTATAGATGTTGATTAGTTTTACAAGAGTAGTCGCATTTTATGTGTGCTGGGTAGATGGTGTGTTTTAATCTGAGTACTGGTGTAATAGATTCACTTAATTGGTGTTTTTTTGTTACTGGTGTATATTTTCTACATTTGACTAAGTGCATTCTGCGTGACTAAGTGGATTTAGGCATTGGTGATAATGGTGTGTTTTAGTATGTCTACTGTTGATAATGGTGTGTTTTAGTATGTCTACTGGTGATAATGGTGTGTTTTAGTATGTCTACTGGTGAATGATTTGATTACTAATTTAAATTAAAAATATCTACTGGTGAATGATTTGATTACTAATTTAAATTAAAAATATCATCTGGTGAATGATTTGATTACTAATTTAAATTAAAAATATCATTTAGGCAACAAAAGAAAAGCAATTGAACAGGGGCGGGGACATCCAGAGCAAAGGAACCCAGAACAAACTCTGCACCCGAGCAAGAAGAAGAACAAGCTCAGCAGCCTGCCCAGGAGCATGCTGACCAACAACAAGCAGAGCCAATTCAAAGCCCAGAACCAAATGATAATACGGAGCAAGAGAGTGAGGATGAGAGTGAGGAAGATGGCTCAGGACAAAGCAGCGATGATGAGCTTCATATAAGGTCCCTACCAACAAGAATAACCAAGAATGTAGTCCGGCTTAACCCTGCACAACAACAGTGTGTAAGGGAGATGAGAATGGGCAACCTACTAGACCTTAACATCACCAACCTACCACGCAGATTAGGGCTGTGGTTAGTGGAAAACTTTGATCCAAGGAGCTGCACCTTACAACTCCAGAATGGACAATCAATCCATATCACTGCAGCTGATGTTGCTGCAACTCTTGGGCTTCCTATGGGACAGATTGAAATAACAAGGCGGGCAGCAAGGGCAGTTCCAGAAATCCTGCGGGAATAGAGGGCAATGTTTGAGAAGACAACAGCATGTATTACACTAGGTGCTATGATCACAAGGATGTTAGAAACTGAGGCTGGTGATCCTTGGTTCAAGAGACACTTTGCCCTGCTGGTGATCACTGTGTTAATAGACCCGATGGTAAATGGTTATGTCAACCAAAACTACATTGACCATCTTCAGGATGTAGACAACATCCCAAACCTCAACTGGTGTCAAATGGTGATCAATTCACTGGTTACTAGCAAGCTTTCCTGGGAGAGAAGCGCAGACAAGATCTTTGGAGGGCCAATTCTATTCCTGACGGTAAACCCACTCCCATCACCTACAAATCCATTAAAACATCACACACAATCCAACTAATAATACTGTGAAACACAATATGCAGGTATTCTATGCTGACCGGGTGGTGCTTTACAGACATACTGTGCCAAGAAGCTACCCAGCCTTCCGATCTTTGACATTCAAGCTGTTGTCAAAGAGAGAGCAAGCTGAAATAAAATCTGGTGGCTTCGGGTTTGGGCACATTGATAGTGCTTTGGAGCTGCGAAATGCCCCACCTGAAGAAGCAGGTCCATCGATTCCACAAGCTGATGTCCCACCCCAACCAGAGCCGCGGGAACAGAACTCCAGACTACCAGAAGGATTAGAGGTAAACAGGAGTGCATATCTTGATATTTATTAGTGTGTTTTATCACATAGAATAGTGTGTTTTGTGCATATGAGTAGAGTATTGTGTGGGTGGGGAGTGGTTAATTGTTTAGTCGTGTATTTTATAACGTTGAATGGTGTGTTTTAATAAAAATATTGGTTCATTACTAACCAGCAGCTATTCTATATACAGGATTTTGTTGACGAAATCACCAGCACCACAAGGACCATTGCAACAGCGCTGCTAAGAATATCAACTCTTGTTGAGACCGCACCTTCTGCAATCCTTGAGAATGAAAGATTCAAGAAAATGTTTGAATCAGCAAGGCAGCTGCTTGGATTTAAAGCTCAAGAAGAACAGGACCTGACATTCTCTCAAGAGGAGGATGCATACTGGGGTAACCCAGATGTCCTAAATTCAGTTGATGAAATTGTGCGTGCAGTCTAGAAAAGGACTTATCTGAATGATGTCCCATCATTTAGTCTTAGTGTAACACCCCGGCTCGGCTATACCGTACATCCGGAGTAGTTACCGCCACACCTAGACTAAACCCAGCCAAGACCAGACAGAGTTCACTCTAGGTGCACAGGCTAACAAGAAAACTATTTCACATCATCATCATCATTACCCAACATATCTTCATACATATATATATAGGTGAGCAAAAGGGGTAGCTACACTAACTACCAGAATATATCCAAGAGTTTAATTACAACTTACTAGCCAGCTAAGTTCATCATGGCTACAAAAGATACATGTACACAAAAAAAAAAAANTGAAACCAAAAATTTATTCCAGACTAACCCTCAAAATTGGGCTAGGTTCGGTACACCGCGAAATTTTAGCGATGTACGATCAAAATAAATTTTCGCTGCTATGGGCTGATTTAATTGAATAGGAAGTTCAAGAATAATAATATGGTGTCTAATAATCCATTTCCGAGGATAATCGGGTCCGAATACCAGCTTCTAAAATTTTACGGTTCGTGACCGGCACGAACGATCGCAACTTAATAACAACTATACTTCCTAAAAAAAATTATTTTGAAGCATCGGTCACTTATCTTATGAATGTCATAGCTTAAAGACATATTTTCTGAACCTCAAACTTATCGAAATAGACGAGGGGTTACACTTAGACTGATGCAGGAAGAGCAAAACCATGGTTGGGATGACGTCAATGCTGTAGCCAGAGAATATGGTGATGGTGAGCAGAGACAAGAAGGAGATGCTGTTGAAGTGAATGTTGATGTAGGTGAAGAGATACCTCAGCCAACTGAAAGACCTCAGGAAATCAGAACTGAAATTCCAGCCCCAAGTGATGAGGTAAAGCCACTATATTTCATTACACAATACAAAAAACAATGGAAAAAAAAAAGTTATAAATGAATATAGCAGGTAACCCCAGATCAAGCCCCACCAGGAAGTTCATCATAACCACCCCCAGAAATCCAAGCAAAGGACAAGGGAAAACGACCAGTGCTGGAATACTCCCCACTTCGGCCCCGACAGCCCCTTCCAATAATAGACATAAATGCACCAATCAATGCAACTGAGGAGGCAGTGCGGAAGTGGGTGCTTGAAAATCCAAACCCTGATGTGTAAGTCTTTTGTTGGGTGCTTGAAAATCCAAACCCTGATGTGTAAGTCTTTTGTTCATGCATGTTTTATCCAAACCCTGATGTGTAAGTCTTTTGTTCATGCATGTTTTTATTACTGGTGTGTCTATACTAGATGGTTGCTGCTTTTAAGCATAGAATTGTTTAGTGGTGTGTTTTAGTAAAAATGGTGGTGAGTTTTGCGATGGTAGATGCATTTGGTGTTATGTGTGGTTAATTAGTGTGTTTTAACATGAAAAATGGTGTGTTTTATCACATAGTATGGTGTGTTTTAATACGTGTGTTTGTAAATTGCAGTTGACTACTGTTTGGGTATCATGGGTTGGGACTTTCTGTGTTTGAATTGTTTAGTCATGTATTTTATAACATTGATTGGTGTGTTTGGAGTCAGTACATTTATTTTTATTTACCTTGTGCATATCCATTTCCAGGAGCGAAGAATTATTTAAGTTTCAATCAAGAGTTATTCTCTGGGAAGATATGTTGTTACTAAAGCCAAACTCTAAGATCCCCACAAGTATCATTGATGCTTGGGCAGCAATTTTGAATAATAATGAGGAGGATCGGCTTTCGTCGAGATTCTTTGCTTCCACGTGGACAACTGTAAGTTAAAATTATAAAACAAATAAATCCTAAAAAACGTACAAGTTCTAACAATAATAACATTTAAATTACAACTGTACACAATTGTGGATCCCCTTGGCGAAGAGGATGAGAGATTTGTGAAATTCAGTGACAACTACCTAGTGGACAAAACCTTTGCAGTGGAGACCCAATGGAAAAACATTCAACATGTAAGTGTTACGAATTGCTTAGTACATTTTATTATTTGATTGGTGATTTTGGTACACATTTTGACACAATATTTTTCCTATAGTTTCTGTTTCCAATAATAGCATCTCAGCACTATTACATGATTCATTTTGATCCACTGTGTGAGAGATTTGAGGCAATAGACAACTCATCTAAAGTTTGCAAAACTGATGACAAATATGGAATTGTGCCTACGACATTGGTAACATACTGACCTCTTGCTTTTCTCATACACAACACTATATTCAAAAACTACAATTTCTATGCCTTTAATTGTATGCAGCAAAAATTTCTTTCAATGTTCATGACTGGTTTGAAATCAACTTACAAATCTGAGAAGATTGCGAAGTTGAAGCTAAAGAGAATGAAGATGTCTTGGAGGGATAACAAAAACAAGGTTGATTGTGGTGTGTTTCTCATGCGCCATATGGAAACATTCAGAGGGCAATTACCAGAACTATGGGACTGTGGTTTGGAAAAAGAAAACAAGGACCAGTTGAATGTTTTAAGAATCAAATACTTAACTGCACTTGTCATGTCAGATGTGAATGAGCACAAAGCCCGGAACATACAACAAGCAGCAGAGTTTGGACTGGAAAACTGACTTTGGCGGTAAGTTTGATGTTGCATTATCTGTTTTGTGGCTTCTTTGACACTGATGATTAGACAAAACTTTTTGGTTGACATTATGATATGTCTAGGACAGTTGGTACGTAGCTTTTTAACTGCTAATAGCTTTGACTATGTTGTTTAGGAACTTTATTTGTTACTACTTTTTGGTTGAATGCATAGATTATGCCACAGTTGCAAAATGGACCACTGAGTTTACTAAAACACACCACATAAGGTGTAAAACACACCACGGACCTTACTAAAACACACCAGTCAAGGTGTAAGAATGCAACACTGACCTTACTAAAACACACCACTCAATATGTAAAACACACCGCATAAGGTGTAAAATACACCACTGACCTTAGTAAAACACACCACTCAAGGTATAACAATGCAACACTGACCTTACTAAAAACACCACTCAAGGTGTAAAACACACCACTTACCTTAACTAAAACACACCACCTAAGGTGTGAAAGACACCCCATAAGGTGTAAAACACACCACTGACCTTACTAAAACACACCACTCAAGGTGTAAAACACACCGCTGACGTTACTAAAACACACCACTCAAGGTGTAAAACACACCGCTGACGTTACTAAAACACACCACTCAAGGTGTAAAACACACCACTGACAATACTAAAACACACCACCTGAGGTGTGAAACACACCACATAAGATGTAAAACACACCACTGACCTTACTAAAACACACCACTCAAGGTGTAAAACACACCACTGACCTTACTAAAACACACCACTCAAGGTGAAAAACACACCGCTGACGTTACTAAAACACACCACTCAAGGTGTAAAATGCAACACTGACAATACTAAAACACACCACTCAATGTGTAAAACACACAACTGAACTAACCAAAACACACCACTCAATGTGTAAAACACACTACTCAAGCTGTAAAACACACCACCGACCTTACTAAAACACACCACTCAAGGTGTAAAACACACCGCTGACGTTACTAAAACACACCACTCAAGGTGTAAAACACACCACTGACAATACTAAACACACCACTCAAGGTGTAAAACACACCACTGACAATACTAAAACACACCACTCAAGGTGTAAAACACACCACTGACAATACTAAAACACACCACCTGAGGTGTGAAACACACTACTGACCTTACTAAAACACACTACCTAAGGTGTGAAACACACCATTGACATTTCGAAAACACACCACTCAAGGTGTAAAAATGCACCACTTACCTCACTAAAACACAACACTCAAGCTGTAAACATATGAAAAAACACCACTTACTCACCATATGTCAAGTACGCATGTGCGTAACAGGACACGCCAGTACTTGTATTAAAATGCACCAGTGCACAGATTAAAAGTATTAACATATGTATCAAAACACACCACCCTATGAATTAACACAAATCATATACAGTAATACAATGATCAATTTCAATTATTTAAAGAACATGTCCTACTGTTATGGCCATATTCATCACAAGTGTGGCATCTCCTTGATTGCTTTGCACACTTGCTTACAGCTCTCTCCCTTGCACTCTTCAATCGTTTACCACTACCCTTGTTCTTAGCTTTGACAGGGTTGTGCACTTCCACTAAAGATGCCTTGGACATAGACCCACAAAATGAATTAATCACACTTTGCTTGTTACCAACAGCCACGCTACTGCCATTATCACTCCCATCTTGAAGAAATAATTTCCTTTGATCATTAATAACGCTTCGTATCTGTGAAAAACGATAAATATTACCATCAACCAACCCCACACAAGAATAAATATCAGACCACATAAGATTAGTAAGCAGCCTAACGTTCTCCACTTTCGCAGATTGATCAACAACTATACTATCAATATCAAATATTGGGTGCAAACATGCACCCTTTGTCTACCGATGCACCAAATACCTAGAAGGAATACTCTCAAGACCACGATCTTTAAAAACAAAAAAGATATGCTTACACAACAAACCCATCCTCTCAAACATGTTGCAAGAACACCTTGCACAAGTATCATCCAAAACTAAATTGACAGCCCATGCTCGATGGTCACCATCTTTTATCATGTAAGACACGCTGCCATCAGAATCACTCAAAGATACCACTTGACAAGAAAAACAAGTTGCACAAATCTCCTCTTGAACATCATAAAACACAGAAATTGTGTAAACACCCATGGCATGCCGCTCCAACGCCAATGGTGTCTTCAACACGGGAAAACAAGCTTCACAATCAGCATTTAGTTTTGCTTGGGCATGCCGCTGTGCACCAATAGCACTATCATAATGCACCAAAAATTCAACCAAGCTAGAATGTCCATTAGAGAAGCTACCAAAGAAACTGTTTTGAGACTCCAATCTAGATCTGGTCCTAACCAAACCCACCATAAACTCATCATGAAAGTATGGAGATGCCCAAAATGTTCGGGACTCAAACAAGTAATGAAACCAACCATTATCACCCAACCCATATTCCTCCATAATCTGATTCCATCGCAACTCAAAGGCCTCGGGATCAATTGAATTATCCCAAACGATGCAATTCAACTTCCTCCTAAACACCTCGTCTTTAGACAAAACCGGTCCAACCTTCTCTCCCACCTTACACATTATATGCCACATACAAAATCTGTGTTTTGACGCACCAAACACTTGAGCAACGGCAACCTTCACAACTGGATCTTGATCTGTAACAACGCAAATAGGATCATGACCCATAATTTTCTTAAAACTCTCCAAAAGCCACACGTATGAGTCTATGTCTTCCTTCGTAAGTAGCCCAGCACCAAAGGTGATGCATCTCTTATGATTATCAATGCCAGTAAATGGGACAAAAACCAGATTATACCTACATAAGGAAAAACACAGGAAAAACAGTTAACACAATAACACGTCTCATAACACACCATATAGCAGTGAATAATACACCACTATTCTATACAAAATGCACAAACAAAAAACAGATTTCTAACCTGTTAGTACGATATGTAGCATCAAACGAAACAACATCACCAAACAAAGAAAAGTTCTTCCTTGATACTGCGTCCGCCAAGAAGACCCTTGAGAGCTGGTCAGCCTCATCAACATCATATTCAAACGGCTAAAGTGCCAACCCGCACCCTGAACTATAAGCGATTTTTCATGCCGCACCCTAACCTTTCATAAGTGCTGTTTCGATGCACAAACCACAAATTTTTTTCCACCTAGACTATTTAGTAGGTTTTCAAGTTGCCTTGCTGACATGGCACCGGTAATGTACTATTGTGGACCTTTTCAGAGTCAATTCCCATGCAATCTTGATGAATGTAATCCCCTCCGTCCACCTCACCTACCAGCTGGCTTCGTCGTCACCTTCATCAACACCCAGCAACGGTCGACATGTTCTCTGGCATCCGCAAGCCCAGCCTCGACATCCGCTACGTCACCATCTCCGATGGCCTCTCGTCATCTCCGACATCTGCAATTGACGTTGAGATTAATAAGGTACTTGGCTGTGTATTCTCAGATGCGCAAATTCCTAACCATAGAAATAGAAAATAGAATTGTAATGTTCAACACTTAAGTTGTTGTTCCTTGAGATACTTCTTTCTGGCTTCATCTCTTGCTTCATATCTTTCAACAACATAGACATAAGAAGCATCGTAACCATTCCAACGGTCCCTTTTACCATCATAATCCAGCTCAAACTGCTCTATCTTCTCATGCTGCTCTGCTGAGAAATCCGGTAATACACTTCCCTCGTCACCCAAAAGAACTTGCATGATCCAAACACAATTAAAAGAATAACAAAATGCACTCTAACCATTAAGGAAAAATACCGATCTCTCAGCATTGAGATATCAAGGAGCAGAGGACATATACTTGCGCCTCAAAGGCCACTTTGGCTGCGATCGAATACGTGCTCGGAGTGCGATCAATTCAGCCTATGGTGATGGGCTGGCCTTTTTCTTGGCCAGTTTTTCCAACCCATCCGATACATCCATGACTTTTGGTGGCCGCATTGGCTTAATGAATGAGACTCCATTATTAACAGCAGTTGTAGATCCTTTCTACATACTCGTCCATGGAGGTAGTTAATAAGATAATAATGTAAGCAAGGAATGGCATCAGCAACAGGAAGTCATCTAGCGAGTATGCATGCAAATTTACTGTGACCATGAAATAATAATAATAATAATAATAATAATAATGAGTGATTTTTTTTTGTTTTGGGGGGAAAGGATGTTTCTTATTGGTTCCAATATGACTGCATATTCCCATTATTGGAATAACCAACTCAGCAAGGGAATCATTTTCTAGTGCTGAGCTTTACCCACGTACAAGGTGCTTCAATGCTTAATTAGTTTCATGCCTAGCCTGCATGCATGCATGCCATGAACAATTCCTTTCATCACAAGCTAAGAAAACTCCATTATATTCCCAGCCAATGATTCAAAACTCCTTTATGTGAGTTTTGTGGGGCTGGTGAGGGTAGTGGTGTATTGGTGTCATGGTGTGTGTGATCTTTTGGCAGTTAGGAGGTCTCCTCTCACTTCTGTTCTAAGTCCCTTCCCTTCAAAGAGTACACAACACTCAAGAGAGAGAGGGGGAAGACAACCCTTATTATGATTAGCATATTTTTACCCAGTAACTCATTGTCAAACAGCTGTGTTTACATTCTGATCATCATTTGTACTTTCTGGGCTTGTTGGGCGCTTTGATTTGATTTTATTCTTGCAACCGAGTTTTCAAAATGGGTTTTTGATGAACAAGGGAAAACATGGAGACATTGAATTGGAAATGTCTATGAAGAGTAGGGGAGGAGGGCTGGCTTGTTCGTCGGCGGGGAACAGGGGATTGCGGCGGATATATGGACTCTTAGATGTACGGTGGCGGAGATGGTCACCGGAGTTCCGGCGGAGAAATATTCAGAGCCGGCGGGCTGTTGATGAGAATTGGGGTTGGAGAGGAAGTGCAGGAAATCACCGGGAAGCTATGGGAGGAAGGGAAATATGAAAAAAGAAAAAAATAATAAAAAAATTCCATGTCACCTTGTTATCACCGGTTACCCATAAGGAACCTGCAAAAAGTTCTAGGTGCAATTTTTTTTATGGTTTGTGCATCGAAACAGCACTTATGAAAGGTTAGGGTGCGGCATGAAAAATCGCTTTGGGTTCAGGGTGCGGGATGGCACTTTAGCCGATTCAAACCCAAATGCTTCGCACAATTCACGCCTTTTAAACAGCGTATCTATGAACAATTGAGCATCACCATTCAAAATGTACGCCATTAAATCCCGTTTGAAATTTGGAATGTCCACACTTGTAGCCCCCACATTAGAATA
>NC_044916.1:24413033-24428033 GCF_003576645.1 Ipomoea triloba | reverse complement strand
GCGAAGTCTATTCGTCGTTATGATATATTGTATGATTAGTTCATACTGCAGGGCGAAGTCTATTCGCCGAGTACTGTATTACTCATAGGATGAGGTATTCTTATGGGGGTGTGCACACTTAAAGTATAGTTACTCTAGAAGTCCGGGGATGTGTCGTTTTAACGGACCTGGCTAGGCCAGCTAGGAATCATTTTAACGAACCTTACGTCTAGGGGATCAGCGTTAGACCGGGTGATGACCACTGACCCCGAGTTCGATGATCCAAGTGGTCAGAGAGGGAGTTATGAGAATACTCCAAAGGCCTCACGCTTGCTAATATGAAACTAAGGAAGTTTTAAAGATGAAAAAAGGGTTACTCTGTAACGACCTTGAGAAAGAAATGATTTTGTCTTAAGAGACATGTTGATTTTGGTTCACTAATCACTTTTTGTGCAAGTCCTCGTTGTTAATTTATTTACAGGAGAAATCTCATCAAATGAGTAAAAGTTACAAAACTCTCTTATACGTGTTTTGAAAACCTTTGTTGAATTTTGGGTGACCATGGATTCTCTTACTTAGCTGTCGTGCTAACTACACTTCAATGTGTTTTTCTTTTAACAGACGTTGTCTAGTGTGGGCTCTTGTAGCCCGATGAGCGCTGAGAGCTCATCTGAGTTGTGTTTCCAGTGTTGGACTATGTTTTGTGATGTAGTTAGTAGAAACATATGTGACACCCCGAAATTCATTCACCATTTTTGTTACAAAATGATTTTTAGCCAAAAATGTTTCTAACTACTCATTTTTCAGAAAATTTCAACTCGGCGCAGTCCGAAAGATTTATTCGGTAAACATACTTCCGAACTCCGTTTTACCTGAAATTTTTATTTTAGAACCCAACCTATAGTACTTGATATCCTTAAAAAGTTTTGGTCATTTGGATATTTGAGTAAACACAGAAATTACATTTTTGCCCTTGGCAGTGTGCTGTCCAGAATTTTTCTCTCTGGACTAGTTTTGGAAAAAAATTCGAAAACCATACTTCTACTCCGATTTCTATGAAATTTTATATGTAGGTTCTAGACTTGCTTAACTACATATTTGAAGAAAATGGTATCAAAATAACTTACCAAATACTCCAATAATATTTTTAATCCGAATCCAGTGTTCTGCCAATTTCTTTCTGCCAGCACATGTATTCTTCATTTGATACCATTTTTGACTGATATCATCTATGTTTTAATTTTATTTTGTCTCTTCTAGAACCTAGGCAGCCACCCTATTGTCCCTAAATTATTTTCTACCGTAACTTTATCTGATTTATCCCCTAACTGGCAAGGAAGTCTTATTCTTCAAGATTTACCATAGCATTGTGACAAGTGTCATTCCTTCTAGCCACATGCTAATATTAAAATAATTTTTGGAGATGATCTAAATAGAAACTTGATCTCCAAGTTTCTTCTTTCTTCCCTTATAAGAAACAATGTAACTTTTTCTCCAAGCTTCCTCATCCTAATCTTATAAGGGAAAATATATAAGCTTGATCATTTTATTTTTCCCCATTGTGACCAAAATATTGGAGAGGAAAGAGAGAGAGAAAACTTCATCTTCTTCCTTGAATTCAAGAGCTTCCATAGCCAATTTCTTCATCAAGATCATCATCTATTCGGTAAAATTCCATTTTTATTCGGTTAAAAGCCTTGTTTTCTTCCCTAGAACCTAACTATAGGTTAAGATTTCCTAAAATTATTATTATGATGATATGTTTTGCCTAGGAATTTTTGGTGAAAGATTTGAGTAGAGGATCAAAATCCTTCTTGCAAAAAGTACTACAACCAAGAGGTAAGAAGTCCCTTAAGTTGGTTTTGTCACTTAAGATTTAATAATTGGTAGTTGAAATAGGGATTTATGAGCTTTGTGTTGTGTTAGTAGAATATATAAGGGTATAACTAGGTGGATGGATTTCAAGTATGAGACTTGAATATGAAGTATATCCAAAAATGTTTATAAAAACTTACGTTGAAGAACGTATGCTATTTTGGTACACATGTTGTCAAAACCTTATTTTTGAAGGAAAATACCACTTTTAGTGAGTGTGTACTTTACGTGAGAAAGACGAGAAATATGTCCAAAAAGAAATGATTTAAGAAAGAAAACTGAAGGAAGGAAAATGTTTTCAAAACCTTAGTTTCTAAAGTAAAGTTGAGGAGGACCTTGATTGACCCACGGGTGGCTTTAAGTGCCCTTGCCCAGTGGTCGTTATGATATATTGTATGATCATTCATACTGCAGGGCGAAGTCTATTCGTCGTTATGATATATTGTATGATTAGTTCATACTGCAGGGCGAAGTCTATTCGCCGAGTACTGTATTACTCATAGGATGAGGTATTCTTATGGGGGTGTGCACACTTAAAGTATAGTTACTCTAGAAGTCCGGGGATGTGTCGTTTTAACGGACCTGGCTAGGCCAGCTAGGAATCATTTTAACGAACCTTACGTCTAGGGGATCAGCGTTAGACCGGGTGATGACCACTGACCCCGAGTTCGATGATCCAAGTGGTCAGAGAGGGAGTTATGAGAATACTCCAAAGGCCTCACGCTTGCTAATATGAAACTAAGGAAGTTTTAAAGATGAAAAAAGGGTTACTCTGTAACGACCTTGAGAAAGAAATGATTTTGTCTTAAGAGACATGTTGATTTTGGTTCACTAATCACTTTTTGTGCAAGTCCTCGTTGTTAATTTATTTACAGGAGAAATCTCATCAAATGAGTAAAAGTTACAAAACTCTCTTATACGTGTTTTGAAAACCTTTGTTGAATTTTGGGTGACCATGGATTCTCTTACTTAGCTGTCGTGCTAACTACACTTCAATGTGTTTTTCTTTTAACAGACGTTGTCTAGTGTGGGCTCTTGTAGCCCGATGAGCGCTGAGAGCTCATCTGAGTTGTGTTTCCAGTGTTGGACTATGATGACTATGTGCAGTTCCTGCTTGATGATGACCCCTACGCTCCCGGTTACGCTCCTGCTCCCCCTGCTCCGCCCTCTCCGAAGTATACTGTCTAGAACAACTCCTTTTTTTTGTGTAAATATCTTTTGTAGCCTTACTATGGCTAACAAGTTGTGAACAACTTAAACTTTCATGTTTTTGGACCCAATGGGTCGATCCTTGTATATATAGTAGTAGCTAACCTATCTACCTTCCTTTCTTCCCACTGCAATATATACGTAAAGCTTTTGTCAAGTAGAAAGTGTGTGAAACAGTTTTCCTTCTTTAGCCTGTGCATCTAGAGTGGACTCTTTCTGGATTTGATTGGGTTCAGTCTAGGTGTGGCGGTAACCACTCCGGATGTACGGTATAGCCGAGCCGGGGTGTTACAACATATCCTGGCTACCTTGGACTTAGAACTTCCCAGTGAGGCTTAGACTCCTCATTTAGGGGTGAGACTCTTCATTTAGGGGTGTGCACACTTAAGGTTAGACTCTAGATTCCATTGGAATGAGAATTTGTGGAGTGTTCAGTTGTGGTACTGTTCATTACGGACTAATTGTAAAGGACCCTATCCCATTTATGTGTTAATGTTCTCCCATTGATTGAAGCTTGGATTGTGGGTCACAATTGCGATTGAGCTAAGTGTATCTCTTCCAAATTCACTCTTTCTTTCTCTATTGTTTCATCTTCGATCCTAATTGTTCAATTGTGATTGTTGATTTACTATGATCATGAGTGGCTATAACTGTTACGGAGTTGGATTAGAACTTACTTGCTATAGTGCTTTTATGATTATTATAGAAATTAGGAAGTAGATATATATGTGCTAATTGCTATAGATTCATGTTGGAAGTGGATTCTTTATATAGAGTCCTTTGTGTTTAGGGCCCAACCGTATAGGTGGACTTGGTTTGTACAGTTGCCAAGAAAATGGGACTATACTATAGCCTACATCCACTTAAATTTCATACCTTTTGCCATAAGGCAGAGCTCGAAAAAAGATATGGACTCTAGGTGTTCGATGAAATGTCTCAAGCTAGTAGCATTGTCACTTGGGTAAAATTCTACTAGTTGATAGGCCAAGGAGACCGATATCGACATTGGCAATAGTAATATCTTCCTTGAATCCCACTTAGCACATGTTATACTCCCTACCTAGGACTTTACTGTTGCAATTTTTAGCTAAAATGACATTTTTTAAGTAGCTATTTTGTGGTACAAATGTATGTGAGATCCACTTCCGATTTAGGTCGGGTCAAAGTGGATTTGCACACTTCGTAATGAGACGGAGAAATTGATACAATGTACGCTCAAAATGGGTAATAGGTGAATGAGAAATTGATTTTCAAAACGAACCTATTTGAGAGAAGTCAAATCTTAAGTTAGTTGCTAATTAAATTAGCAATTCATTGTTTTTAAGCTTTTGATTCGTGTACCCGAAGTGTGCATGAAATGAAGCTTAAATTAAGCTTAAGTGAGAATTGGAATTTACATGCACACTTTGGTGCAATTAATTGTGGAATTGAGGCTACGGCCCACCGAATTGTTAAAGCTTTAGGGAAAGCTTAATTAATTAAGCTTTGAGTTAAGAGTTTGGTGCTTTTTCATTTTGGCACTTTTTGGTTAAGGATTCGGTGTTAAGCACCGAATCAATGCTACATCATAACTTCAGTGCTTGCTACACCGAGTCGATGCTTGCCCCATCGATTCGATTCGATGTGCACCGTTTCGATGTTAGTGGCACTACTCGGGTGCGATTTTCAATCCAAATTCGTAAACCTTTGGTTTGTTCGGATTTCTCGGTCACTCAGATATTTTGAACACGGGTCGTTGTGTGTGGTACGAATTAGTTGCGTATTAATTTTGTGACCGTTGATATTATTACGACCGTTTCAAATGTTTTTATCCAATTATTAAATTGGATTTATGTTGGTTAATGTGCCATTATGAGGTTACTAACTCTCCCATCCCCTACAAATACCATGTTGTTGGCAGAATGTTTTGGTCTTCATTCAATTGAAAATTATCAAAACATTTTCTTTTGATTTTCTCTCTTCACTCATCCCTTTTGATAAGAAGAAGAAAATTTTCTATCAAATTCTGTAAAACATCGAAGTGGTCTACTTGTGTTATAGTTCGCCGGGCGTTGGGTGTGTGTGCTCAAACTCCAAGGCCGTAGTCCGTTTTATCCTGGGAGACTAACGTCAGAATGCTCCAAGCACGATCGGGAGGTGGCGAATCGGCTTTAAAGAGAGTGTGTCTACACACGACTCGGACTTCCCCGTTCTTCATTTTTTGTTCTTCGGTTGGGTTAAACCCCAGGTTAGAAACCCTTTCTCGTTTATATACTATTATATAAACTTTGTTCTATGTTTCGTATCAATCAGTTGGTTGTGGGATTAATCTTCCGTAGTTTAAATCCCTTATACTACTAGTTTCGTACTAGTAGCGGTGGGATTAATCTTCTGTAGATTAAATCCTTGTACTGGTTTCGTACTAGTTGTGGTGGGATTATTTTTGGCAAAAAATTCCTATTTCTGTTATATATTTCGTATAAACATGTTCGTTATATTAGTTTCGAACTAATTCTGTTTGGATTTGATTTTTGTAATTAAATTCCATATTGTAATAAATATATATTATTAATATATTTTATTTATTTATCAATTTTTTCACCAATATTTCCCAACAATCTTAAAACCGATTTTATCCTTTTTGGTGATCTAAATCGATGGCTCCCACTATTGTTGTTAGTGGTAGCGTGAATGTTGCTTGTGGTGCACATTCAAATGGTTGGAACGACAACGTAATTGCACATTCTGTAACCCCAGTGAATTTAGGTTCGGAGACCGGTGGTGGCATCAAAGGGTATAACCCTACGATGAAGGTGCATGTGATGATGTACAACCTAATGGTTCTTCGCATGTCATGGTTCATGACCGAAATGGTTCCTAGTGATAACGGTCATGAGTCTAACGCTCAAATCGTTAGCAAAGTGAGGGTTTGGAAATACTTCGTTTTATTATGCCTGAACTACGCTGTGAACGGTTTGTATGACTCGTTGTACATCGTATACTGTAAACTCATAATAGCTTATGAGCTATTGGAAAGTGAAGCCTTTGAAATGGAACCTAGTATCCATTTGTTGCCTTTAGGCAGAAAGGACTTCAGGAATTATGAGAAGCAATTTCACGAAAAATGCTTCTATTGTGGCATTATGGGCCACATGTGGACTGATTGTAAAGCACGCAAGAAGAAGAATTGTGATTCTGATTCTAACATGGTGCAAGTCAATCAAAATAAGTTCAAAATCATCCTCTTGGTAATGGTGACCGAGGTAAACTAGGTTGGTTCGTACGAAACAGAATGGTTCATTGATACGGGTGCGACCCGACACATGTGTTCCAACCGTGAATTGTTTACTACCTTCGAGACCACTAATAGTGGGAAGGTATGGATGGGGAACTCTGCTTAGTCTGTTGTGGAAGGCATGGGCAAAGTGGTTCTCAGAATGACTTTTGGAAAAGATCTGACTCTGAACAACGTTTTGTACGTACCGGAGCTACGGAAGAACATAGTCTCTGGTTCATTGTTGAACAAGAATGGCTTCCGGTTAGTGTTTGAGTGAAACAAGGTGGTTTTGTCGAAATCAGGAATGTATGTAGGCAAGGGTTATGTATGAGATGGGTTTTTTAAGCTCGATGTAATAACCGCAATTAATAATGTTATTAATTCAGCCTACTTACTTGAGTCTTCATGTTTATGGCATGGTAGACTGGGTCACGTTAATTTTAAGTCTATTCGTAGATTAATTAACTTGGACCATATTCCTGATTTTCAAATCAATGATAAGCACAAGTGTTAGATTTGTGTTGAGGCAAAACAAACGAATACTTCTTTCAAATCGATTGAAAGGAATACGGAACTACTTGAGTTGGTTCATAGCGATGTATGTGATTTTAGATCAATACAATCGCGCGGTGGTAATAAATATTTTATCACGTTTATCGACAATAGCACTCAGTACTGCTATGTGTATTTGCTTAAAAGCAAAGATGAAGTCGTCGATAAATTCATTCTTTATAAGAAAGAAGTGGAAAACTAACTTAATTGGAGAATTAAGAAGGTTAGAAGCGATCGAGGTGGTGAGTACGAAGCACCTATTGGTGACTTCTGTGCAAGTATAGGTATCATACACGAGCGTACGACACCTTACTCACCTCAATCGAATGGTGTTGCCGAACGGAAAAATCACACATTGAAAGAGATGATGAATGTGATGTTGATAAGTTCGGGTTTACCTCAAAGTATGTGGGGTGAGGCGGTTTTGACAAGTAATTACCTTTTAAATAAGGTTCCCTGCAAGAAGCTCAATAAGACTCCTTATGAGCTGTGGAAGAGTATGAAACCTTCTTACCAGTACTGAAAGTGTGGGGGTGTCTTGCCAAAGTTTTGGTGCCAACACCGAAGAAAATAAATATAGGTCCTAAAATGGTGGACTGTATCTTTATTGGCTATGCACATAATAGTAGCGCGTATCGGTTCTTAGTACACGAATCCTATAATTCGAACGTACAAAAGAACACTATAATTGAATCGAGAAATGCATCATTCTTTGAAGATGTATTTCCGTGCAGGTCCAGTGAGGGACCTAGTACGTCAAAACGAATATTCGACGAGGCTGTTGATAACAATAGTGGAGGGTCTGAAAAAGAACTCGAGCTCGAAGCTAGACGTAGCAAGCGAGTTAGGATTGAAAAATCCTTTGGTCCAGATTTTTCGACGTACATGTTACAATGTGATACATATAATCTAACCTGTTTACTAGAAAATGAACTGGACATTCTGACATGTTTGTTAGAAAACGAGCCTCGAACTTATATAGAAGCTGTGATTTCTACGGAAGGACCAATGTGCAAAGAAGCTATAAAAAGTGAAGTGGATTCTATTCTACAGAATCACACTTAGGAACTGGTTGATCTTCCTCCGGGTAGTAAGCCCTTGGGCTCCAAGTAGGTCTTTAGACGGAAGTTGAAACCTGATGGTTCCATTGAGAAGTATAAGGCCAGGCTTGTAATTAAGGGTTACAGGCAACGTGAGGGTCTTGATTACTTCGATACCTATTCTCCCGTGACGAGAATAAATTCCATAAGGATGCTACTTGCCATAGCCGCAATGCGGAATTTGGAAGTTCATCAAATGGATGTGAAAACAGCTTTCTTGAATGGCGAGTTAGATGAAGAAATCTATATGGAACAACCTAAGGGTTTTGTGGTTCCGGGCCAAGAGAAGAAAGTATGTAAGTTGGATAAATCGCTATATGGTGGTTTAATGTTTAGTGGTGTGGTGTATGTCGGGTATGGAATGTGTTAAAACGAAGAGTCAAGACTCCCCGAGTGTCGGTCTCTCAAGGAATGCAGGTTTGGAGTCGAGTTAATGTCAGCATTTAGGATGTTGAAGGAAAAGAGTTACGTGAATAACTAAGCCTAGATGTCGTTTGTGCAAGAATTGGAAGGGTTGGAATGGTGGTGTTTAAGAAAAAGGTAAAATGGAGATTGGGGTCGTGGCTAGCATATGCGGTCTTCTATCTAACGATGTTGCAAGCAAATGATCCGGATTCAACTCGGGAGTTCATGGCACTTCACCAAGTGGCGTCACACTTGGACTCCCACATCCTCATTCGGTTGGGGCATTTCATCGAACACCTTGTCTACCACTCCTTCCGGACCTCTTCCTTTCGGACTAAGGGCGGGGATGTGGATGAGTTGGACTTGAGAGAGGCCGCTATCGCGCACTCACTCACTTTCATGGGTTTGCTACCTAATGTGGCCACACTTAGGCACAAAGCATATCAAACATCAACCACACAAGTATCCAAATCCAAGAACATAAAGCTCACAATTTTTAAAGCAATTCTTCAACAATTCAACCACATAGCTAGTTTCGGGGCCACCAATCCCCTATCTAATCTAAGCAAACATTAAAATAAGGAAACAAGAAAAAGCCATAAAAGATTCAAAGGAAAAAAAAACGAAATTGAAATAGATAGTGAAAAGAAGAGTTACCATCCATAGAGAATGGATTCTATTACATTTTTGCCTCCAATCTTCTACCCTTCAACCATTGTTTCTTCAATCTAATCTAAAGTAATGAAGTTTTCCCCCAAGAGGGGAGAAAACCAAGAGAACTTCAGATCTAAAACTATTTTCTAGCTGCTAGGGTTTTTAACTTACAGGAAAAAGGGGTTTAAATAGGCAACATGGAGTCAAAAATCTCAAAATGGCCTCTGCGGCCTGATCACGCCACCTTCACGCGTGGATGGCTACTGGAAATGATCCACGCCTCCCACATGCGTGTTGGCTGCGTCGACGGTTCCTACTCGGCGGCTTCCTTGCTTTCCGCTTCGTTTTGGCCTCGAATCCCTTTTCAATCTGCGGAATTAACTTCGGAACATTCTCTAAAGTTGGGTTACAGATTTTTGATCACATCTGAGTCTAAATGCACGAAATTGTTATAAACGGGTGGCAAAACTTCCCTATTTTATCCTATTTTGACCCTTAAATTAGACTATTTTTGGTGCTTATCACTATATGGTTTAAAACTAGCGCCTAAGTAGTAGCACGAGAAATTTGACCATGCGATGTTAACAAACAGGTTTAATATAAGCGAAAGTGACAAGTGTGTCTACGTTAAGGAAACGATAGACAGTTATATCATTCTTTGTTTATATGTCAATGATATTCTCATTGTGGGTAGCAACGATCGTGTGATCAAATCTACCAAGGACATTTTAAATTCGAGATTTGACATGAAGGATATGTGTTTGGAAGATTTAATCCTCGGGATTAAAATCGTGAGGAGACCTGATGGTCTCGTGTTAAGCCAATCTCATTATGTTGATAAAATCCTTGCAATGTTTAACATAGACGATTATCAAGTGGCTAGGACGCCATTAGATACAAACGTTCATCTGTCCAAAAATCACGGAAAGTGTATCTCTCAAGTAGAATACTCTAGGATTATTTGAAGTTTGATGTATCTAATGAGTTGTACCAGGCCGGATATTTCCTTTGCGGTTAGCAAACTCAGTAGATATATGAGTAACCTCATTGATGCGCACTGGAAGGCAATAGTTAGAGTTATGAGATACTTGAGGTATACTCGTAACTGGGGATTGCACTATTTGAGATATCATGCTGTACTTGAAGGGTATAGCGATGCAAACTGGATATTGGACATAAAGGACTCTAAGTCCACGAGTGGCTACGTGTTTACGTTGGTCGGTGCAGTCGTTTCTAGGAAATCCTCTAAACAAACCATGATAGCTAGATCCATTATGGAATCTGAGCTGATAGCCTTAGACAAATGTTGCGAAGAGGTTGAATGGCTACGCCATTTTGTGGAGGATATTTGTTGTTGGGATAGACCTGTACCTCCAATTAGTGTGCATTGCGATAATCAAACAACGATTCGGAGAGTACACAGTCATATGTACAATGATAAGTCTAGACATATACGTCATAGACATAATACCATTAAAAAACTTCTCACAACGACGGTTGTCTCTGTTGACTATGTGAGTCAAAGGACAATATAGCGGATCCGCTAACCAAAGGGTTGAGCAAAGATGTTGTTGAGAAGTTGGCACGAGGGATGGGATTGAAGCCCATAGAATAAAAGTTCTATAGTGGACACCCAACCTAGCTGGCACCTAGGTTCAATGGGACAACTAAATTATGGAACGAAGCATATCACTATGGGGGTCTCAGACTCCCTACCATTCCTCGTTAGAATAGTGGCTCCCGCACGAGGCTAGCACATTTGATGCTTTAATGATTCGAATGTCAATTGACATGTGTTGAGTATGCGGGATACTCGAGAAAGAATCGCCTATGTGAGAGACAAGTGGGGTCGCTTCAAAGGAGAATTGATTGAGTTAATTCTTTAGAAACTCTCGCAGAACCAGGAAGGTGACCCATGACCAAAAAGGGGACACCCATGAGAACAGAACATATGTTGGGATGTTCCTGTGCGGGTTATGTAATCGTCTACACAAACGGCAATCGGTTCAAAGGGTAACACCTACCTCTGCTATGCAGGGATCGACCGTTGAGCACGTTCGTGTCGCTTTTCCTCGTCACGAAAACCAATGTTCATTCATGTGGGGAATTGTTGGAATTTTTAGCTAAAATGGCATTTTTTGAGTGGTTATTTTGTGGAACAAATGTATGTGAGATCCACTTCCGATTTGCGTCGGGTCAAAGTGAATTTGCACTCTTCGTAATGAGACGGAGAAATTGATACAATGTACGCTCAAAATAGGTAATAGGTGAATGAGAAATTGATTCTCAAAATGAACCTATTTGAGAGAAGTCAAATCTTAAGCTAGTTGCTAATTAAATTAGAAATTCATTATTTTTAAGCTTTTGATTCATGTACCCGAAGTGTGCATGAAATGAAGCTTAAATTAAGCTTAAGTGAGAATTGGAATTTACATGCACACTTCGGAGCAATTAATTGTGGAATTGAGGCCACAGGACACCGAAATGTTAAAGCTTTAGGGAAAGCTTAATTAATTAAGCTTTGGAAAACTTTGGGTTAAGAGTTTGGTGCTTTTTCATTTTGGCACTTTTTGGTTAAGGATTTGGTGCTAAGCACCGAATCAATGTTGCATCCTCACTTCGGTGCTTGCTACACCGAGTCGATGCTTGCCTATTGATTCGGTGTGCACCGTTTCGGTGTTAATGGCACTACTCGGGTGTGGTTTTCGGTCCCAATTCGTAAACCTTCGGTTTGTTCGGATTTCTCGGTCACTCAGATATTTTGAACACGGGTCGTTGTGTGCGGTACGAATTAGTTGCGTATTAATTTCGTGACTGTTGATATTATTACGACCGTTTCAAACGTTTTTATCCAATTATTAAATTGGATTTATGTTGGTTAATGTGCCATTATTAGGCGACTAACTCTCCCTTGCCCTACAAATACCATGTTGTTGGCAGAATGTTTTTGTTAGGAACATCATGTAATAGGTTTTGATGATACCAACTGATAAGTAGAAATCCCCAAGTCTCGATACATAGGCAAAACGCTGTAAGTTCGACAAGTAAACCAAGAGCGAAAATACAACCGGGTAACTCTGAGCTCAACTCGGAAAATATTTAAGCTTGAGGTAAATTTGTTTGAACATCTTAGAAATCTCGTGTTGTAATTTCATAGATAAAACAGAAGAAGGCACGGGACAACACTGGAGGAATAAGGGTCTGCGAGACATCAACTAAGTCTCGAGACATAAGCAGAGTTCGAGAGGTAGTACCTCTCGATACAGCTATCCAGTTCGAGACATAAACAGAGTTCGAGAGATAGACCTCTCGATATTTGAGTTCGAGACATCAAACAATCGAGACATCAACCTTGGTCTCGATAAACTGACACTTCTCCAGTAATGCTGAATGACNTACGAATTAGTTGCGTATTAATTTCGTGACTGTTGATATTATTACGACCGTTTCAAACGTTTTTATCCAATTATTAAATTGGATTTATGTTGGTTAATGTGCCATTATTAGGCGACTAACTCTCCCTTGCCCTACAAATACCATGTTGTTGGCAGAATGTTTTTGTTAGGAACATCATGTAATAGGTTTTGATGATACCAACTGATAAGTAGAAATCCCCAAGTCTCGATACATAGGCAAAACGCTGTAAGTTCGACAAGTAAACCAAGAGCGAAAATACAACCGGGTAACTCTGAGCTCAACTCGGAAAATATTTAAGCTTGAGGTAAATTTGTTTGAACATCTTAGAAATCTCGTGTTGTAATTTCATAGATAAAACAGAAGAAGGCACGGGACAACACTGGAGGAATAAGGGTCTGCGAGACATCAACTAAGTCTCGAGACATAAGCAGAGTTCGAGAGGTAGTACCTCTCGATACAGCTATCCAGTTCGAGACATAAACAGAGTTCGAGAGATAGACCTCTCGATATTTGAGTTCGAGACATCAAACAATCGAGACATCAACCTTGGTCTCGATAAACTGACACTTCTCCAGTAATGCTGAATGACGGTCAGGAAGCATACTTAAAGTTTGGAGAAGAAGAATATCATGGAGATAGAGGTGCCGAACGTGAGGATTTCAAAATGAGCGGAAATGGATGACACGTCAGATTTCCACCACAAACGGTCAAAAGGTGCACCAATGCTAAAGTGGTCTGATTCCCTACAAACAAGGAATAATGGGAATATAAAAAGAGTAACTTTTACCAAAAGACGAAAGTGGAGCATGGACTCAAGAAAGTGAACTATGGAATATTCACTACAAGACAAGAGGTTCAAGTTACAAGATCACCACTCCATGAAATATGCTGAAAATATGCAAGACCCATGATCAGCATGGGAGACAAATTTCAAACGGAATAATTTTCCCTCCAGCGGAATTATTCCTCAACTCTCATATAAAAAGGACGTGAAGACATGAAAGAAAAAAAGGAGAGTTAGAAAATTCGAAAGAGGTGTCTGACTAAAACGTTCAAGTGCAAGTGCTCAATTTGGAATATCATCCTGATATTCAAAACAGCGAGAAAACACATCTTAGTGTTTAAGAGAGTTACAAAGCTTAAACTGTTATACATCTAGAAGGTGACCGAAGCTGCTCTACATCGAAGTTGATTCAACGATAGCTTGTGGTCAGATTGGAGTCTGTTACATTCAACTGTGACAACCAAAAACACCTTGCTTTGGATTAAGCAAGAGAGGTGGAGTAACCTGGCAGCTGTCCGAGTGAAAGAAACCTGAGGCTTGACGCGGGCTTGGTGATCAAAGGTCAAGTGCTCGAGAGGTGGAGTAGCTGGAAGCGGGGAAAAAGACCTTGGAGATGCGGAGTAACCTGGAAGCTGTCTTGTGAAGATCCTGAGGCTTGAGGCGGGCTTGGTGATCAAAGCTCAAGTGCTCGATAGGTGGAGTAACAAAAAGCGGGGCGAAAAACCTGAGGCTTGAGGCGGGCTTCGTGATCAAAGCTCAAGCGCTCGATATTGTACTAAAAAGGGAAGTTTTTAGTGCAATCCTTCCAGGGAGTTTCTGGAAGAAGAGTGGACGTAGGCGGGTTGGCCGAACCACTTAAAAATCTCTCTTGCATTTACTTACTGCTTTTATCTCTCGCTAACCTCTCGATTGCACTACATATAAACTCACCTCTCGAACTAACTCAAACTCGTGCTAACTAAAAGGGGATAACATTTCCGCTGCGCATAAAACTTTGTCTTCACCTCGTGAGGTATCGAACCTAAACATCCTAAGTTCAATACACACGAGAGGTCGAAAAGATTTGCAAAATCTTGTACAAGTCTATTCACCCCCCCTCTAGACTTGTACCCCATCCCCTTGGGACCAACAATTGGTATCAGAGCAAGTTCTCTGATCGATATAAACCTTTGTTTATATTGCCTAGAGATCCTTCTTTGAAAAATCCTTTAAAAGTTTTCAAAGCACGAGATAATTTTTCTAATATGGATAGCATGTTGTCGAGACATCTTCTCTTTGATCTTAGCAGGTTCGATGACTGGAAAACACGCATGCTTGCGTATCTATCAGCCCTCCATGATGAGATGGCCGAAGTTATAACATCTGGACCAGTCAAGATCATGATGGTAAACACGGCTGCTGAGCAAACCAGAGATACACCAAAGTATGTCCCCAAACCTAGGGAAGAATGGACAAGTGATGATAGGAAGAGAAACAACCTGGATAACATTGCCAAGGATATTCTCTTCAGAGCTATAGACGAAACCATCTTCCCAAAAGTAAGAAAGTGCAAAACGGCGAAAGAGGTATGGGATACTTTGATGTTAATTGGTGAAGGTGACGAACAGGAAAAGGAGAACAAGCTTACCGTGGCCATGAAGAAGTTCGAGGACTTCAAGATGAAGCCAGGAGAAAGCATCGACAGCATGGAATCTCGTTTCATGAAGCTATCAATAGAGATCAATGATCTCGAGAAGGAGATTCCACAAAAGGAGCTAAACCTGAAGGTC
>NC_044916.1:24254117-24412253 GCF_003576645.1 Ipomoea triloba | reverse complement strand
ATAGCATCATACACTAATTCCTCCAAAGCTATGGAGAAAATGGTGGATGATTACAGACCAGCAAATGACAGAACCGGTCACGGGTTTCGTCGGAACAATCTCTCGAGAGATAAGCAGACCAATGGTTTGGGAACTTCAAGAAATGGAGGATCTCAACCCAAACCAAATAAAGGTCATAAAGGACCAACAGAAAAGACCAGAGTAGCTATTCATAAACCGTCCCTATACACCAGCAATGGAAAGTATAGGAAAGCTACGAAGAATGGCCGGGTAAACAATATCGAGAGATCACCTCGCTATCTCTCGCAAGGCCATTCCAAGTACAAAAAGAGCTACATTCCATATAATGCGCCTCAAGGCAAATATGGAAGGTCTGAGATCCACACAGTTAGGAACTCACGGATGGAGAAAGGCAGACTCTATCCATCTAGTGAGAATTGGTCATCGAATCACAATTTCTGGAAGAAAACTCACTTTCAGCAATTTCACATGACCAAACAGCGTATGAAAGGCATGGTGCATAAGCCGATCGAAAAGTCTATACCTAAGTTGATTTATGCACCAAAGAGGCCCAAAACTTTTGCTAGCATTCCTTATGATTATCAAACGTACAATGGCAACATTGCGCCTAGGCCTGGAATAATGGGCACAAGGTACAAATGGATGCTTAAACTCACTAACCCACCAGGACCCAAAGTTTGGGTACCTAAACTTGCTTAATTGCCTTGCAGGACACCAGGGACGTGTGGTTCATTGACAGTGGATGTTCGAGACATATGACGGGAAATCTAACACTGCTAGAGAACATCCAACCTATCGAAGGTCCCTTGGTGACATTTGGCGACAACGAGAAGAAGGGACGCACAAAAGCTGTTGGTGAAATTCAAAAGAATGAGCTGGTCATTAAGGGAGTATCCTACGTTGAAGGGCTCAAGTTCAATCTCCTTAGTACAAGCCAGTTCTGTGACAAGGGCTACAAAGTTATCTTCACCAAAAGCAAATGCCAGATTATGAGCGAGGAATCTCTCGAAGTCGTCTTGGAAGCAGCAAGGAAAGGAAACATGTACATAGTGGATTGGAGGTCTGCAAAACCATCCCTATGTATGCTAGCAAGGAGCAAGGAAGATTTATGCTGGGATTGGCATAGTAAGCTTAGTCATCTGAACTTCAAAACTATCAACAAGCTTACTAAGAGGAACCTAGTGGAAGGACTGCCCAAAGTGACGTTTCGAAAGGATAAAATTTGTGAGGCATGTCAACGTTGCAAACAGATCAAATCTTCTTTCAAGAGCAAAGCCGAGACATCATCCACTAGACCATTAAGCCTTCTTCACATGGACTTATTTGGCCCAGTAGATCCACCCAGCATAAAGGGAAAGAAGTACACTCTTGTGGTAGTGGATGACTACACAAGATTCACTTGGACCGTGTTCTTAACCAAGAAAAGCGAGACAAAAATTGCCCTACCAAATCTCTTGAAACAAGTTCAAGTTGAAAAGGAAGTCTCGATACTAAAGATCCGGTCAGATCAAGGTGGAGAGTTCGTTAATCAAGTAATCGAGAGCTACTGCAACGAGAACGGGATTCATCATCAATTGTCAGCTGCTCGAACGCCTCAACAAAATGGGGTTGCTGAAAGAAGGAACAGAACTCTCAAAGAAGCCGCAAGGACCATGCTCTCGCAAGCCAACATATCACAAGGATTTTGGGCAGAAGCAATCAACACAGCGTGCTATACCCAAAATCGGTCCTTGATCGTGAAAGGAGTTGGAAAGACTCCATATGAGTTGTGGAATGAAAGAAAACCGAATGTAAGCCACTTCCACACATTCGGGTGCAAATGCTATATCCACAACAATGGGAAGGCTCAACGAAGAACTTTTGAAGAAAAGGCAGATGATGGAGTATTTCTGGGATACTCATCGACAAGCAAAGCATTCAGAGTCTTCAACAAGCGGAGTTTGGTGGTTGAAGAGTCCATACATGTTACCTTTGATGAAAGGGCATCGACAGATCAACCATCAAAGACAACGGAAGCAGCTGAGGAAGATCAGCCAGAGTCTGTCGAGAGATCAAACTTACCTCTCGAAGACAAGCAGTCGATAGTTCGAGACGTAGCAGAACTCCAGTCAGAATCAGATGATGAAGAGTCTACCAAGAAGAAAGCTCCTGACTCAGTTGATCAAATCCAGATCATAGATGTTCAACCCACATCTCAACCTTCAACGGAAGTATCAACTGAGGAGCCACAACCCGACCTAAGATGGCTGAGAAGTCACCCTGCTGATCAAGTGATTGGAGATGTACGTGACAGAGTTCGAACCAGATCAGCATACAGAGAAAGCATGTTTGCTTGCTTTCTATCTCAAATAGAGCCTAAGGTGATCGATGAGGCTCTATGTGATCCAAATTGGGTGCAAACCATGCAAGAGGAACTTCATCAGTTTGAACGGAACGATGTTTGGGAACTAGTTCCGAGACCTCAGCATCAGAATGTCATTGGTACAAAGTGGGTTTTCAGAAACAAGATGAATGAGGATGGAGTTATTGTTAGGAACAAGGCCAGACTTGTTGCCAAAGGCTATTGTCAGGAGGAAGGAATAGATTTTGATGAAACCTTCGCTCCAGTGGCACGTCTCGAAGCCATACGCATCTTTCTCGCATATGCCGCCTTCAAAGACTTTAAGGTATATCAAATGGATGTCAAGAGCACTTTTCTGAACGGACTTCTCGAAGAAGAGGTGTACGTTGAACAACCTCCGGGTTTCTTGAAGGACGTGGGAGCTGACAAAGTATACAAATTAAAGAAGGCACTTTACGGCTTAAAACAAGCTCCGAGAGCTTGGTATGATACCTTATCCTCTTTTCTACTTCAGTGTGGGTTCACCAAAGGCCTAGTGGACAAAACATTATTTAGAATTAAGGACGGGGATCACATCTTATTGGTGCAAATCTATGTGGACGATATCATTTTTGGAAGCACCAATCCAGACTTGTGCGAGAAGTTCTCCAGGTTGATGAAAGGGAAGTTCGAGATGAGCATGATGGGAGAACTAAACTACTTCCTTGGATTACAAGTGAGACAGCTTAAGGAAGGTATCTTCATCAATCAGGAGAAATACACCAAGGATCTGCTCAGAAAATACAATATAGAAGGGAAATCCTCAGTCAAAGTTCCCATGGGAACCTCTCTACGTATCGATGTCGACAGTGAAGGTCGAGAGGTCGATCAAACTACATATCGAGGTATCATCGGATCTCTTCTCTATTTAACTGCTAGTAGACCAGATATATCCTTTGCAGTAGGTGTATGTGCTAGNATGGGAACCTCTCTACGTATCGATGTCGACAGTGAAGGTCGAGAGGTCGATCAAACTACATATCGAGGTATCATCGGATCTCTTCTCTATTTAACTTCTAGTAGACCAGATATATCCTTCGCAGTAGGTGTATGTGCTAGGTTTCAGGCAAGTCCTAAGGAAAGTCACTTAAATGCATCTAAAAAGATCCTTAGATATCTCAAAGGTACGCAAAGTGTTGGGCTTTGGTATTCGAGAGGTGGATCTTTCGAACTTATGGGTTATTCAGATGCGGACTTTGCCGGCTGTAAAATAGATCGAAAAAGCACATCAGGGACATGTCAGTTTCTAGGTGGAAGACTTGTCTCATGGTTTAGCAAGAAACAGCATTCGATAGCTACAAGCACCGCTGAGGCAGAATATGTAGCAGCTGGAAGTTGCTGTGCTCAGGTTTTATGGATGAAGCAACAATTACTGGATTATGGTGTTGAATGTAAAGAGGTTAAGATTATGTGTGACAACACCAGCGCAATAGCAATCACTTATAATCCAGTATTACATTCAAGGACGAACACATTGATATCAAATATCACTTCATTCGAGACCATGTTGAGAAAAAGGACATAACTTTGGTATATGTTGCGACAGAGGAGCAACTTGCAGATATTTTCACAAAAGCATTAAGTGAGAATAGATTCTCTCAACTAAGGTTAGAATTGGGAATGATAGAATTGGGATGAATGGTCAAATCTTATCTTCTTGTATTTAGTGCCATGAACTGTTTCGCATGTGAGGAGCGGTTTCATCAACTTTATGGCAGCTTTGGAGTTACACAAGCATTGAATGGTCATTCATATTGCATCCCGTGACTCAACAGTGGTAACCTTATTGGGCTATAAATAAGAGGGTTTCTTTCAGAAGTTCATATCATCAACTTCCCATGGAGAAAAAGAAAAGAAAAGATGATGTTCCATTCTTTTATAGAGGAAAGAAACCGGCAGTCAAGTCCAAAGATTTTCAAGGAGAAAACTATCCAGAATCAACGAAGGGTGAACAGATTGCGGAGCTTCCTGATAATCCAAGCAAGAATCTTATTCCCATCCAAGGTGAATGGATCCCCAAATACAAGGAGATCCACAATGATTGGACACTGGAATCGGGAGGAGAATCTTGCACAAGAGGGACTCCTACTGCTGCACATTCTGGAAAAGAGCCTTCCTCAACCAAATGGAGAACCAAGGGAAATGGAGAGGAAGACCAGATGGGACTTTCTGAGGTCAGCAGCAGTCAAAGGGGTGATCATACCTAATCTAAAGACCTTAAGAGGATTAGCGATGAAGATGGTCACTCCCAACTACAGTAAGCAGCTCCGGAGAAAAGAACAAGAAAGGGAATAGCCACCCCTAGTTCTGTTATTAGAGAAATAGGACTTTAGATGGCTAGTTCCTGCTTTAACGATAGATTTCTATTAGGCTGACCAAGGCCAAACAAAAGTTTCTAGGGAATCTAATAGGATATTGATTCATATGTAATGTATCTGGAAATCACTAAATGAACTTAAGGATATGTTCCAAGTGATATCTTTTAGATGAATCAAACTTGTTTCTCTTGCAATCTGTGTTCGAAAGGTAGTTCGAGAGGTCACCCGATCAGTTTGTCTATATACGTTATGTCTCGAAGAAGGGTAGTTCGAGAGGTCACTTCGAAAGATAACAAACTGATATCTCTGAACGGAGGAATAAGGAGGGTTAGGGATCAATCACTCAGGGGGAAGATCCTTAACCAGATCAAGACGGAGGAATAAGGAGGTTTAGGGATCAATCACTCAGGGGGAAGATCCTTAAACTCATGTGGAAGACAATTCACCTTCGAGAGGTGAATCTAATAAGTTCAACGAATATATGAGGGGGAACGGCCAACTTTGGATATTAATGCTAGCCACGTGGTCATCGGTTACTGACGGTTTTCCACACTTAAGGGCATTATTTTGGTTAATGGGAGCATGCCTGTATAAACATCTCATTATATCCAAAAACCGCATTATACTTTACCAAAATACCCTTACCATATATTACATACATAACCGTTATAAAGGGTATTTCTGACCTTTTACTTCTTTGAAATTAACCGGTATCTTTCCTCGGATCAAATATTCAACCCTACCCATATATCCAACCCGAATCCACATGATATAAAAGCCAAATCCTTCTTCTTTACCCGGAGTCAAGCTAAAACCGTTTACCCAAAATCCCCAAATCCTAAACGCAGTACACATTCCCTCCAAAACATCTAACCTTCATCAATGGCGTCCGAATCCTCTACATCAACCTCATCTTCCGACGCATATCAGAGGGAGTTGCTACACATTCGCTCTCAGATCAAACAAGTCAAGGCGGGGAGTATCCTTGACAGAAACGGCTTCATCACCAACTCCCCTAATCCAAAAATGGCGGAAAAAGTCCTGAAGAAGTTTGAGAAAGCAGGACTGATGAAATACATGACGCACGACTACCGGACCATTCACGCCCTCGACTTCACAGAATGGTTCGCAAATACCAAGGTCACGAAGGGTAAAATCGAAAGCCGCTTTAATGATTTTCCCATCACAACATCTGTAGGTGACCTCAGAGCGGCATTTGATTTCGCGTCATCGGAGGAAGCAGTCAAGCATCTGTCGGATTACGACTTGGACAAGCAAGTCTTCTGGGAGAAAATCCGACTAGCGACTGCACCACCCAGAGCATCCTCTGCCCTCCGCAAGTACCACCTAAAGGAGAGGTTTGCTCTCGCTGCCGACCTAATCATGAAGTTTGTGCTCGGCAAGGTGTCCGGAACTGACGAGGTTAGTCTAGACCTCCTCAAAATCCTCCATGCCATTTGGAACAACAACAAGCTGGACTGGGCACATATTATCTTCAACTTCCTCCAACAGCAAGTGATGCGCTTAGTCTCCAACGCCAACCTGTCGATCAGTAAAAAGGTTGGTTTCGGCTTTGTTGTGCAATTTCTCTTAAGCCTGAAGGGCTTTGAATTGAGGGAAGGAAAAGAGATTCATCGAAATACCTATATGGGTAGGACGAAATCTCTAGTCCCCAAAGCTAAAGGTGGTAAGGCTGCACCTTCTCCCTCACAGCCAAAAGGAAGGGGCAAAAGGAAAGCCCCAGCCAAGGAGAAGGACTCTGATGATGAGCCTTTGGATGCTCTGATTCAGAGAGTTGCTTTGAGGGCCAAAAAGGCCAAAAATATTGCTGTCACCCAGGATCGAGAGGTGACACCGTCAGTTATACAAGTACCCTTCGAGGACAGGGCACAAGCCCAGGGGGAACCTCAGGCTACACTAGCCACTGAGGTTGAGAGAGTGCCCCCTACCAGGTCCCTGTCAAGAGATTTGTGTGATAATCTTAATGATGATATTACTGCTGAGGGTACTGGTGACTCTGTTGGTTTATCTCGAGAGATGGCTCGAGAGGTTGAAGGTACTGGGATCAGTGATCCAGTACAGGGGGATACAGAAGAGCCACGACAGGTGGTTCGAGAGATAGATGATCCAGCAGCTGAAGCTCAGGACTACATGGTAGCTGCTGATGATCAGGGCATTGTGGTTAGGGACCCAGTGCAACATGCTCTAAATGTTGAGTTGACACCCACTGAATCTGCTCAGATTGATAGATCAGTTGCTCAAGTAATAGCAGATGTCAGATTGGAAGATGATCTCTCGGATAATGGTCGAGAGATCACTACTACAGAGGTTCTGTCTGATGAACAGAATGATGGAGAAGAAGAGGTCACTATTCAGTTGGGAGTGGAAGCACCTATTCTTGATGACTTCTCTAGGGTGATCAAGTGGATCAACTGGAGAACCAGCCCTTTCACTCAATTGATGGCCCAAGCAGCTGAGATGGAGGCAGAAGAACAATTTGCACTCCAGTGGTTGGGTATCTCAGAGATCCCAGCTCATCAACTCCTAGACCTTGCCCACGAAACAAGAGTGTCTAAGCTGAACAGTGGAAGAACTGATAAGGGCAAAGGAATAGCTGAAGAAATCGAGGTTGAGCCTGAGGAGGATCCAGAACTTGATGCCCAATTTCGAGAAGATATCAGGCTCGCCACTGCCATCTCCTTGGGACAAAACATTGAATTTACGAGAGGTCCAGGAGAGACTTCTGGGGTTGCCCACGATGATATTGCAACAGCCGCAATCCCACTGTCCCAAGTCAGTAACTCTGCTCTGGACGAACAGGTAGAAGCTTCGAGAGGTGAATCCGAGACCTCTGAAGCACTTCGAGTGGCACCCAACACTATTATACTTTTGCCACCACCTGCGTCCACACCCTCGATTGACAACGATGAAGCTCAGACAATTCGAGAGGGTGTAGTTCCATTGCTCACACTGCCTGGTTTTCCTACTGCTCCTGAAATAATTATCATTCCAGACTCATCGGAGCAGACCGAAATGCAGTCCAATGAGAACTTAGAGCAGATTGTCCCAAGTCTTGCTAGTTCGAGGAGTACTGAGGAGGACGATACGACCATCGAAGGTGGAAACAGGGAAGCACCTATCGAAACTTCGTCTCCAACCTCACCAGCAGACGACCAAGTTCCCAGCACTGNACTATTTGAGATATCATGCTGTACTTGAAGGGTATAGCGATGCAAACTGGATATTGGACATAAAGGACTCTAAGTCCACGAGTGGCTACGTGTTTACGTTGGTCGGTGCAGTCGTTTCTAGGAAATCCTCTAAACAAACCATGATAGCTAGATCCATTATGGAATCTGAGCTGATAGCCTTAGACAAATGTTGCGAAGAGGTTGAATGGCTACGCCATTTTGTGGAGGATATTTGTTGTTGGGATAGACCTGTACCTCCAATTAGTGTGCATTGCGATAATCAAACAACGATTCGGAGAGTACACAGTCATATGTACAATGATAAGTCTAGACATATACGTCATAGACATAATACCATTAAAAAACTTCTCACAACGACGGTTGTCTCTGTTGACTATGTGAGTCAAAGGACAATATAGCGGATCCGCTAACCAAAGGGTTGAGCAAAGATGTTGTTGAGAAGTTGGCACGAGGGATGGGATTGAAGCCCATAGAATAAAAGTTCTATAGTGGACACCCAACCTAGCTGGCACCTAGGTTCAATGGGACAACTAAATTATGGAACGAAGCATATCACTATGGGGGTCTCAGACTCCCTACCATTCCTCGTTAGAATAGTGGCTCCCGCACGAGGCTAGCACATTTGATGCTTTAATGATTCGAATGTCAATTGACATGTGTTGAGTATGCGGGATACTCGAGAAAGAATCGCCTATGTGAGAGACAAGTGGGGTCGCTTCAAAGGAGAATTGATTGAGTTAATTCTTTAGAAACTCTCGCAGAACCAGGAAGGTGACCCATGACCAAAAAGGGGACACCCATGAGAACAGAACATATGTTGGGATGTTCCTGTGCGGGTTATGTAATCGTCTACACAAACGGCAATCGGTTCAAAGGGTAACACCTACCTCTGCTATGCAGGGATCGACCGTTGAGCACGTTCGTGTCGCTTTTCCTCGTCACGAAAACCAATGTTCATTCATGTGGGGAATTGTTGGAATTTTTAGCTAAAATGGCATTTTTTGAGTGGTTATTTTGTGGAACAAATGTATGTGAGATCCACTTCCGATTTGCGTCGGGTCAAAGTGAATTTGCACTCTTCGTAATGAGACGGAGAAATTGATACAATGTACGCTCAAAATAGGTAATAGGTGAATGAGAAATTGATTCTCAAAATGAACCTATTTGAGAGAAGTCAAATCTTAAGCTAGTTGCTAATTAAATTAGAAATTCATTATTTTTAAGCTTTTGATTCATGTACCCGAAGTGTGCATGAAATGAAGCTTAAATTAAGCTTAAGTGAGAATTGGAATTTACATGCACACTTCGGAGCAATTAATTGTGGAATTGAGGCCACAGGACACCGAAATGTTAAAGCTTTAGGGAAAGCTTAATTAATTAAGCTTTGGAAAACTTTGGGTTAAGAGTTTGGTGCTTTTTCATTTTGGCACTTTTTGGTTAAGGATTTGGTGCTAAGCACCGAATCAATGTTGCATCCTCACTTCGGTGCTTGCTACACCGAGTCGATGCTTGCCTATTGATTCGGTGTGCACCGTTTCGGTGTTAATGGCACTACTCGGGTGTGGTTTTCGGTCCCAATTCGTAAACCTTCGGTTTGTTCGGATTTCTCGGTCACTCAGATATTTTGAACACGGGTCGTTGTGTGCGGTACGAATTAGTTGCGTATTAATTTCGTGACTGTTGATATTATTACGACCGTTTCAAACGTTTTTATCCAATTATTAAATTGGATTTATGTTGGTTAATGTGCCATTATTAGGCGACTAACTCTCCCTTGCCCTACAAATACCATGTTGTTGGCAGAATGTTTTTGTTAGGAACATCATGTAATAGGTTTTGATGATACCAACTGATAAGTAGAAATCCCCAAGTCTCGATACATAGGCAAAACGCTGTAAGTTCGACAAGTAAACCAAGAGCGAAAATACAACCGGGTAACTCTGAGCTCAACTCGGAAAATATTTAAGCTTGAGGTAAATTTGTTTGAACATCTTAGAAGTCTCGTGTGTTGTAATCATATAGACAGATCAGAAGAAAGCATGGGACAACACTGGAGGAATAAGGGTCTGCGAGACATCAACTAAGTCTCGAGACATAAGCAGAGTTCGAGAGGTAGGACCTCTCGATACAGTTATCCAGTTCGAGACATAAACAGAGTTCGAGAGATAGACCTCTCGATATTTGAGTTCGAGACATCAAGCAATCAAGATATCAACCTTGGTCTCGATACACTAACAATTCTCCAACAAAGCTGAATGACGGTCATACTTAAAGTTTGGAGAAGAAGAATATCATGGAGATGGAATAATGAAGAGGTGCCGAACGTGAAGATTTCAAAATGGGCGGAAATGGATGACACGTCAGATTTCCACCACAAACGGTCAAAAGGTGCACCAATGCTAAAGTGGTCTGATTCCCTACAAACAAGGAATAATGGGAAAATAAAAAGAGTAACTTTTACAAAAAGACGAAAGTGGAGCATGGACTCAATAAAGTGAACTATGGAATATTCACTACAAGACAAGAGGTTCAAGTTACAAGATCACCACTCCATGAAATATGCTGAAAATATGCAAGACCCATGATCAGCATGGGAGACAAATTTCAAACGGAATAATTTTCCCTCCAACGGAATTATTCCTCAACTCTCATATATAAGGACGTAAAGACACAGAAGAAAAAAGGGGAAAAGAGAGAAAAAGGAGTTAAAAAGAAAAGAGGTTCGAAATTCTTAAGAAGTGTCTGTCTAAAACGTTCAAGTGCAAGTGCTTAACTTGGAATATCATCCTGATATTCAAAACAGCGAGAAAACACATCTTAGTGTTTCAAGAGAGTTACAAAGCTTAAACTGTTATACATCCAGAAGGTGACCAAAGCTGCTCTACATCGAAGTTGATTCAACGATAGCTTGTGGTCAGATTGGAGTCTGTTACATTCAACTGTGACAACCAAAAACACCTTGCTTTGGATTAAGCAAGAGAGGTGGAGTAACCTGGCAGCTGTCCGAGTGAAAGAAACCTGAGGCTTGACGCGGGCTTGGTGATCAAAGGTCAAGTGCTCGAGAGGTGGAGTAGCTGGAAGCGGGGAGAAAGACCTTGGAGAGGCGGAGTAACCTGGAAGCTGTCTTGTGAAGATCCTGAGGCTTGAGGCGGGCTTGGTGATCAAAGCTCAAGTGCTCGATAGGTGGAGTAACAAGAAGCGGGGCGAAAAACCTGAGGCTTGAGGCGGGCTTCGTGATCAAAGCTCAAGCGCTCGATATTGTACTAAAAAGGGAAGTTTTTAGTGCAATCCTTCCAGGGAGTTTCTGGAAGAAGAGTGGACGTAGGCGGGTTGGCCGAACCACTTAAAAATCTCTCTTACATTTACTTACTGCTTTTATCTCGCTAATCTCTCGATTGCACTACATATAAACTCACCTCTCGAACTAACTCAAACTCGTGCTAACTAAAAGGGGATAACATTTCCGCTGCGCATAAAACTTTGTCTTCACCTCGTGAGGTATCGAACCTAAACATCCTAAGTTCAATACACACGAGAGGTCGAAAAGATTTGCAAAATCTTATACAAGTCTATTCACCCCCCCCCTCTAGACTTGTACCCCATCCCCTTGGGACCAACAGTTTTGGTCTTTATTCGATCGAAAATTATCAAAACATTTTCTTTTGATTTTCTCTCTTCACTCATCCCTTTTGCTAAGAATAAGAAATTTTGCCATCAAATTCTGTAAAACATCGAAGTGCTCTACTTGTGTTCTAGTTCGCCGGGTGTTGGGTTTGTATGCTCAAACTCCAAGGCTGTAATCCGTTTTATCTTGGGAGACTGACGTCACAACGCTCCAAGCACGATCAGGATGTGGCGAATCGGTTTTAAGGAGAGTGTGTGTACACACGACTCGGAGTTCCCTATTCTTCATTTCTTGTTCTTCGGTTGGATTAAACCTTAGGTTAGAAACTCTTTCTCGTTTATATACTGTTATATAAATTTTGTTCTTGGTTTCGTACCAAGTTCGTGGTGGGATTAATCTCCCATAGTTTAAATCGCTTATACTAGTTTCGTATTAGTAGCGGTGGGATTAATCTTTCGTAGATTAAATCCTTGTAATATGGTTTCGTACTAGTTGTGGTGGGATTATTTTGGCAAATAAATTCCTATTTTTGTTATATATTTCGTATCAGCATGTTCGTTATATTAGTTTCGAACTAATTCTGTTTGAATTTGATTTTTGTAATTAAATTCCATATTGTAATAAATATATATTATGAATATATTTTATTTTTTTATCAAATTTTTCACCAATATTCCCCAACATTTACATAGCACCTAAGCAAGGAAGGGCTAATCCAAGCCCCACTTTCCTTTTATTGACTTCTCAATCGTTTACTTGCCTAATTGCTCTTAATTGTTGCTTGGTTTACTTGCTCTCTTGTGTTTAGTTCACTTGCTACTATACTCTTATTCTCACAAATGCCTTGGTCTAGCTTCTTGTAGGTTTTTGGTACTCTTGTACTCAACCACGCATCATTCACTCCCATGTGTTGTCCTTAGAAAATGACATCCTGGGGAATTCACATTCCTCAACTTTCTTTCCATCCACCGCTATCTACGACTTATCAATGCACTATACTTTCATTACAGTATAATTAAAGTATCATTTTAATTCAACTATAGTATTATCATTTGACAATATACACTCAATATGTGAGACATGTTATTCAGTTTAATTTTATATGCATTGTAGTTTCATTTTATTCTGAGCACATCACCGTTGTTTCCATTTCTTTTTACTTTGTGGACCATAGTCCACCGTATAACATTTATGGTCCACCTAATAAACATTTAATTGTTATATCATGAACTAGGATACACCTCATCTTGCAAGGTAGATCATAGTTCAAAACGACGACATTTCACAATTCATATAAATGGTGTTTTTAGTGGTGATATTTTTTTCCAAACAATCAAAAACAACGTTGCCACTATAGATATATAATATATTAAATACAAGTTAATAAAATTAATACATTATGTTCATAAATTTCGCAATAAAAACTTACTAAATTTTAATCAAATATCTCTTAAAATTATACCATAATTATGATTACAGGTCAAATATTCTATTTTTTAAGGAAAAAAAACACTCAATTTATAAACTTTTAGCTTTAAGTTTATTATGGATCACATATTATGAACTTAATTACAACCATGTTAGACTTACTTTACATGATATATTTATAGTTAATAGATTAATTATTTGCATATGTGAACTCAAGTGCATATACTTAATAAATTATTTAGAACCATTGAATCTCATCAGCAAGAGTGTGGAAGAAACCTTTCAAAATGAGGAGGTTCTTCGTGCGCAGTGAACAAAAGCCTAGCCTATGTTGATCAGTTGATGAGATACCATGATTTACCTCTCCACAAACTATCGGGCAGAAGTGTCGGGGCGTCTAAGGTGGGTGATTCCACCTTGTCAGAAGTTAACAAATTTTGTATTTAATTTATTACAAAGACAAATATTGATCAAATGGAATGAAACGAAAAAAATAAAATAAAAATAAAAATAAAAAAAGCCACCCTAATTTAAACCAGATGAAACTGGGAAAGATCCAAATATACACACTATTAGGACTCTATACATTTGAGTCAAGTTATGATTTTCTATCCTAATCTCACTATATATATATTCATGGAGCAAATTGCCATTTTGGTCCACTGACTATAGGGGTCCTATTAATTTGCATCCACGACTTTCAAAAGTGTTAATTGCATACCATGACTTTTCAATTTGTATCAATTTTGGTCACTCCGACCAAATTGGCGGCCAAATGTCACCAGATTCTCTTAATTCCTCCGTTTCGGCTTAATATAAGGGGCAAAATTGTACTTTTCACTGTCCAAAATAACCCAACCCAACCCCTATCCCCAAACCCGGTTCAGCTTAGTCCCTTGATCTTTTGACCCGGATTTTCTTCTCTCTTCTCTCTCTAGTCTATATATTTCTGCAAATTTATTCGAAATTCTACAGATGAAGGTGAAACTAATCAAAGACTGTCAATTTTAGAACCCCACACTTTAATCTTGCCGATGCCAAATGCCGATACGCTGCGATGGCGGCGGTGGCGTAGCCGCATTTTGAATTGCTTCAGCCTGCGTACAAAGGCAGTTGCGTTCAAAGCCTGCGTACAAAGGCCGTTGTCTGCAACTCTACCAAGAACTCCGGGCTGAAGAGAGGTTTCTCCACCGTTTGAGGCGGCAGTGGGGTGGCGAACTGGAAGCTTTGCGGAGGCAGGGGGTGATTACGGTGGTTTATCAACAGTGGAGCTTCGTTGGATCCCGGCAAAGAGAGACTCATAGAGGTAACCGGATTGGCGGCGGCTGCCGACGAAGACAGCGTTTCCATCGTCGAAAAAATCGGAAGGACCGGGAGCTTCCGACGAAGACGGCATTTTCATTCGATTGTTAACCTTTATATATATTGTTTTATTTTATTTTTTAAAAAAACTTCTTCATAATTAACATGATGTTATGCCGTTATTTAACTCCATTCCATGTATTCTGTAACTTTGCATTTATTCAATAATATTCAATATTTATATTTCTCATGTGGCATTAGTTAATTAGGATTTTTCCCAGTTTATAATCTTGGAATTCCCATAGAGAGAGAGGCAGAGCAACCTAAAAACACACCCTCTATTAAAGCTACTTTAGTTTTGTTTTCACATTCCATGGAATACTACCATGGTGTGGGGAATGAGAAGGTTCAACACATTCTACTTTTGGATGTTACCCCACTTTCCTTGGGTCTAGAGATTGCAAGAGGTGTTTTGACTATTCTCATTCCAAGGAATACTACTATGGTGCCTAATTCCTTTTAGATATGAATGTTATGGGTTGTCAGTGGGTATTTCGCACGAAAAGAAAGGTTGGTGGTTCAATTGAGAGACACAATGCCAGATTAGTGACAAAAGGGCTCAATTAGGTTCATGGTCAAAGTTTCTTTGATATGTTCAGCCCAATAATAAAACCCACTACTATCAGGTTACTCTTATTTTTGTCTTTATCCTCTGGTTGGGTCATTAGAAAGCTTGACGTTCATAATGCTTTTTTGAATGGTAATTTAACAAAAACTGTCCATATACATCAACCACCTGGTTATATTGATACTCAGTTTCCCAATCATGTCTGTTTGCTAAAGTGTTCCTTGTATGGCTTAAAATAGGCTCCTAGAGCTTGGTTTAATTGTCTACACATGTTTCTACTATCTATTGGGTTTAAGGCATCAAAGACAAATGTGTCATTATTTTATTATTCGCAGGATTCTGTTGTTGTGTATCTGTTAGTTTATGTTAATGATATACTTGTGATGAGGAGTAGTGATCAGAATCAAGTGAATGTTATACTATCAAAATTATCTACTGCATTCAAGATTAGGGATCTTGGTGAACCTGGATTTTTCCTTGGAATTGAAACAATTAAATGTGATGGTGGAATATTGATTTCTCAGCAAAGGTACATGAGAGATATTCTAAAACGTGTTGGTATGACAGACCGTAAATCTCTAGTGCAGCTACACCTATTCCTGTCTCGAAATCTGTTCCGTTTAGTGCAGATTTGTATGATGATCATACTCAGTATAGGAGTTTAGTTGGGGCACTACAATACCTCATAGTCAAAGTCCTGACTTGTCCTTTGCAGTCAATCAACTTTGTCAACATATGCATGTTCCTACAGTTTCACATTTGGGAACAACTGAAACATGTACAATCTTGGTTCTACATATATGTGTACAAATCCAATATTTCATGCTCGCACCAAACATGTGGAGATTGATTATCATTTTGTTAAAGACAAAGTTGCTTCTGGAGATATTCAAGTTAATTTTATTTCAACCAAAGATCAACTTGTTGATATTTTTACCAAAGCTTTACCTGGCCCTAGATTTTCCTTTCTTAGAGACAGGTTACTAGTATACCCTGTGCTTGAGGAAGAGTATTATTACTACATATTTGAGTCAAGTTATGATTCTCTATCCTAGTTTCCCTGTGACTCCTTAGTACTTATATGTACTTGTATTCTATAAATTTGCATTTATTCAATAGCATTCAATATTTATAGTTTTCATCCGCACTACATGAATATAGAGAACGAGAAATCACACATGGCATCAACACCAGCTATTCCTACTCACAGTCCAAGCCCAAGATTTCCCACTGCTGAAGAAACTATTTTCCCAAATTTTAGAACCATGATATTGAGTAGCACTAAGGTTTGTCTGTCATGCTTATATTTATTGGTCAAAAGCAATTATTTCTTCTATAATATTTTTTTAATGTAGTTTCTAAATATATAAATTTAATTATTTTTAACTTTTTGTGTTTAATAGTACTTTTATTATAATTTCTAAACATATAAATCTATACTATATATAAAAGCATTATCCTCCTTCCAAACTTTTCCACCCAAAGTTAGTGGCATTTTGGTAAAATCAGTTATTTTATTTATTTACTAATTTATTAATTAATTTATTAATTATCCACCCGTGCGTGCCTATTATGGTTAAATGTTGGTGATTGAATAATTGGATTTATTAATTATTCACCTATAATACTATTATGGTTAGATGTTAAATTAAAATATTAAATAGGTAATATAATATGGTAATATTAATTGGTGATTGAATAATTGATTATAGAGTTTTTTCCCAAAGTGGTCCCTCGACTATTGCTCATTCTCAATTTTGCATTTCGACTTTCAATTGCACCTAATGTGGTCCCTCGACTTTCAAAAACTCACCCAATTTGGTCATCCGTTACATATTCCGTCAAATCAGTGTTAAAATGGAGGGTATTTTCGTCCATTTACCTATTGTTAGCCTAATAAACATTGAGAAATAGTTGAGGGATCATTTTGAGAATAGTCAAGGGACCATTTTGGGAAAAACTATTTTATTTATTTCAGTTTTGTTTATTTTCATTTTTTAGACTCTATAAAATTAGAATTTCTATACATTTTTTTCTTACAAATATAAATAGTTAAAATCGTGCAATCTAACCTCAAAATTTTTAACTTTCTTTACAGACTTTTCCCCTCTAAATATACAAACTATTTCTATGAAGTTTTACAATAAGTTCCGTAAATTTCATAAATAATCATATACTTTTTTTTTTTTATGTTCATAGACAATCAATCACTATGTATCACATTAAATATTACTTTTACCACTGAAAATAATATATATTTTTTTCAAGCGTAGACACCGAAAGAGTGTAAAATGTAGGGAAAATATTGGACCGAAAGGTAAATTTTTCTAGTAAACTTCTCAGGTGAGCCGAAAATTAAAATCTCGACAATGTTTCCTGCAATATTTTCTGTATTTGATTTCGAAATAATTATTAAATTTTATATTAATTTACATTATTTAAGATATTGTATGACATCTTTTATATGTTTTCCTCTTCTTATTTTTTTATTAATTATTAATTATTAAGGCAAGTATAATTTATTTTGTAATGTGGACACATTATTTTTAATAATTTTGATTTAATTAAATCATACCTTAATTATAAAAATCCTACCTAATAATTTTAGTATATTACACGGGACACAATAATTATTATAAATAATGTTTAATAATTGTCAATTTGTATTCAATAATAAAATTTATAGTTAATTTTTAAGTCAATCATAAAATCTTTTGTGTTGGGCTCATTATTTTTAATTATTTGAGTTTAATAATATTATATCTTATTTATAAAAAAATCCAAAGTAATATATTTAGTACTACAGATGTGACTAAGAATTATTTTAATTGGTGCTTAAAAATGAGTATTTATGACATTTACGAAACTTATTGTAAATCTGCATAAGAATAGTTTGTATATTTAGATAGAGGGAAAAAGTCTATAAAAAAGTTAAAAAATTTTAGGATGGATTGCACGATTTTAACTATTTATATTTGTAAGAAAAAATGTATAGAAATTCTAATTTTATAGAGTCTAAAAAATGAAAATAAACAAAAATAAAATAAATAAAATAGTTTTTCCCAAAATGGTCCCTTGACTATTCTCAAAATGGTTCCTCAACTATTTCTCAATGTTTATTAGGCTAACAATATGTAAATGGACGAAAATGCCCTCCATTTTAACACTGATTTGACGGAATATGTAACGGAGGACCAAATTGGGTGAGTTTTTAAAGTTGATGGACCACATTAGGTGCAATTGAAAGTCGAAATGCAAAATTGAGAAGGAGTAATAGTCGAGGGACCATTTTGGGATAAAACTCTTGATTATATAATTGGTGTGATATATTTGGTGATATATTTGTAATATATGTAACAGTATAAATAGAATTAATATGTGATATATTTGGTGTTATATTTGCTATTTAATTTATTATAATTAAGTGAATTATATTTACAAATTAAAATAATTTAATTTCTAAATTTGTATGGATTAAAGTAGTCCCTAATATATTACGTATTTAGGTAGATTTCTAAATATTTATGATTTTTTAAAAATTAATAGTATGAGTTTATATAAATTTTAAAATAAAGTTTCTTACTGAGTAAACATATAATTGCAATTAATGTGTATAATTATAATAGTAATCACAAATCAATAAAAAAAATACATATTTTCATACTGTAAAAAATACTATAAATGTAATACACACATACACACAGTGCGGTTATATGGCTAAGGTAAAAAATTGGGTGAATTCCCAGCCATTGATCTTGCAAAAATCAACAGCCCAGAATGAATACAAATTTAAAAAAAATGCAATTCACCTACTGTATTTGTGATTACGAATTTTAATTATAATAATTATAATTGATAAAAGAATTTTAAATAATAACAGGATTGATTATATTTTAATAAAGTAAAATTGGAATAAAAGGTAAGTGATACCAATTAATATAATTAAATTAAGATAATATAGGAGAGCGGGGTGATATATATAGTTGAAAATAAATACTTTATATATATATTTTTAATCGAATGATGATTCAATGGGCAACCAATTTCTGCCAATTTAAGACTCCCTAGCTCATTGTGATTCAGTCAAACAGATAGTCGAATTTTATTATTGAGTTTATGGACGACTCACTATTTCAATACCAATGAAGTGATGTTAATCTATAGGTGGAGTTCCTTGAGCATATAATATAAAATTATAAATGTGTTGTTTAATTATCAATTTAAATTTTTAGTTGAGAGAAAGCATATATTGTAATTCACACGTCTTATTAATTTTATGGGATGCTCAGTCAAACATGTATAGTAGTCTCAATTTTTTTTATTTGTTTTTGAAGTTGAATAAGTAAACAAGAGGTTTAATAATAACCTTGAAAACAACGGAAAGTAAATAAATGACTTAATAATAACCTTAAAAATAACGGAAAGTAAATAAATGACGAAATTAGATTACGGTTGTATAGTCAATGATTCACATAATTGATTGACCAAATTAAATTAAAAATTAATTCAAAGTGGTACAATAATTTGAGTGTTAACTGACCAGTGGACCACATGTGTTGTAGCCTCAAATTCATTCTTTTGTCCTAACAAGATAACAATTTATAATAATTTGGGAGAAGAAAAGATAACAAATTATTATTAACATATGTTATTAATCCACATTAATGGCACTTAATACCTTTTTTTAAATATTTATTCCATAGTTTAAGGTTTATTCTAAGGTTTATTCCATATAATTTTGTAAATATTTATTCCATATTTTAAGAACTTATCCTAAGGTTTATTCCATATTTTAAATTCAAAAGAATGAAATTCTCTACAAGAAATGAAATTGGCATATTATTAATTATTAATTGGCTGAAACAAATGAAATTTGCACAAATCAATGAAATTGAATGAAATTGGCTTTATTCAAATTGGCTATCAATCAATAATTATAATTATTATTAATTATTTACCATTTATTTTTAAACTTTTCTAAATAAATTTCTTATCTAATAAATTCTCATATCACTATATAAATCATACAATCCTTCAATCAATTCCACATCTTTCACTATATCTTAGTACTTTAGCGTCATACAAAGAAAAAATAAATCTACCTATAATGGCCCCTCTTTTGTTGCACTAAATAAGATAAACGCCTACAATACTGCATGGGCAATAAAAGTACGATTAATTCGTCTTTATGAAGTCAAGAACAATCGAGGAGCAACCTTAGAATTTGTGCTCGAAGATGTGGAGGTATATGTTATTCTCTCTCTCTCTCTCACACACGCGCGCGCGCGCGCACACACACACTGTAACACCCCGATATTTTAAACAATTCTTAATCCAATAAAATACTCTTGAGAATATGATTTAATTTTCAATCCTAAATATTTTAATCCAAATACTTTAAAAAAAAACAAATTATTATTTCTTCAAAGTTTAAATAAATTATTTTATACCTTACAATTTTATTATTTAAAATCATTTTCTCTAAACTCCTATTTTATTAAGCTTTTACAATAAAATTATATATGAAATTTAATCTCCTACGAGAAATTTTCGTCAGAACAAGGTATAATTATATATTTTAAACTCTTTATTTTAAATGATTTGGTACGAAATATTTATATATTTATTTATGGTTTTAAAAGCCCTATTTAGGCGATAAATTTATTTATCACAATTTTGACCCAAAAGTCTATCTGAGATGAACCTGTGATCTTTATATTATTGTTTTGAGCCTAAGTTTAAAACCAAATTTATTCATGACCCAATCTACTAGTCCAAGGTATTTAATTTTCTAAACTTAAATAGTTTTTGAGCCCAATTTATTCAAGCCCAATTGTTACAAGTCCAAAGTAATTTAACCCTAGGTATATATGCTTATGTTCATTGTCTACAAAGGGGAGGTTCATTGTCCAAAATCCCCAAATCGGCAGCCCTAAGTCCCGTCTCTCTCTCGTATCTCTGCCTCTCGATCTCCTCTCGACGTCGACGAACAGCAGGCGATAGGCGACGATGGACGGGCTTCAGCACCGGATGAGCGACGGCGACGAAGCCCCGGCGAGGCGGCCCAGCGGTGGCAGCAGCTCCATCTCTCTCTCGCTTCCGGTCGCGGCGGTGGTTCTGGTCGGCGAAGCAACAGTGGAGCGGTGGTGGCTCGAAATTGATTAGGCAGAAAATAAGGGATTAAGGCTTCTAATGAAGGTAATTAAGAACTAATTAATTATTGATTATGAAGTATGGCTTTGGTTATGGTCTAATTGGCAATTATGCGCTAAGGATCTTGATTAAGCTAAGTATGATGACTGTGGAGTTAATACATTGATTAGTGTTAATGATATAATGATTAAGATGCTTAAGGTGATTATAGTTTAAATTAGTGATTAATTATTGATTATGGATTAATGATGGTTTAATTGATGGTGATGGAGTTATGGTGTTAAGATTAAATATGATGGGGGTTAGTGGTATTTAATGATGGGTTATGGTGTTAAAATGTTGATGGAACTTGATATAGAGTTTAAAGGTGATTATGATTTAATATGAGGAGGTTTACTGGTAATGATTAGAATAATGAGGGTGTTATGTACTGTAAGAAATGATTAAATGAAGCTAATGATGGACTTAGGAGGTACTAGTTACTAATGGAGTAATGGTTGATGATTAATTTTGATAAGAAAGATTGTTGACTATTAGTGTTGACTAAATGAAGATTAAGGATGATAATTAGACATTAATGGTGGATTAATGTTAATAATTAATTAATTTTGATTATGGATTAATTATGTTGAATGTGGTGATTAAGATTGTTGAGTGATTCGCACTGGGTTAAGGTAACATTAGGATTAATAAATAAGATTTTTGACTAATAGGATGAATTAAATAAGGATTATTATGGATTAATAAAGCATTGATTAGTTAATATTGCTAATGATGATTTAATGATAATGAGGATGGTTAATTGATTTTGGATTAGGGTAATGAATATGGGTGTTGACTTTATGATTTGGGAACTATTTAAACTTAATGGTGATTGTGGATGTATTGATGATATTGAAGATATGATTTAACGATGACAGTGATGGTTAGCTAATAATGGGGAAATAATGATATAATTATTATATGGTGGTTAATGGTGATGGCTAGAACTCATGCTATTGATTTATCGGAGATTAGTTATTGATAATGATTACTAAGAAAGATTATGAATTACTTGAGATAATGATGGACTATTGATAAAGTAATATTGGTTTAAGGGTGTCTAATGCTAAGAATATGGTTGGTGATGCATTGTGGTTGAGGATTAAGATTGATGATGATTAATGGGTTGATGATGGTATTATGGACTAATTATGAATTATGGATTGTAAGTGATAATTATGGATATGGATTAAATTATGGTGTTGAGTATGATGGTGATGGCATAATGATGATATAGAAATAAATAATTACGACGGTGGTGATTTAATGAAAAGGATAATAATGTCATTAGGGAATTAAATAAAATATTTGATTGATTCACAGGTTCCCCGTTGAATTGAAGTGGCTAGTCTGAGAGTTGAGTTTTAGAGTGGATGCTTGCTTTTGGAGCTTAGCTTTGAGGTAAGTTTCTATGTCCGTCAAAACTACTTTGCCCTATTAAATATGCTATTTATTTGATTTGCGTACTTAAAGCATTTTGAAAATGTGATTTACTAATCTATGAGTATGGATGTATCTATATATTGAGGATTCTATGAGATATTATACGAGTATGAAACTATATGGCTTTTGAAGGGTATAAACTATGTTTATTGTTGAGCGATATAAACTATATTTTAATTGGAGGATAAATCCTATGCTTGATGTAAATCCTATTTTGGAAATTTATATATTATATATATATACTCTATCTTGTTTTGGGAAGTGTATTTGAATAGCCTGCGGGCAATGGAAAATATCCATGAAAACCTATTTTGAAAGGATATTACTATTATGGAGGAATTATATACAAAGTACCTATTTTTGGAGAATATACTTTGTTTATAATTTATATGGAGGTTATTTATATTTTTATTATTGGAGGTTACGAGAATCTTGGGCTGCGGTCCAGATTATTGTGAGCACATAGGGTTGCGGTTCTATTTGCTATTGATATGAGAACCTAGGGCTGCGGTCCTATTGCTTATTGATTGGATGGGTAACCTGGTAGCAAAAATCCTGGGTTACTAGGGCTAGTAACTACCTTTGGGGCTTGGAATCCCCGGGGTGTGCGCACTTAGGTTTCTAGTTCCTGTTTCCATTTATATTGTATGGGTGTGAAGGTTCGGTAGTGGAGGTAAGCTCCGTTCCTATCCTCCTATTGGTGATTTGAGTACCTCCATACTTATGTGTTGATTTAACTATAAGCAAAGAATTGTTGGATACCTCCACTTGAGCAATATTATGCTATTTTGATATTTGAGAATGACTTGAGAAAACTTATATCTTGAAATGATTATTGGTTGAGTAAACTATATGATTTGAATTCCTCCATATACATATACTATGTTTTGTAAATATTTATAAGTAATGTGCTATATACATTCTTCCATACTTGAATTATACTATTTATCTATAATGAGTATTTGGAAAGCTATGCTTTGAAATGATATATAGAGATGTTGAAAAAGGCTATTTTATGAATTCTCCTTACTTATGATACCTTGTGAGTGACTAGCGATGGCTATAAAATTACTATATTGCTTTAAGTATATTTAATATTATACTTGAGAAAGTTTATATCTTGCTTATCCTTGGTGTGAGTTAAATCTTTTGAGAACCACTACCTATGATGGAAAATCCTTTTGGAAACACTCTTTTTAAGCTTTTGGCTAAATGGTTTATGGAGTATGGCAAACTTAAGTATCAAATCTATTTATAAAGTATACCTATTTTTCAAGCTATAAATATATTTATTTTACAGGGCGGAGTAGAGCTTACTTAGCATTTTATGCTAATTCTATTTGTTTGTGTTTTCCAAACCTTGTTGTTTTCAGGACTTGATAGAAGTGACCCGTTCTAAGAGTGCGGTGTAGAGCTAGTTTCCCTTGGAGTTGTAGCTTGGTTTAAATGGTTTAGTTTAGAATTCAAAATGTTGTATTATAGTTGATTTGTAATTCGATTAGTGAATTGTTGTAATATGGATTGCAGTTAGAAAGCTTTGTAGCCTGTGCGTTTGGGCTTAGTGGTGGTCCAAGCGTGGCATAACACCCCATTGGTTTAGAGTTTGAATTCGCTTCCGCATTTGTTTTCAGAATGGTTAGTAAGAAAGATTGTTTATTTATGATTAATCATGTATTAGAAATTGGGGGTGTTACGCGCGCGCGCACACACACATATATATTTCTGAATTCATTGATTTATTATTTATTAGAGCAAATTGCCATTTTGGTCCACTGACTATAGGGGTCCTTTTAATTGCAGTTCATGACTTTCAAAATTGTTAATTGCATACCATGACTATTTAATTTTTATCAATTTTGGTCACTCCGGCCAAATATCGCCGGAAGTTAAAATAATGGTTTTAGTCATTTCACATTTTTCCTTTCTTCTTCTGCGAACCAACTTTTCCTCCTTCTCCGGCGGACTAAGCATCCATGAAATTTTGTACAGAGCTTAAGAATGGGGATGAACGACTCTTATCTGCTACTGCAAAATGGGAGAGTGGTTATCAAAAGTAGCAAATTGCTCCTTCTTATCTACTACTTTTTGTACAGTAGCAAATTGCCAATCCATTCACAGCACGGCAAAAATCGTTGACGTTGTAATGAGAGCCGGCAAATTATCTGCTTCATCGCACTATAAATGCGAGCCGACATTGAGAGTCGACGAGCCGACGTTGTCGACGAGACGGAGTTTCCCGATTATCACGGGCTTCAGGTCACGTCCACCGCCATTGCGAGCTTGCAAGTTATATGCAATATCACTAAGCACAGGCTTCAGGTCACGTCCAACGGAAATAATTTAAGCTTTGTACAAAAATCCATGGATGCTTAGTCCGCCGGAGAAGGAGGAAAAGTTGGTTCGCCGGAGAAGAAAGGAAAAATGTGAAATGACTAAAATGCCCTCATTATTTTGACTTCCGGCGATATTTGGCCGGCAATTTGGCCGGAGTGACCAAAATTGATAAAAATTAAATAGTCATGGTATGCAATTAACAGTTTTGAAAGTCGTGGACTGCAATTAAAAATACCCCTATAGTCAGTGGACCAAAATTGGCAATTTGCTCTTATTTATTATTTGTTGTTTCGTTTTACTCAATGGAATAAATGCCTAATGTACTGCTTTGACAATTAGGGTACGATTGATTCGATTGTACATGGTGTTAGAGTTAAAAGATTGAGATAATTTTTTTTTGTTTTGTCGAAAACAATTTTAATAAGCTGTTGTAAATATATATATATATATTTGGTTTATTTCATTGGACTTTCTATTTATTCATTTATTTATTGTATTTTATTTATTTATTTAGTATTTACTTAGATTAGATGACTAAAATTATAGCAATGATTATCTTTTACATGTATCTATATTAAATGACATGTATACAATATATGTGGACTATGCATATTACTAGCATATTTTATGTATGTGTAATTTGCATAATTATGTTTATATTCTAGGCACATTTGATTTATTTAAATTCAATTGTTTTAAAATCACGTGTTGTATCTAATAACATAATATTTTATAATATGATTTTTAGGTAAAATATTGTGACGATCAATATATACAAGCAATTCAATAGTACAAGAGAACAAATATTATATTGAGTGATATTTTAACACTAATCACATAATAAAATAATTGTACAAATTCTATTATTATTCTATCTTTAATTTTATTATCTAAATATATAATTTAAAATATTTATCCATGCATCGCACGGGTAATTGACTAATTATTTGCTTGAATTCAAGCAAGGATAACATTAGAAAACATAATTGATCCAACCTTTTTCATCATTCGCACTATATAATATTGATGTTATAATTTATATAATTATATATCGATCTAAATATTCTTAAAACATTATAACAAAATTCATTCCGTGCAACGCATGGGCGAAAATACTAGTTTTATATAATAATATTAAACTTTAAAAAAAACTTTATGAAAAATACAACTAAAAATAACTCAAGCCTCATTAACTACATCATGCACATAAAACGAGATGTGGAGAGTTTCTAGTCCTCCTAGGGCTTATCCACCCCACATGCAGTTCTTATACCGTGGACCGTGGTCCCAAAACGACGTCGTTTCAGTAAGTGGAAGACGGAGCCCGTAATTGACACTACAGTTCATCTCAAAAGATATTGCCTTATATTTGTTTTGATATTATCGAATAAAACTGTAGTTATATCGAAATGTAAATGTAGTTGTGTTGAAATGTAACTGCAGTGTATATGAACTGATACTGAATAACAGTTTCACATTTGTGTTTTATATTATTGAATGAAACTGTAGTTATATCAAAATGTAACTGTAGTTGTGTTGAAATGTAACTGTAGTGTATATGAACTGATACTGAATAACAGTTTCACATTTGTGTTTTTATATTAACGAATGAAACTGTAGTTTTATCAAAATGTAACTGTAGTTGTGTTCAAATGTAACTGCAGTTATGTTGAAATGTAACTACAGTGTATATGAACTGAAAGTGAGTGCCGCGAATTCATCCGTCTATTTTCATTAATCAAAACCACGGTCCACGATATAATTTGCGCCCCACATGTTGTACATACATTAATTGCTATCTATATCATTTATTATGAGCCTTTCATTTTCCATCTACTACTAAGTCGCATCTACCCCGCCCTTTCAATGGTTTATGATTTTGTTGGAGAAATTTCAAATTAAACTAACTAAATTAAATTTGTTTGTACTAAAAAAAAAATTAAATTTGTTTGATCTTCTTGATTTGCTTTTAATATATATATATATATATATATATATATAGGTTCCGATAATGTGCGATTTGTCTTCTCCGGTGCAGTTGTGCGGTGACTTTAGGTGCGTAGTTTTCCTTCTTAAGGTGTGTAATTTTCTTTCTTAAGATGCGTGATTTGTATGATTAAGGTGCGTAGTGATGAAACTTAAGGTGAGTGAACTTAAAACATAAGGTGCGTGGTTTTCCTTCTTTAAGATGTGTTGTTCTCCTTTTAATGTTCGTGATTTATATGCTTAAGGTGCGTAAGTTGTTGAAATTTAAGATGCACCATTTTAAAACTTAAGTGCATGATTTGTGTTCTTAAGATGCGTGATTTGTGTACTTAAGGTGTGTGGTTTGTGTATTTTAGGTGCATCGGTCTAAAGTTTTAGGTGCGAGTAATTTGTGTACTTAATGTGTTCCATTATAATGCTTGAGTTGCGTAACCACGCAATTGCACGGGAACACTTCCCCGCACCTGAACCCTTCCCTATATATATATATATATCCAAGCAAAAGTCGTAAACAAACTAGCCATGCATGCAATGCAAGTAAGAAATATAAGACTAACCCGCATCGGTTTAGCTCACTGGTTTAATAAACAGTATTCAAAAGAAGAGGTCAAAGTTTGACTTCGGCACCGGTAGTGTGGAGATTATGTTCAAAGTGGACAGATCCCTTGTGCGCCTTGACACTTGGCATTGTCTGCTGAGCTATTGAGTTAATGTGATTTACATCCTCCCAAATGGTCTGTCTGGCCGGAGTGTGTGGGGGTTCTTGGAGTTGAGGATTCAACGTTTTGGAAAAAGAAGGAAATATAAGACTAGGAAATATGATATGATATGACGTACATTAATTATTTATCATCATCACATTCTAATCTTTATTATTTTCTTTTTCCTTCCTGCTACCATAACAATGATGATTATATTAACAAATACAATGCAGTATATTAACAACAACCTTGTGGTCCAGTGGCATCAAACTCTTCAATAGATTGAGACAGTAGTTATTAACAAATACTGCATTAAAAAAAAAAATAACAACAATGCAGTGGTTGCCAGGGCAACATATAGATTTCTTAACTAACTAAATTAAAATTAAATTGAACCTACATTACAAAAACTTAAATTTCATGTAAATAACAATTGGTGAAAATTTTACTAGTCATGCATGTATTAAGAGGCTAATAAGGAGCATGAAATTTTTCATGATCCATATTACCAATCTAAACCGGCAAATTATTGTGTGGATCTCGGTCCACATAGCTGTGTGAATCACGGTTGAAAACGATGTCGTTGAATTTTATGAGTTAGATTAATGTACATTATGAATTAGGATAATGTACTTTATGTGTTAGGATAATGTATTTAATGTGTTAGAATAACGAAACTTCTAGCAAGAGAATGTACTTTATGCTTTAGAATCATGTACATTATGAGTTATATATAAAAATGTATATTGCAGTCAATCACGTAAAAATAAAAATTACGTGAAACGATGTTATTTTTTAATCGTGGTCCATACAGCTGCGTGGACCGTGAAATAACTATTATGTAAACCAAGTCAGGCCCGGCCAAGAGAACTGAAGAACAATTTCAAAGGCTGAAACTGGGGAAGACCCAAATACTACGTGAATAATTATTGCTATGAGAAATAAGTATGCTGGAAGAAATTAAAACTACTTAACGTGTGAGGCCACCGGTACGGTTTTCCATATGCAACCAATGCAAACTAACCAAGTTGATGGGACAACTAATTAAGGGTGTATTCAATTATGACTTTTATAAATTTTTAAAGACTTTTATTAACTTTAAAAAGTTTGGCGGTATTCAATTTAGACTTTTAAAGACTCTTTAAAAGTCTACCGGTAGTCCGGTATTGGATATAGACTTTTCAAAACTCTTTCAAAATATATTAGTATTCGATTCAGACTTTTATAGAGCCATTAAAAGTCTACTAGTATTAAAAAAGTTATTAACTTTCATAGACTCTGTCAGAATAGGAGTTCGATAGACGTTTTCTGCATTAATATAAATAGATGAAATCCAACCCTTCAACCCCAAACTTTTCAAGATTCTCTACAAACTTTTTTACTCCTATTTAAACTAGATAAACTTTTCATCAATTTTACAGTACGTTTCAAACCTTTCATAAATTTCATATACTTTGCTACGAAAAGTTATTATTTACTAATGTTTAGAATAAAATTTGTTTGTGCGAATAACAAAAAAAAAAAAATTACTGCGTCAGGGCTGCTGTTCGCAGCAAAAAAAAATTACTGCGAACAGCTGCTGTTCGCAGCATGAGAATTCTGTTGCAACCAGCAACACGCTGGTTGCAACAGAATTTCTAATTTTATTTTTTTTATTTTTATTTTATAAATTTTATTTAATTAATATAATGTTATATAATTATATTCATTAATTATTAATATATGTATTTGTGTTAAATTGATTTTTTGAGAGACTTTTATTTATTTTATATTTAGTGAAAATTAATTATATTTTCTTTATATATAATATACTCTATTTTTCTGATAATCAATATTTTTTTTTACAATGCATTAATTTATTTATAATTTATAAAATATATTTTTGTAAGAAAATTATAAATAATATATTAATAGAAGTTATGGAATGTTTGTAATGGTGTATTCAATTTAGAGTTTTAATGACTTTTTGTAAACTTTTTAATATGAAAAAATTTTAAAAGTCTATAAATGTTTGTCTTACCGATATTTATAAACTCTTACAAAGTTGATGAAAGTTTAAAAGATTCTAGAAAAGTTTACAAAAACTCTACAAAAGTCAATTAAAATTCATCATTTTAAAAGTTTTTGAAATTCTTTAAAAGTCTTGATTTAATACACCCCGGCCCCTAAGTTAGTTGAAATTAAGGAATCAATTATTCCATCATTCTAATAATACTCGCAACATGCTATGATCTGATGTATGTACATGTATTGCTACCTATATATATAATTATTTATCAACATTTCATTAAGTTTTACGTACCAAACTCACACTAAACTAAACTAACTACATTAAGAGAAGCTTTGTCCTTTTCAGTTTTTTCTTTGTAAATTTCACTTTTAATCTCAAAAGTTATAAGGCATGTGTAATTCTTGCCCCTAATGAACGTTGAGTTCCAATAGTATTTCTTAATTAGTCACCAAAGTCCGATTTACATCTTTTAATTGAGATGAAACATATTATTCAATTTAAGATCAAAATCATAGTCATACAAAGGCTTATGAATTTTAACATTCACGTCACCGGATTAAAAAGCAACTATGTCCATATGTTGTTTGTTTAAGACGAATTGACTCTCACACGTGAGCGACGTGTTCAACATGTAATTTATAAATAATTAATGTATAATTCAACTATCATTTTATATTTTTAGTTGAAACAAAAGACTTCATTGAATTCTTGCTATCCTACACATTGGAGATTATTTTCATGGATGATTTAGTCAATTTTAAATGGAGAAACAAGCATTTGTTAGGGTTAAAATATTCATAATGTGAGAATTAGAATCCTTATTAGCTTTTTTTTTTTTTTTTTTTTTTGAATACTAGAATCCTTATTAGTTGAAATAAATACAAGTGCTGAAATATTTATGAGTTTTTGAGTTTAAAATAACAGAATTCATTAGCAATTAAATGACTAAATATGGAACCTTAGTGACTAAGGCTGTCATTATCCCTGCAAATTTAGCATTGGCAATGTGACATTGCAAGAGAGAGAAATATTTTTTTTATTTTATTTTAAGCTTATGTGTATTGACAAGGGAGAGAGAATTGGCTAAATTAGCAATAGGAGAGAGAATTTGCTAATCTGCCATAATGCAGCTTTTGTGCTGTTAGCCCACCTTTTGTTTCCTTTTTTATATTGATTATTTCTTTTAATATGGTTTTATTATTATATTTATAATATAATAATAGGAAAGTGAGACATATTTTTTAAAGTGAGAGAGATTTGCAGGAATGCCGAATAAAAAATGGAGAATTTGCAAATTTGATTATGTGGAAGTGGGACCCATTTAGAAAATGAGAGAGATTTGCAGAGATAAGGATAGCCTAATTAAGAGATATCATTACAACATGTACACCATGTTATTTATAAACGAAAATTACACTTGTTAACTTATAGACAAATTATAATTTTTAGTGTAGTTTAATATAAGAATATATTTAAAAAGACAATAAAAAGAAAGAGGAGGATAAACTAAGGGGGTGTATTCAATTTGCATTTAAATGGACTTTTAAAAGCCAACACGTCGTGGTGAAGCAAATAGTAATGGTTCTGAGGTTAGTGGGGCTGGGTTAAATGCTATTAATGCTATGGCGGGTGGGGTAAATGAGTGAAGGAGAGGATGAGGGAGTAGGGTAGTTATTGTTGAGCAGAAGATGTAGCTGGTGGAGGGTGGTATGAGCTTAACTTATGGTATGCCAAATGCTAATAACCCAATGAGTGTGGGTTTTTCTATTGAGGGTGAGTGCTGTAGTGCAGGCCCGCCAAGCCCAATGAGTTTCTTAGCTTGGAATTGTCATGGGCTGGGGTTACCCATGAAAATTCAAACCCTTTTGGATTTAGTCCAAAAGTTTAGGCGTTTGGTTCTTTTTTGTATGAAACATTGCATAAGACAGAGTCGATGGAGAGTGTGCGTGTGAAGTTAGGGTATGCGAATTGTTTAACAGTGAATGCGATTGGGCGGAGTGGTGGTCTTGCAATGATGTGGAGTGAGGCGATTAAGGTGGAAGTGGTGGGCTACTCTCGCCATCACATTGATGCGAGAATGCATTTGGCGATTGATCAACCTTGGTGGCGTTTTAAGAGGTTTTACGGTTGCCCGGAGCGATCTCGCCGACAAGAATCCTAGGATCGCGTGAGGTACCTCTCTTCTCTCTTCTCTTTACCTTGGGTGATGATGGGTGACTGTAATGACCTTCTTGACCCGGTGACAAGGTGGGTAAGGTTTCTCACCTGGGTTACTTGTTGAGGGGTTTTGGGAAGTTGTTCGGATAATGGGTTGGATAATTTTCCTGTGAGTAAATTGTTCGGATAATGGGTTGGATAATTTTCCTGTGAGTAAATTGCACTTTTGGTCCTATGATTATAGGGGTCCTGTTAATTGCAACACTTGACTTTAAAAACTAACAAACTAGTCCTTTAACTATGCATTTTTTTTAACATATTAGGTCCTTCTGGCCAAATCACCGGCCAAATTTGGTCGGAAAATCATAACCCAATTTTAATTATTTATAAGTGAGGACAAAATAGTCGTTTTATGAGGTCTTCTTCTTCCTTGCACTTGCTCGCCGGCAACTCTGTGCGGCCAATATGTTGATGCAATCAAAATCATCAAAGAGTGAAAATCGCATAAGAAATGGGACAGTAAATTCATATTGTTAGCAATTTTGTTACAAATCACATGATACCAACAGAATAAGAAATTGAAAATCAAACAAAATACCAACTAAACTGAAAATCGCATATGAAAATCGCATAAGAAACAACCAGAAACTAAAAGATAATGATTCGAAGCGTGGAACGATGTAGAATCAGAAGCCAGTCAAACAGAAGCAGATCTGCAAAGCCAGTCAAACAGAATACCAATCTTCCTTCCATTAAATCACGACGCCGAGGCGTCACGCGATTTGCTAGAACTTTGAATCGTTGATTGGGATTTTCTATCACTGTAGTGCATCACTGGTTTTGGTTCAGATCTGTGTGTCTCTTTGATTGCGATGAACGGGACGGCGGCGGCGGTGCTGGTGGGAAGCTCCGGTGAGCGAGCTCCGGTTGCGATGAACGAAACGGCGGAGACGACATTTCCGGCGACTAAATGAAGAAGAAGAGCATAGGTAGGTGAAAAGACCAAAATGCCCTCTTTTTAAACAAATTAAAATGAATTACAACTCTCCGGCGACTCTTTTCCTTTTAAGGGTTATCAGTATACTTGGGAAAGAGGGTGTGGGTCGGCGGGGTGGGTGAGAGAAAAGTTGAATAGAATTCTTGTGTCCAAGGGATGGGAGAGTATGTTTAGGCGAGCTTAGGCGAAGTCTATTTAATGTGGGGGGAGTGACCATCTTCTTCTAGTTCTTTACTTGTTCGGTGTGTATACCAGGGGAGGAGAGTTGCTTTTTGTTTTGAAAATAGTTGGGTCAAGTGATAAGCGCCAAGAATAGTCGAGTTTAGGGTCAGTTCTAGGGAATTAGTGTGCGGTTTGGTCACCCATTTGTAATCATTTTGTGCGTAAAATACTCTGATGTAATCAAATCAACAAACTCGGCTTTATATTATGTTTCAAAGTCGTTTCCATAGGACAAAATAGGACCCAAGGTCGAAAAGAAGGGCCAAACGAATAAGCAACCAGGCAGGAGCCAAACCACGTTACCTCCACACGTGAAGGTTGCGTGGATCATTTCCAGTGTGGTTCCACGCCACCATTCATGCGTAGATGCGACGTAGACCAGGTCATTAAGGGCTAATTCAGGATTTCGAATTTTTGAAGACTATTTATACCCTTACCTTGCATTTTGGAAGGGGGATCCCCAAGTTCTTAGCTTAGATCTGATTTTAATTGTTTTCTTCCCTTTGGGGAGATTTTCCCTTCAATTCTTAGTGTTAGATTTCTTAGGAGTAAAATCCTTTTTTGGTCCTAGACTTATTGGGCATTGGACAATTTTAGTCCGGATTTATTAATTTGACCACATTTTGCCATGACTTTGTTAAAGGCGGACAATTTTAGTCCACTGTTAGTCCTACCGTTTGTCAACCGTGAATTAGAGGGGTATTTCCGTCCTTTCGGGTCCAGGACTTAATCAGCCGTGTCTTACACCTAAAATTACCTCAAATTACGGTCGTGTCTTCCGAGAGGAGGCTGAGAAAATCATCGAGAAGATGAAGGGGGTCGGTGCAAAAATCACCATGGAGTGAGCTAGGTAATTATTCACTCTTATGATTCATTGAATGCTATAAACTGGTTGACTCAAATATATTGTTTTATTTGAAAAGCTTTCATCTTGTGCTTTAAAGTAATTGTCACAAAGCTTAACTGAAGCATTCTTTAGGATGTGTCATGAAAAGCTGTTTTGATAAAGAAAATATTGCTGTAATGGATGGATAGCACATGCATGTTTTTCTCCCCAAAGTGTGCATTTGAGGAATGTAAAAATAAGATGCATATTGCAAGATTAGTGAGCTTGAACATCAGATATTTTTGTTTGGAAAGTGGTCATATTTTGTTTTAAAGGTAATACTCACAAAGCTTAACTGTCAAACAGTAAACGGGCTTTAGGATGCTGGATCATGGTTTGTTGTTTACGTTAAGGAAATATTTCGTGTGATGGATGCATTACCCACCGAATGTTCTGGTTAAATTTGAGGGACGTAAAATTAGGATACATGTCACTACTTTAGTGAGCTTGAACGATCTGTGATCTTTTGAGTTTTGATTTAAGGTAAATACTCACAAAACTTAACTGAAGCATGCTATAGGATGGGTCACCATGATATATTGATATTTTATATTATCCTTGGTTGTTATCCAATGAGGTTGACTCTGTCTCAAAGTTGTATATATTTTAGTGTCAATGTTTTGTAAACATTTTATTTTAAATCGCACTGGTTAAGTTGATAAGCAAGCACAATATGCCAAAGGTAGTGTAGAAATTTGGGAAAGAAATATGCCGAAAAAGTTGTCTCGTATGTTCTTTCTCAAGGCCATCTTTAACATGATTTAGCAATGCTGCATTATTTTTATACTACAAGATATTTACAACTGCACGCAATCTCTGTACAGTCACTTGCACGAGTGAGAAACGATTGATTAAGTCCTGGACCTGAAAGGACAGAAATACCCCTCTAATTCACGGTTGACAAACGGTAGGACTAACAGTGGACTAAAATTGTCCACCTTTAACAAAGTCAGGGCAAAATGTGGTCAAATTAATAAATCCGGACTAAATGTGTCCAATGCACAATAAGTCTAGGACCAAAAAAGGATTTTACTCATTTCTTAGTTATGGGTAGATCTAGCTAGCTTGGTGGAGAAGATGACAATGTAGATGTAATAGATCTCTTGAATTAATAGGTATCTCTACTCTACTCTTGTTTTAAGTAGATTGTTATTGCGATTTGATTGCTTTGTTATTTTCTATTGCTTGTTCTTGGATTTGAATGATGTTTGAGTAGATTAGTTGAGGGGATTGATTGCCCCATATTAGCTCTTGTGATTGATGATTGAATTCTTCCATTTTGATTGTGAAAATGATAAAGTAGGGTGTTAGTCTTGTGTGGGTGATGTTCTCCATGATTTGCTTCTATTTCCGACCGGGATAGATAGTAAACCTAGTGAAAGTGACGGTGTACATGATAGCGGCCTCTCACGAGTCCAACTCATCCACATCCCCACCCTCTATCTGGAAGGATGAGGTCCGAGAGGAGTGGTAGACCACATGTTTGATGAAATGTCTCAACCGAATGAGGATTGGGAGTCCGAGTGTGACACCACTCGGTAAAGGTGCTATGGGCTCCCGTGACTATTCCCGAACCTCGTTTCTGTAATCCCCATAGTGTGGTCAATTACATAGGCTAGTTAAGGCATTCAACCCCTTGTTCTTTTAAATTGTTTAGTTTAGATTCACCTTTGCAACCCTTAATCTATGATTCAATTTTCCCCTAGTAATTCTTGTAAGTCTTACCTCTTAACCTCCTAAATGCCAACACTAATTCAACTCCAATTTGTCATCCTTGAGAACACAACACTCGGGGAGCTTCTTCCTCATTTTACCACATCTATCCACCACCACTAAAACTACATACATCAAAATGGCGCTGTTGCCGGGGATGGCAAATGGTTTTTGAGTTGTTCTGACGTTTAGGAAGTTGTTTGTTAAGAGTTCTTGAATTGCTTTCTTTTGTTTGTTTTATTTTCTTATTTTTGGTTACTTGATTGGAAAAGTGAGCTTATTTGTCTTGTATATCTTGTTGCTCACTTGCAACTACTTCTAGTTGCAAAGAATCGTTGTTGGCTAAGCTTTGTGCAATGAATTTTTGTTGAAAATCAATTGAAAGCTTGCTAATGTGTGCTCATATGTATCCCCAAGGTTATCCACACCATGGAGGACAATCTTGGAGACATTTTCCACCCCAACTATATCCCTACTACCCCCATTCTACATATGTTTACCCTCCACCAACATATCACTACCCACCTCCATATCCTTATCCATCTTCATATGCACACTCACCTCCACTTTATCAAAAAGAACCCCCTCCACAACCCCCCATCTATCAAGAGAACTCATTGAGCTTTAATGCTTTATTCAAAAGTATTGATAACAAGCTTATCCAGATGATGAAAATGATTGATCCAATTCATGAACCGGAACCAAAAACCATTACACCTCTAAAAGATGAACCCTCACCTTGTGATAACCCTCACACATTCTATACACATGAGTCATATCCATATCCCACCTATCACCCAAACACTTACTATCCACCTCCACTAGTATGTCACGAAGGAAATAATGCTACACACTTCTATGAAACACCACCTCACATTCCCTATTCTAATACCTCCAATCCTTATGGAAGACCATCGGCCTTGTGATTACCTTCCACCGGCCAAGGATGAGATTGAGATCTTAAGAGAGAAAATGGAAACATTCATCAAGTTGGCCAAGGAGGACACGACCAATTTAAGAACCAAAATTAAGAGTGAAATGAAGGAATATCTTGCTACCATTCGGGAAGAAGGCTTACCATTGAAAGAAGTTGAAACCAAGGTGTTGTCTATGACGGAGGAGATCTAATTTAAGAAGATTTCATCAAGAGATAACATTCCATTTAGGGAGGATTCCCCATCATTTGAGGAGGGTGTGGTGGATGGTGACATTGCTGAGGGTGAAGAAGAGAGGTTGAGAAAAAAAATCATGGGAGTGAAGACCCCGATGCTAGATGACACCCTAGTGCTTGAAGAAGTTCCACTCTTCGAGTTGGAAAACCAACAAAGGGGGAAGATTGAAAGTGAAAGCGAGGATGACATTGAGGTAGTGTGGGAGGATGAAGACCCAAACGGTACAATTCTTAAACCTACTTGTGACACTACTCTTGATAATATACATGTTCAATCTCTTGATAATAGTACTTTTGACACTTTTGTGATTGACTCCCATATGGCTTATGATGATATTCTTGATAAGCAAAGTAATACTTGTTTTTAATTTCGGGAGGATGATTCTATAGAAGTTTGTGACGATGATTTGATGAATACTTGTGAGGGTTGTGAGGAGGACTCCCGTATGTTTGTTAATTATTATGTTTGTTTCAATTTTTAGGGAAATGAATCCTTAGACTTGTTTAGTAACGAGTTGATGAGCGAGGGGGATGATACTTCATTTTACTCATGTGAGGATGAGGGTGATTCTTCTAGTCAAATTGAATGGGAGATGAGATGAGTAAGTGTGAGGAAGAGATGATGGAAAACGGAGAGATTTTCACTTTTGACATAATTGAGAAAGTTGAGTGGGGAGACTTTGCTACATTTGAAATTGAAATGAGGAGTGAGAAGATATGGTATAAAGAGAGTGCTAAGAATGAAAACATCCTTTGGGGTGAAGGAGATAAGAAGGAAAAGGAAGTTCAAACCATCCTCAAGGGATTGAGGATGGTATGTGAGGCTAAGCTTGGTTTAATCATGAACATTGTTCTTCCTTTATTTGTTTGGGAATTCAAGGATGTCCCACATCTTGGGGCATACCTTGAAGCAAAGGTTCATGGGACGCTTGGTAAAGTCCCAAAATCGGTGTGTTTCGAAAGATAGGACACGCCGCGTCTAGCCAGAGACGTAAAACATGGCGCACTTGGGAGGCATTCCCAACGTTATCCTTTAGGAGTTAGAACCTTTTATTCCTGTTTTCTTTTGTTTATTAACAATTTCCATTCGGTGTATAGCCCCGTTAGAACTAACAACGCATATTAAACATTTGGGAGGCATGTTTTGACCACAAATCATCATCAAGTTATCAACAATGGCAAAGGAAGCGAATGATAATTAAAGTGGGACTACTAGGCAAGTCCACGCCCCGTCCACGCGTGGAGGTGGCGTGGAACCAAACCAGTGCACATCCACGCCCCCATCCACGCGTGGACGTAGCGTGGACAGGCACCAGACAGCTGTTGCATGAAAGCTATGGAAAAGTGTTTAACTAATTCTCCTTCTTCATTTTCTTTCATTCCACGAGCAAAACACTTCATCAAGGTAAAAATACTCCATCTTAGAGCTCTTTTCTTGCTAGATTTTAAGCTCATTGCATATCCCAAGTCATCCTAAGAGATAATCTTCATATCTCCATCTTACATTTGGTCCAACACTAGAATCTTGCTTTGTTGGTTATTTTTCTATAATCCTACATTGTGTTGTAATCTCTCATGCTTACATTGTCTTGAAATGGTATATATGTTGAGATTGAGCTTGTATTGTTGTTACATGGTGAAAATTTCATGATTTCAACCATACATTTGTTATTTTTGGACCTTATTTTTTCATTTCATTTTCACCCTCTTGGTCTTGAGAAAGAAGATGAAGTTGACTTTGTGTGGACTTTTGAATTCTAAATTGTTTTTAGTATGAGAATACGATCGCTCTACTACTGTTGTGTTTTGAAATGGAAAATCTATTGAAAATATGTTAAAAAACAGTTGGAAACCAATTGGAGGATGTGTGAAGATCTCGAGTTATTTTCATGAAATTCTTGATGACAGATCTTGACTTGAAATGGGGGAGTGTTCCTTTGTATTATGTTGCAATTCTTAATTATCTTATAGGAAATGTCTTCGCAAGCATCAACTGCACATCAAAGGGAAATGAGGGATAAGAAAGGGAAAGCTCCTATGGAGGAACGCCGAAAAAAGAGAATGATAACGAAAGTGGTCCTTACCAAGAAATTGTCATGACCACAAGAATGAGGCAACGTTTCCATTACTTGGCCAATCTCTCGATCATCGGGTGGAATTTCATTGATTTAGCTGCCCTGAACCCTTTTCATTGTCGGCATGTAGTGACTTGTCTCATCCATCAACCTTACTGGAGCAAGATCTTTGGATGCCGTCACTCGACTTATGCCCCTGTGGTCTATGAGTTTATAGCCAGTCTGGAGATCACGGGAAAGAGCGGTGACTTAAGGAACCCGACAATCCGGTTCTCTATCTTCAATGATCCTTATCATAACTCGGTTAACACCTTAGGGGTACTTCTTGGATTTTACGACAAAGAAGACCAGGCAAGATTATGGTATAGACGTCTTCCATTGGATTTTAGGGACTTCGAAACCCCAAAGAGATATTGGCGAACCATTGCAAAGCCAGGAATCGAATGGAGTGGATCGAGAGTGCTTCATAGCCACATCCGCAGGGATGATATTCGGGTGATACTACGAATCTTGGCCCAATCTTGGGAAGGTCGCAAGGGCAACTATGCAAAAGTGTACAAATCTGACATGTTTGCACTCTAGAGCATGGACACGGGGACACCCGTGAATATGGGTATGGTCTGTAAGGGTTGGCAAAAGGCACAGCAGCAGGAGAAGGTCACTTTAGTGTTTATATGACCATTAGTCACTCAGTTGTGCATTGCTTTGGGATACAAGGCAAAAGCATAATGGACGGAGTATAGCTTGCCGGAGGCAATCATGACTCCTCAATCACTCGAGGATTTATCCACCATGAACCTTGGACGCACGCGCAAGACGAGAAAAGAGGCGAGAGCAGCTAAAAGGGTTGCAGCTACGTCACGCAATTCATCGACGCAGCCTCTAGCTCCATCTCCCTCCTCGTCATCCCAGCCTGCCTCATCCCACCAGCATATTTCATCATCTCCAGCTACTCAACCTTAGTCCCCTCCAATCCTATTTCCCAATAATTAAATCTTTTCTGAGTTAGCAACTCCGTCTACAAAGGATCCTATTCCAGCACAATCATCGTCACTTCCTGCAACACCCGAGCGCTTTATTAAGGTCACAGACTAGAAGTCCATGCAGGCTTTTGATGTTGTGTGTATGGTGGTGAGGGTGAAGGTGGTAAAACGAAGAGTCAATACTCCCCGAGTGTCGTGTCTCTCAAGGATGAAGAATGGGAATCGAATTGGTGTGTTGGCATCTAAGAGGTTGAAGAGAAAGAGTTACGGGAGTGCTAAGGGTTGGATTCATTTGTAAGAAGGGGAAGGTCGATAGTGGTTGTGTAAAATAAAGAAAAGTAAAGTTGAGATTGGGGCTTTAGGCTTTTCCATGTGGTTTATCTTTGGTTGGTTTTGCGAGTGCAAGTCGTGGAATAGACTAGGGAGTTCATGGCACACTACCAAGTGGCGTCACACTTTGGACTCCCACATCCTCATTCGGTTGGGGCATTTCATCGAACACTTTGTCTACCACTCCTCTCGGATCTTGTCCTTTCAGACTAAGAGCGGAGATGTGGGTGAGTAAGGCTCGTGGGTGGCTGCTATCGCGCACACACTCACTTCCTTTGGGTTTGCTAGCTAATGTGGCCACAAAAGGCACAAAGCTTAAAGAACATCATCCACACAAGTTCAACAACCAACAAGCAAGCAATTCACAAATCAAAGCAATAATATTAAACATCCACATAGATCTACCATGGGGCCACCAATCCCCTATCTAATCTACTCTAGCATACTAAGAAACAAGAAAAGGAAAAGGAAATTCAAAAAAACAAGAATTGAATTAGAAATTTAAGAGAATGGTTATCACCCCTTGAAAAAGGGGATCTTACAACCTTGATCTTGAATCCCAATCTTCTTCTTGCCCTTGATCTATTCTAACTATGGGTGGAAGGAATTTTCCCCCAAGAGGGGAGAAAACCCTCTAGATCTATCTATCCTATTCTACTAATTTTTCTAATCTTCTCCTCCCCCCTTCTCCCCTAGGGCAAAAGGGAGTTATATAGGTGACAAAGAAAAGGAACAAATTTCCCAAAATAGCCTTTGGCCCGACCACGCTTGCTCACACGCGTGTGAGTGGCGTGGTGGCTCTCTGCACGCTTGCTCACACGCGTGTGAGTGGCGTGGTGGCTCTCTGGAATAATTCCCACACGCGTGTGAGTGGCGTGGTGGCTCTCTGGAATAATTCCAACACGCGTGTGAGTGGCGTGGTGGCTCTCTGGAATAATTCCACCACGCGTGTGAGTGGCGTGGTGGCTCTCTGGAATAATTCCACACCCAGCCACACGCGTGTGAGGCTGCGTGGGGCGCTACTACATGTCGGTTTGTTCGTCTTTTGCTCTATTTTAGCTTCAAATCCCTCTCCAATCTGTGAAATACTTCAAAACTCTTTCTGGGAATGTTGTTAGAAGAAATTGATCGCATTTGAGCTGAAATGCACGCAATTGTTGTAATTGGATGTAAAAACAATGCGTTTTTATTCTAATAAAGACCCCTTATAAGTGCTATTCTTGGTGCTTATCAAATTTTCCACACTTAAACCTTACTTGTCCTCAAGCAAGTATACTTTTCTAAGCCCTAATCATGTAAGCACCAAGGATAGTTTTTTCTTTCACGGTTAACCAATCAAGTGACATGTAGGTGTTCGGAGTTGAGCAGGTGAAATCCCCTACACTATCTACCAAGACTGCTAAACTCGTGCCAACCAAATGCAAGAAATATGCTAAGGAAGTCAAGGTCTCGAGAGATGGATATTTCATGAGAAGATTTTTGTTCACACCTTTCAAGCATGCAAGTGACAAAAGAGTTTTCACCTTGTATTCTCTAGGGGCCTCAAGCCGATCCGACTAGTGGGACCGATGCTCATCCCTTAGCCAATTTCCAACCTAACGCCAAAGCCTCTTTACATTATATAAGTGAGGGCAGGGACATGGACCGCTCATCGCCATGGCTTGGGCGATCACTCTATTTTCTCGCTTCCTAGGATAACGTCATCAGGCTACCCAACTTCACATGGAGATCCATGCTTTTTCGAAGGTCAGTGCAATGGGTGCCTGAATCCTAGCGAAGTGGCTCACCTCCTCTCTATTTTCTCATCTTTCAAGATCTCTTCGGGGTAACCGACTTCACATGGATTTGCATGCTTTTTCGAAGACAGTGCAATGGTTACCCCTTATCTAGACAAGATGGCTCACCTCGCTTTTATCTTTAGGAATGACCATTTGCCTTTATTCACGTTTCACCATATCAACCCCTCATGCCTTTTTCTAGGGATTAGGGATTGTTTTCACTCATAGCTCACTTAGGCTCTCCTTTTGCCCCATGTCCTGCTGAGATTAATTCAGTTTCCAGGCTTCGCTATTCTTATCTTTCTAACACTCAAAGGATTCACACTCCCACTTCGAGAGATCCTTGACTGAGGTCCAAATAAAATACAAGGTGAAAGCATGCAAGCACTCATAAAAAATTTTCAATTTGGGTCGGTATGTGCAAATTGGTGCAAAGTGAAGCTTCCAAAGCATATTTAGGACATTCAATCCTTGGCACAAGGTTAGGAGCCCTCCTAGATAGTATTGGCAATAACACACCCTCTAGGTTCCTATACCTTATCACTTAATCAATGAACTGTTTCAAGAAGCATACACCCTTTCCACACTTAAAAATAAACATTGTCCTCGATGTTTCCATAAGGAACGGAGGAAAAAGGATATATGTTTAAGGGTTCTACGACACACGCCCCTTCTCCGCACTTAAAAGTGTGAACTGGGCTAAAACAGTTTTAACAAACAGACTACATCCAACACAACAATTTTATGCAGCTCTTCATTTGCGATTCTAGAAAATAAAGCGAACCAAAACAGGGCATTGAATTAGGATAAAAGAAATACTTACAATTTGTATCCTTAGAAAAGTTTTGCAAACTGAGCTCGCCCTTTAAACACGGTTAGAGTAAAGGTAAAGAAATGAATTAGGAACTGAAATTATACCTTTCAAGATTGGTCTTTCATGGTTGTTGGTGGAGTGGTCCTTTCTTCTTCTTATTTGTGGGTTGCCTCCCAAAAGCGCCACGTTTAATGTTTTTGGCTAGACGAAACGTGCAAGATAAAACATAAACAGAAATATAGCTAAAAATATAAACAAAAGTAAAGAGATTGTCCACAATCAATTGTTCAAGATTATCAAATCAGAAGTCATCATTATCAAAATCTTGTTTTTTCTTTTCTTCCGTCCTTTTCTTCCTTCATAGTCTCCTGATTTCCTTGATCTCTCTTGAAATCTCATCCAGCTTTTTGCATTTGCTCCAGTGCAATTGGTATTGGAAATTTTGGAGGGATCTCCAATCAGTGACTAGGGTGAACCAGCTCGGAATGTTGAAGGTAGAGGAGTTGGGGTTTTGCTCTTCAGGTTGTGGTGGAGGTACAGACGGTCCGGGCTCTCTTTGTGGTGGAGAATACATTGAAGAATCCAACGGCGAATACATTTCAGGGAGAGACGGGGAATTGAATGACATCGGAGAAGGAGTGAATCCTGGGGACATCATGGGTGTGTTAGCGTGATCATCCGCCATCTCCTCATCTACCCTCGTTCGCACTAGTTGTCTCAAGTGAAGTTTTGCGACGTCCTCGGGAGATAAAGGAACTATATGCACTCCTGGAAGCCGATGTTCGAACCAATTCATTTTCATTTGATTGCCCAGGGAGATGCATAGCCTTGTCACCAAGGGGCCTATGAAGATTGCCCTGGCTGACTCTTGCTGTTGTGCAACAAGCAAGTTCCTACAAACCGCGCTCATATTCACCGAGTTCCCGGTGTCCATACTCCAAAGCATGAACAACTTCGCCTTTGAGACTCGGTCATATGTCTCAGGCCTTCCTTCCCATGAATGAGCGATTACCTTCCATAAAACCTTTAAATCCTCTTTTACAATCTGAGAGACTCTCACTCTTGATCCTTCCCATTCGACTCCTTGTCTTGCAATCTTCGACCAATATGTTCTCGGTATATCTCTGTCTCCAAAGTCATGCCTTAGTCTCCGGTACCAGTGCTTTGACTGATATTCCTCGTCATAAAATCCAAGGAGAACACCCAAACGGTTGGCCGATATATTATAGTCCTGGTTGAAGAGTCTAAACTTAATGGTAGGGCTATAGAGATCTCCAGCTATTCCGTCAACATTCAAACTTGCGATAAACTCATGTACTAGAGGGATAAAAGTATCCTGTCTCCAGCTTAGCAGATTGTTCCAATATGGCTCTGCAATCAACCTCTCCAGTCCATATTTGCACTCATAATCCTCCAACACTCTCAAGTCTACATATCTCCATTGCACAATAGGGTAGTTTAACAACTGCCTGTACCGACCTAGCATTGTAGCAGTCATTAGTAGAATTTGATTTCCAGTGGATACTTCAAAGTAACGAGTGTTAGTGTCCCTAGCACTGTTTTCATCTGCCGGGGCTTTCCCTCTCTGGAGCCTTTGAGCAATCTGTTGTGCAAGGTCATATGGTGAAGACATCTTTCCTATAACGTGGATAATCAAAACAACACAAGGAAAAACACTTGCCAATCTTAAATATTGATTATGAACAATGTTGCACATATCTAAAGAAAAGATCATAAGAATTCATTGCATGCAACCGTCATTTTGATATCTATCAACAATTCTATCCTATACATGCAAGAACTAGCTCATACCATTCCATACTCATTTCATAGTCAAAAGATCAACATATGGTCAACTTCATCTTCTACCTCTAGACTAGCTCAAGGTTGAAAAATGAAAGCAACATGAAAGTTAAAATTGGACCAACTAACTAGTAGAATATAGCAATGTAGTGCCTATAGAGTAGGAAAGTTGCAAACTTTACCCACCATGCTCACTATATCAACAAAGATCTCATCATGACAAGAGAATACCCAAATCAAGCAATTTCAAGATCTAGTCACAAAGAGATGTTAAAACATGATATTTCTAGTCTATAGAAGCAATGTAGGCTCAATACAAGTCTATCAAGTCATCTCATAACAATATATCTCAAGAAAAATATCATACAAGAAAAACCCATGGAGATATTCTTCAAAAATAGAACAAGTTCTTCATTAAACAAGTAAATAGCAAAGAAGAGTATGTTCATACCTTAGAAATGACTTAGAATCTTTGAGAAAGGTTGAGAGACTTGGAAGGAAATGCTTAGAAAGTGTATATTTTCAGCTTGGGAGAGTTCTTGCTCGTGGTGGGGAAGAAATGAAGCAAGGAAAGGGTTTTAAACCACTTCGCGCGAAAATCTGCGAAAAGTCTGGTGCCCGTCCACGCACGCTACCACGCGTGGTGGTAGGCGTGGGAGCTCTCTGGTTTATTCCCACGCCTGCTCACACGCGTGTGAGCGGCGTGGTGACTCTCTGGAAATTTTCCACACCTAGCCACACGCGTGGTGGTGGTGTGGAAGGCGTGCTGTGCGAAAGCTTACCTTGTTTCCCTTCCTTCCTTTGCTAGTGATGATGTTTGTCTATTGATTGCGGGCAACTTATAGCTCTCGGGTGTTTAATTTGTACTTGTTAGCTCAACCGAGGTTATAGAAACATTATTGAAATAAAACTAAGTAAAACATACTATAGAAAAATAAGAAAAACTTTTTAGAAAAAGTAAGATAACATTAGGACTGCCTCCCAAGTGCGCCATGGTTTTACGTCTCCTGGCCAGACATAATGTGGCCTATCCTTCAAGGCACACAGACTTTGGGACTCGACCAAGCGTCCCGTGAACCTTAGCTTCAAGGAATGTCCCAAGGTGTGAAACATCCTTGAATACCCACAAGAATAAAGGAAGAACAACATGCAAGGTTGGATGAATGTTAACATTAAACACCCTCCTTAACTCTTCTAGGATGGTGTCTACTTCCTTTCCTTTTTCCTCTGTTTTCCCCCTAAAGATTTTCTCGTTCGTTTCAAACCATATCTCCTCACTCTCTTCCTCAATCTTGAGTGTAGTCAACTCTCTCCACTCAACTCTTTTCATAAGATCAAACATGAAAGACCTATCATTTCCCACTATCTCTTCCTCACACTCCTTTTCTTCATCACTCCACTCTATTGGGTTAGAAAAATCACTCACACTCTCACACGAATAGAATGAAGCATCATCCCTTTCACTCACCAACTCACTTTCACCCAAGACAAATGATTCATCTTCTAAAAAGTTAAAGCAATCATACTCATATTTAAACAAAAGAGAATCCTTACAATCATTAATCAATATATCAAAATTTTTCATGGAATCATACTCCCGAAATTTAAAGCAATTATAATCACATGTAATGGAAATATTAATGCAAAGGGAGTCATCCACACAAGCGTTAGGGGTGTTTGCAATATTAGCACAAGGATTATCAAGAAAATTAGCACAAGAAAGGTTAGAAATTTTACCGTATTTTGGCTCTTCATCTTCCCACACTAGCTCAATGTCATCATCCTCACTTTCCATCTCTACCTCCTTTTGATTTTCCAATTCGAAAATTGGAACTTCTTCAAGCACCGGGGCATAACAATCCTTCATTTCTTCAAAATTCTCCTCTTCCCTAGCATTTTGCGCTTTTTCAACCTCTTGTGCAATCCTTGGATGGGATTCCAAAGTAGGGACGTCATCTATGATAGTGGAGTTAGCTCGGGACTCAATCATTTTCATGAGCTCCTCCATCTTAGATAACATCTTCGTTTCAACTTCTTCTAATGGAAGTCCTTCCTCCCGGAGGGTAGCGAGATAGTCTTTCAATTCGCTCTTGATTTCGGTTTTTAGTTTAGCCGTATCCTCCTTGGCCGCAAATGTTTCTATTTTTGCTTTCAGGACTTCAATTTCATCGGTGGCCGGTGGGATATAATCGCAAGGATTTGTATGGGTATTATATGGGAAAGAGGGTAGTGTTTCAAAGGAATGGGTAGTATTGTTTTCTTGGTGAATTTGTGATGGATGTGGGTAGTAGGTGTTTGCGTGGGAATTTGACTCATGAGTATAGCTTGGGTCAAGTTGTTTCATTATTTGCACAAGCTTATTCTCTATGTTTTGGGATATTTCTTTGGAGCTTAATGAGTCAATTTCTTGGAAATTGGGTGATTGTGAAGGGTAATTTTCTAGGAAAGGTGGAGGTGGTGTTTCATACAGTTGTAGGTGATGATTGGGTGTATGAAATGGATAAGGATATGGAGGTGATAATTGATATGGAAATGGGTAATGGTATGTTGGTGGAGGGTAAGTATAGATGGGATGGGGGTAATAATGATATGGTTGGATTGGAGGATTTCTATAGAATTGTCTTCCATGAGGTGGGTAATCATGGGGATTCATTTTAGCACTCTTCGACAAGCTTACAAATGTATTGCAACAAGAATTTCCACCACAAAAGCTTAGCCAACAACAAATATTTGCAACTAAAAGTAGTTGCAAGTGAGCACAAGATATACAAGGCAATTTAAGCTCACTTCTCAAACAAGGAACAAAAGTAAGTAAACAAAATAAAATAAACAAAAAGAAAGCAATTCAAGAACTCTTAAAATTCTACTTCTAAGATGTCAACACTATTCGAAACCGTTTGCCATCCCCGGCAGAGGCGCCATTTTGATGTTGTGTGTATGGTGGTGAGGGTGAAGGTGGTAAAACGAAGAGTCAATACTCCCCGAGTGTCGTGTCTCTCAAGGATGAGGAATGGGAATCGAATTGGTGTGTTGGCATCTAAGAGGTTGAAGAGAAAGAGTTACGGGAGTGCTAAGGGTTGGATTCATTTGTAAGACGGGGAAGGTCGATAGTGGTTGTGTAAAATAAAGAAAAGTAAAGTAGAGATTGGGGCTTTAGGCTTTTTCATGTGGTTTATCTTTGGTTGGTTTTGCGAGTGCAAGTCGTGGAATAGACTAGGGAGTTCATGGCACACTACCAAGTGGCGTCACACTTTGGACTCCCACATCCTCATTCAGTTGGGGCATTTCATCGAACACTTTGTCTACCACTCCTCTCGGATCTTGTCCTTTCAGACTAAGAGCGGAGATGTGGGTGAGTAAGACTCGTGGGTGGCCGCTATCGCGCACACACTCACTTCCTTTGGGTTTGCTACCTAATGTGGCCACAAAAGGCACAAAGCTTAAAGAACATCATCCACACAAGTTCAACAACCAACAAGCAAGCAATTCACAAATCAAAGCAATAATATTAAACATCCACATAGATCTACCATGGGGCCACCAATCCCCTATCTAATCTACTCTAGCATACTAAGAAACAAGAAAAGGAAAAGGAAATTCAAAGAAACAAGTATTGAATTAGAAATTTAAGAGAATGGTTACCACCCCTTGATAAAGGGGATCTTACAACCTTGATCTTGAATCCCAATCTTCTTCTTGCCCTTGATCTATTCTAACTATGGGTGGAAGGAATTTTCCCCCAAGAGGGGAGAAAACCCTCTAGATCTATCTATCCTATTCTACTAATTTTTCTGATCTTCTCCTCCCCCCTTATCCCCTAGGGCAAAAGGGAGTTATATAGGTGACAAAGAAAAGGAACAAATTTCCCAAACTAGCCTTTGGCTCCACCACGCTTGCTCACACGCGTGTGAGTGGCGTGGTGGCTCTCTGGAATAATTCCACGCCCAGCCACACGCGTGTGAGGCTGCGTGGGGCGCTACTGCATGTCGGCTTGTTCGTCTTTTGCTCTATTTTAGCTTCAAATCCCTCTCCAATCTGTGAAATACTTCAAAACTCTTTCTGGGAATGTTGTTAAAAGAAATTGATCGCATTTGAGCTGAAATGCACGATATTGTTGTAATTGGATGTCAAAACAATGCGTTTTTATCCTAATAAAGACCCCTTATAAGTGCTATTCTTGGTGCTTATCAGCTTTCCAGTACCAACTACATCTGGAGCATGAGCGGCTGCTGGAGGAACGGGATGCTCGACATTATGAGCTTCTAGAGGAAGTGAGCATGTAGATAACCCACCTCAGGAGGGAGCTTGTAAGAAAAGGGCCCAACACTGGGCAGTGAGAGAAGTGAAGGATGGGAGTTTGCTCGAAAAAAAATGATGAATATTTTCTGTTGATGACCTGAAAGTTAACTGTGGACAATATTTTACTTTGTTAATTTCTTTTTCATGTTTGTTGATACTATTCGGTAGCCTGTTGTTGCAACCATTTTTGACATTTCGTCCAGCCAAGGACGTTAAACGTAGCGCTCTTGGGAGGCACCCCAAGCCAAAATAAGAGAGAGAGAGAGAGAGAGAGAGAGAGAGAGAAACCAGGGAATCAGAAAAAAAAAAAAGGGAAAGGTAAAAATCATATTCCTTATTCTTTGTTGCTGACCTTTAATGTAGGAAATTTTTGAAGGGTTGAAACATGGACGGATGTTTAATTCATCTTTGGAGGGATACGTAGTGTGGTATATTTTTCTATCCCTTTTTCACTATGGATGCCCTGTTTGATTGTTGATATGAATATTCTTATCCAGGAGTTTGTTTAATTTGGTGTACATATGATGAGTAGTATGATCTTGTTTATAAATTATAAATGGGTATTTTAGATGTTGCCCAGCCTCATAAACACTTCTAAGTGTGGAAAGGCAATTCTTGTTACCTATTTGGATGACCCTTGCCCTTTTTCACCAGTCCTCATGGTAACATCGAGGACGGTGTTAATTTTTATGTGTGAACCTTTGTTTCTTAGTACTGTCCGGGGGCTAATGAATCCGGAAGGGAATGCTTGGGATGTGGAAATTTTGGATGATCTTTCTAATTCTCGGGATAAGGACCTTATTCTAAAGGTGCCTATCTCATTATCTCAAGGGGGAGGGGGATGCTTTATTCTGGGTAGGGGAGGGTAATAGAGTCTATTCGATGAGAAGTGCTTATCGGTAGCTTGTTGGAGAGGTGGATGATGGGAGAAATGTCCATTGGGCTAATATGTGGAATTTCCAAATTCCTCCAAAAGTAAAATGTTTATTTTGGAGTCTTTGTTTAAATTATATTCCAACAAAAGGTGCTTTGATTGTGAAAAGAGTGGTTGTTGATTCAATTTGTCTTTTGTGTGGGGTAGGGAAAGAGAGTTCTATTCATATGTTTTTGACTTGTGACTTTGATGTACAAGTTTGCGGTGCGTATGGGAGAGTTTGGGATCATGTTGAGGGGGAAGATTTTGGGGATTGGGCTTCGACAATGTTTAGTGGGGGGGACAAGAGGGGAGTTATGCCATTTTATTCTTATTTGTTGGGGGATTTGGGAAGCACGAATCAAGAAACTTTTGAATAATGTTTCTAAAGAGAATGGCAGGGAGTGCGTAGAGTTAATTATGATATTAGCCGGGGAGGATGTAAGGGAGTTGAGTGGCGGTAGTCACCGGGGGGCTGGTTCTCTAAAAAATAATGATGCAGCTTGATATCTACTATTTTGCACAATAATTCACCCCTTATTTTAGTTGTATTTCCCTTATCCTAGTGAAATTGGGAATTGTTTGTGTGTTATATTGTCCAAGTGTTGAATTATCTACAAGAAACAACAAAGAAAGAATTTTGGAGCATTTTGGACAAGTTCTGGAAGAAAAGGGAATTACAAGGAAGAAAGGAAACAAGAATACAAATTGGAAAAGAATTGGAAGTTGCCTAATGGGCCAAGTGAAGGATGTTTGTATGGGGTGAGTGGGTATGTGAAGGTGGTAAAACGAAGAGTCAATACTCCCCGAGTGTCGTGTCTCTCAAGGATGACGAATGGGAATCGTATTGGTGTGTTGGCATCTAAGAGGTTGAAGGAAAAGAGTTACGAGAATGGCTAGGAGTTGGATTCATTGGTAAGAGGGTAAGGTTGATAAAGGTTGTTTAAAGTAAAGAAAAGTGAAGTGGAGATTGGGGCTTTAGGCTTTTCCATGTGGTTTATCTTTGGTCGGTTTTGCGAGTGCAAGTCGTGGAATAGACTAGGGAGTTCATGGCACACTACCAAGTGGCGTCACACTTTGGACTCCCACATCCTCATTCGGTTGGGGCATTTCATCGAACACTTTGTCTACCACTCCTCTCGGATCTTGTCCTTTCGAACTAAGAGCGGAGATGTGGGTGAGCTAGACTCGTGAGTGGCCGCTATCGCGCACACACTCACTTCCTTTGGGTTTGCTACCTAATGTGGCCACAAAAGGTACAAAGCTTGAAGAACATCATCCACACAAGTTCAACATCCAACAAGCAAGCAATTCACAAATCAAAGCAATAATATTAAACATCCACATAGATCTACCATGGGGCCACCAATCCCCTATCTAATATACTCTAACATACTAATAAACAAGAACAAGAAGGGAAAATTCAAAGAAACAAGTATTGAATTAGAAATTGAAGAGAATAGTTACCATCCTTGAAAAAGGGGTCTTACAACCTTGATCTTGGAATCCCCATCTTCATTCTTGCCCTTGATCTATTCTAAACTATGAAGGAATTTTCCCCCAAGAGGGGAGAGAAAACCCTCTAGATCTATCTACTCTATCCTATCAATTTTCTGATCTACTCTTCCTCTCTTTAGGTTTAGGGCAAAAGGGATTTTTATAGGTGACAAAGAAAAGGAACAAATTTCCCAAAATAGCCCTTGGCCCGACCACGCTTGCTCACACGCGTGTGAGTGGCGTGGTGGTTCTCTGGAATAATTCCACGCCTAGCCACACGCGTGTGAGGCTGCGTGGGACGCTACTGCATTTCGGCTTGTTTGTCTTTTGCTCTATTTTAGCTTCAAATCCCTCTCCAACCTGTAAAATACTTCAAAACTCTTTCTAGAAATGTTGTTAGAAGAAATTGATCGCATTTGAGCCGAAATGCATGCAATTGTTGTAATTGGATGTCAAAACGATGCGCTTTTAATCTAATAAAGACCCCTAATAACTGCTATTCTTGGTGCTTATCACCAAGGCCCATCTATCTCCTATATATTCTACTTATTCTCTACAATTAAAGGAGGTTCCCTTACAGAGTTCTGAACCCTAGTTAGATTATTTTCCCCTTCTCTTTATATTTCCCTAGCATAGTTTAGATTAGATTATTTAATTTCAAGCTTGGAATCTCGGATTGAAGTTGGATTTGTTCTTTATCAGTTAAGTTCTCTTATTCCTTTATTTACTTTCTTCTCAGATTTCTTGCAATGTTTATGGTTATTTATTATTGCTTTGCTTTGTTTACTCCAATCATGCGTGAGTAATTCGCCTATGGGTTTGGATTAGGGATCCATTGTTAATCTTGATGTTCAATTGGTAATTATTGCATAAAGGGATTGAATCTTTTACCTAGGGTTTATGTTGATTTGGGGATTTCTTTCTACTTGTTATTGATTGATGGCCACAATTAATTGCTAGTCTAGGAGAGGGATTCATTACAACGAAAGTTGGATGGAGACCTCAAGCCTTACCAATTTCAACCTAATTTTCCTACTATGAGAATAGGAGTAATTTTGGGGGCTTACAATGCTTAGGTGCTTAAGGTTATGATTGATGCATCACGACAGTGGGGCAATTGTAGCCTAATTCTATTTATTGATTACAAAAGTAGCTGAATTGAATTCTTATGTGCATTGCCCATAAATCCCTTGGTTAATTATTCTTTCCCTAATTCTGAGTTGATTGGAACATCAAGATTACAATACCCTAATTTAGCCCATTCCTTTGTCATACAGTTTATTCCTTAATCAATTGCTTTCTTTTAATTCTCGTCATTCAATTTTAGTTGTTTGGATTCTAGTTAATTCACATACTCTAGTGCCTAGTATTCTTAATTCATACAATTACGTGCCATAGCCCCAATCCTCAGCGGAACGACATTCACAGCCACTTTTACACTCTCATCTATACATCATCACATTTTGGCGCCGTTTCCAGGGATTGGTTTATTTGGTTTTGATTTTGTGATTAATTTCTTACTAGTATTAGAGCTAGTGAATTTTAGGAGATCAAGTTTTATTTTATTGTTTATTCAGAAAAAGAATAAAAGTACCCTTTATTTGCACTAACCCATAACCAATCTTGATTATGTCACTAACCCTTTATTTGCACTTATTGGCTTCGAGAGTTTTAGGACATCGAAGTAGACATGGAGACCGGAGACAGTAGCAATACTGGGCAGCCAGCCCATACTGGTGTCAACACACAACAGCACCCGAGGCAGAGAGAGGCAGTTGGGGACAACCCTGGAGTTCGTGCTGACCCACCAAATCCGAATGTCTAGAATCAGGCACAGAACTTCAGGGCCGATCCAAACCCGAATGTCTATGTTGGGAGAGGATTCGGAGCTCCTTTCATGCAGCAGCAGCCTGTGTACCAGCAGCCAGGCTATGGGGTTAGGATGCAAAATCTTCTCAATCAGATGAATCCCAACCTGTTTCAGCAATTTGCCCAGGAGGTCCCACAAGCAAATCCCATGGCAGCACATTTAGCCCCTGAGTTCACTGAAGAAGATTGCATTGTGTACCCAGGAATTGAGGCCAATAATTTTGAGTTGAAGGCTGCTCTCATTCAGATGGTCCAGAATAATCAGTTTGGAGGATCTCGGGTTGAGGACCCGAAAACCCATATTGTGAATTTTGACAGAATCTACCAGACCATCAAGATGAATGGTGTTCCTAGTGAGGCCATCAAGCTAAGATTGTTTCCCTTTTCCCTGAGAGATCAAGCACAGAGTTGGTTGAATTCCTTTCCGGCCATCCATTTCATTACCTGGGAACAGCTCCACAAAGCTTTCATGCAGGAGTACTGTCCTCCTTCCAAGGCTGCCAAGTTAAAGAAGCAGATCCAGAATTTTCAGCAGTTTGGCAATGAAGATCTTCCTGAGGCTTGGAAGAGATTTAAGGAGTTGAGGAGGTAGTGCCCAAAGAACTTGATGACCCAGGTGACTTTATTTCATCATTCTATGAGGGATTGACTAACCGGTCAAAGATTATTCTAGATACCTCATCCTTTGGGGGTATTTTCATTGATATGGGACCGGCAGCTGGAGAGCAGATGATTGACAGGATCACCTCTAACAACACTTACTGGTACACTGAGGGGGATGATATACCCAAGAGAGAGAAAACATATGGGATGTTCGAAGTTGAAGAAAAGATGGCAATGCAGGCTCAGCTGGATTCTATACAGCACATGCTGAAGCAGATAGTACAGGGCCCTACTCAGAGTGTCCAGGCAGTTGCTCAGCCTCCACTGATTCCACAGAATCCTTATGTTCCTAACCCATTGTAATACCCAGTTATTTTACAATATGGTTCGTAATTATATGAATTTATTGTTAGATATATGTGACCAAAAAAATATTTTGAGGGTATTTTATTAATGTTATTTTAAAGATATTATAGTTTCCTAATTCATATTATCTTATGAATATCATATTGCATTGAGTCTAATATTTTCTCAATCTGACTAATCCTAATATATATCTATATGTAAATATGCCCTATCATATATTTATAATTAAATTCCTAATCCTAATTATATTTTTCCTCTACATATATATATATATTATTTTATCTGAGATAACCCTAATTCCATATATTTCTTTCCTCTCTGTGTCGCCATTCCCTCTCTCCTAAACAAATAAAACCCTAATTTTCTCCCTATTCATCATCAATTAGTCTCAAACCATCAAGAACTTCTAGTAGGTGCAGAAGAGTTTTTGCTCTAGAGTAAGTATCACCAAATTATTGTTTTTCTTAATAAAAGTATTATTATTTAATCCTACGTGTTTATTTTGAATTGTATATGAATATATTTTATGTGGTATATAGATTATGGTGATTTTATGGTAATTAGAAGGAATGATTAAATTCATTGTAGCCACTGTTTGAGAAAATTCTGACTGGCGCAGTTTGAAATCAAAATTTGTGAAAAATACTTTTTGAACTCTGATTGGCATGAAATTTTATTTAGAGATCCTAGACTTATGATATTTGATGTATATAAAATTATTTTGTTGGGGATATGCTTCATTATTTCTAGAAAAATTTCGTAAAGTTGTGAGTTAAATTTATGTGCAGCGCAGTGTTGGGGAAAAATTCGAAACAAATACTTCTAGACCTTGGATTGGTCTGAAAATTTTTGTGTATAATCTAGACTTACTGTACTTATTATCTGAAAATTTTTGTGTTAAAATATGCTCCCAATTTTCCTTAGAAAATTCTACAATCCAGGTCATAATTTCTGAAATTTCTGTCAGTTTCTGTTTCTTGTGTTTTGTTGATTATTTGTGCCATTGAGAAGTTATTTAATTGAGATTATATGCATATGTGTTGGTTATAGAGGTTGGAATATTATTTTGATGGGAGGCATATCAATATTTTGGAAAAATGCATACACTTGTATATGAAATTCAAGTGAATGTTATTAGTAGTCTATGTATTAGTTAGCTACAAAGCTTGTGATTGAATTTTGAAAATCTACCATCTTGGAGTGACATATGAGAAATAATGTTATCTTTATTTTTATAAAGATGGATGATAAAAGGTTTGGTTGGGTTGTGATGCCCTTAATGAATTATAAGATGTGTAGTATCCTGTTATGAGATTCTGGATACTTGGGTTAAGACCCAGTTGGTTGTATAATGAGCAGTAGAAACGTATCCTGTCTCCATATGACTTTTGATTTTGTTATTTTGAGGAGTGGTTAGCAGAGTCTACCACTAGGGTATTTATCCTGTTGAGTAGTAGTCATTAGAAACGTATCATGACTACTAGGACTAGTTACTACCCATTGGACTTGGAAACCCATTGGGGGTGTGCACACTTAAGGTATTAGTTCTGTTCCACTTAAATGGGATTTTTGTGTAATGTTCAGTAGAGTGATTACTGTTCACTAGGGCTTATTAATTAAGACCCTGCCCATTATTTGAGATTAAATGGGATTTTTGTGTAGTGTTCAGTAGAGAGATTACTGTTCACTAGGGCTTATTAACTAAGACCCTACCCATTATTTGAGAGTGAATGGGATTTTGCGTAATGTTCAGTAGAGAGATTACTGTTCACTAGGGCTTGATGAAAGAAGACCCTGCCCATTGTATTGAGATTGGTGTTCCTCCATGTATACGTACATGTATATATTAACAAATGATTTTGAAAGATATACTACTTTTGAAATGTTCCTAAAATTTCTGTTGTGATAAATACTGATTTGGAAATTATGAATTATGAGTATTTTTGAGTAATTTTGGGTTTTGGAAGTCTTGAGTATTTTTGGAGAACTGTGAGTACTTAGAATATTGTGAGTGTTGCTTATTTGCATCTCAATGTTCCAATAGTTTTAATGTAAACACTTATACATATTATTATCTACAAGTTGTGCTCCTATGTGCTACGTGTAAATAGTTATTTTAGGAGGTGAATTAAATCTTACTTAGCTTTGCGCTAACTTTGGATACTTTTTGAGTATTTTTTCAGGGTGTATCTGCATGAACGTGGATGATGAGAGCGAATCACCTAGAGAATTTGTCATTTAGTTAGATTAGTTAGCTAGTTGGTTTGTTAATTGTCTTTGTACTAGTACGTACCTTGAATTATTTTAATTTGGTTGTTTTTAGCCTTAGTGTTTAGGTATAAGAGAAATACCTAAGCGTGGCAGTAACACCCATTTCCTTTTGGTTAGATGTTTGAGCTTCTGCAATATTATTAATTATTAATGATTTTATTACAGATATTGTAAGAATTTTGGATATGGAAATGGGGGTGTTACACCCTTACTCTGTGCCACAGGTACCTCTTGTAGCCTGTTGTGCAATTTGTGGTGGAAATCATGCAGCTCAGACATGTTATCTGTTAAACTCCGGTAACCAAGTCCTTCAGCCTAATGTGGAGCAAGTTGATCTCATTGGTTATTCTAGACCACAAAGCCAGGGGCAAGGTTATGGGAACTATCACCAGCAAGGAAGAGATCAGTTTGTTCCCTCTTGGAACAATCAAGGAAATCAAGTGAGGAACAATCCACCAGGTTTTCAAGGTAATCAAGGAAACAGAGGTGGCAACCAAGGAACTCAGTGGAGAAATAATCAAAATAATCAGAATCCCAATCAAGGGTAGTTCCAGCAAGGGAATCAGAATTTTGGGAACAGTCAGGGTCAAGGTTTCTCTAAACCTTCTCAGGATGTAGACATGCAGACTTTCATGAACACTATGATGGCTCAGATGGGCAAGCTACAAGCAGAGATAGAGAGTCTCAAGGCTCAGCAACAAGGAGGAAGTAATCAGTTTTCTAATCAAGCCTCATCTTCGAATGGTAGATTGCCAACAAGCACAGAAAATCCATGGCACCAAGTGAATGCAGTCACCACTAGGAGCGGATTAGCATTGAAGGATCCTCCACTTCCTTCAAATGATCCAGTGCCTGAGAGAACTGATAAGAAGGATGAGGGCATTCAGGTTGAACATGTGCTTGATGATAGTGAGGAGGAGCCTATGGTGCAGAGAGATAGTGCTAAAGGAAAAGCCCATGTGCCAGATGAGAGTGCTCCGAGTAAGAAGCATGAAAGGAAAAACAAGAAGGTATATGACTCGGTTATACCTTGCAACCTACTACCATATCCACAAAGGTTGTGGAAATCAAAGGAGTCTGATAGAGAGAGCAAGTTCCATAAGATGTTAAATACCTCAGATTCCATCGTACAAGAAGTTTCTAAAGAATATTTTAGGCAATAAGAAAAAGCCAGAGAAGAGTGCAATGGTGGATCTGAGCGAAGGAGCCTTGACCTGTGCAATTCTTCAACATAAACTACCTCCTAAGCTGAAAGATCTAGGTAGTTTTGCCATTCCTTGCATCATTGGTGGATTTGTAGTTGGGGGTGCTATGTGTGATCTGGGTGCTAGTGTTAGTCTTATGCCATATTCTTTATGTAAGAAGCTCAACCTGGGCACACCAAAACCCACCTCCATGACCCTACAGATGGCAGATCGCTCCATTAAGCGTCCGGTGGGAGTTCTTGAGGATGTCCCGGTCATGATTGATCAGTACTTTATACCGGGGATTTCGTTGTTCTGGATATAGAGGAGGATGCCAAGGTTCCTATTATACTTGGTAGACCTTTTCTAGCTACTGCTGGTGCACTTATTGATGTGAGGAGAGGAAAACTCGTGATGGAGGTGGCTGAGAACAAGATCGAGTTTGACATATTCAAAATGGCGAAGCACCAACCCTCGTATGTTGATGAGTGTTACTTGATAGAGGGGCTGGGTGAGTGCACTGATGAACGTAGAAAGATTGAGTTAGGGGATTTTCATGTTTCCCCTATTGATCCTGAACCCCCTGAGAAGTCAAGTGTTCTGAAACGAAAGAAAAAGTTCTTTGGTCCTGATGGTTTCTACAAAAGATGGATGAGAGAGCTGTCTAAGTTTAAAAGGCCACCGGATCGCATACTCCACAATCCCACCTGATATCCATGAGGTTGAGTCGAGCTGACGACAGTAAACTTAGCGCTTCATGGGAGGCACCCCATGTTATCCTTTACTTTTTGCACTTTATTTTTCTGCAATTTTCTTTTTATTTTAGTTCGAAGTAGAGTTAGGAGTTTTTCTTTATTTATAGGGGGTTCCTGGGGTTGTTTTTGGTGTGAGGTTTGCATTCTTTTACCTTTGAGAGAGTGGGGAAGAGTTAAAATTGAAGAGGTTATGCTTTGAAATAGTTTAAAAGTGCTTTAGGGTCTATTTTGGACTAACTTGCAGGTGAAACCGAGCTTGGGCGCGAAACGAACAGAATTGCAAAAAGAAGGCTCAGGATCACGGCCGTGATCCCGGCCGTGACTCCTGGGCGTCGATTTTCGTCCGAACAGAGCATCCGAGGGCTCTGGGTCACGGGCCGCATCCCGGCCGTGACCTAGGTCATGACCCCGTCTAGAAATTTCCAGTACCGAGAGGCCAAACGAGGGCTCTGGGTCACGACCACCATCACGGCCGTGACCCCACCCGGGAGGATGCACCAGAAATTCCAGTGCTGAGAGCTTAAAAGAGGGCTCTGGGTCACGGGCCACATCCCGGCCATGACCTAGGCTGTGACACCGAATCGTAAAATAAAAAAAAAAAAGTTCTGCTTTCTACTTCGTTTTTTCTAGTTCGTGGGGCCTTGGTTGTCCATCGGGGACGATACCCAGCTTAAGTATGGAGGGGTACTACTTCTGATGAAATTTGGATGAAGTTTGCTTGAAGGACTCAAGTTGCAGCTGAAGGTAATGTGTTTTCCTTGTGTTGTGGCTGTGACCATTTTACTTCCTGCTGGTTTGTGGTTTGTTTGGTGGTTCTTGTGCAGCCTAGCTTGTCAGGGATGATTCAAGGTTGAGCTTATGTTTAATTCAGTCTCTTGTCAATAATTGGGTTAACCTCTAACCTAAATGTTTCCCCTGTGTGTTATGCATTGCTAGTGAAGGCTTATGTAGGATTCCGGTGATACCTGTTCTGTCATAGCTTGTCTCAGTGCTCTCATAGTGAAGTCTAGAATTTGCATGTTTTGAAGTGATTTAGGCCATTGTTGTTAGCCCAAGCCTTTAAACCTACCCTCTGTTACAATTATTTTCCCTAGTTGTCCCCTTTGAGCCTTGTTTCTGTTTATTAAGTGCAAAGCACTTAACCCCGTTCTTTTTTATGTTTTTCTTATTTAGCCATATTATTTAACCCTTAGCCCTTAGCCATATATTTCCATTCACCCTTAGAGAGAATGTAGCATTTGTTCTTTAATTTAGAGGAGATTTCCCTATTTGAGCTTACTTTTGATAGAGTTATTCCTGTTATCTTTGTTCTAGTGTGGGGGTGTGGGGAAGGATTTGTTTGGTTGGTTTGAATTGAAGGAAAGAAAATGTTTGTAAATTGAAAAGAAAAAAAAAAGAAGAGAAAAATGGTTGTTAGAGAAAAGAAAGAAAAAGAAGGATGAATAAAAGTGCAAGTCAGGTTGCTCGAATAATTGTCTTCACCCCCACTAGTTTAGAATACTCTTGTCTTTCCAATTATGCTTTGCTCTCTTGATTCATATTTTCCATATCTCCTCTAGGTTTAATTGTGAATAGGTGTGAAATTCTCTCTCTTTTGTTCATTTTTCCATACCCCTTCTTTGTTAGCCACTCACCCTTAGCCCCATTACAAGCCAAATAAAGACCTATTTGATCTTAGCATGCAGTTTTAGAGTGATCTATGTGAGTATGAATGGCATGTCTATGGGAGTTCATCTTAAGCCAAGTCTTGCATAATCTCAACTGAGTACATGTGCATACAGGGTTTTAATCTACCTAATTTCGGGTGCCCGGTTATTGGCCTGAGAGGGGAACTCACTTGTGATTCTGAGATGATTCTTAAAGCAGGTTAGGTTTTACAAGTTGGTTGGTGGAATGATTGGTTGAGCAGGAAGGAAGTGTGATCAGTTGCAGTGCATGGAGGGTGGATTATCCTGGGCAATTGCTTGAGGACAAGCAAAAGTTCTAGTGTGGGGGAGTTGATATCTACTATTTTGTACAATAATTCACCCCTTATTTTAGTTGTATTTCCGTTATCCTAGTGAAATTGGGAATTGTTTGTGTGTTATATTGTCCAAGTGTTGAATTATCTACAAGAAACAACAAAGGAAGAATTTTGGAGCATTTGGACAAGTTCTGGAAGAAAAGGGAATTACAAGGAATAAATGAAACAAGAATACAAATTGGAAAAGAATTGGAAGTTGCCTAATGGGTCAAGGCTCATCTATCTCCTATATATTCTACCTATTCTCTACAATTAAAGGAGGTTCCCTTACAGAGTTCTGAACCCTAGTTAGATTATTTTCCCCTTCTCTTTATATTTCCCTAACATAGTTTAGATTAGATTATTTAATTTCAAGCTTGGAATCTCATTGAAGTTGGATTTGTTCTTTATCAGTTAAGTTCTCTTATTCCTTTATTTACTTTCTTCTCAGATTTCTTTCAATGTTTATGGTTATTTATTATTGCTTTGCTTTGTTTACTCCAATCATGCGTGAGTAATTCGCCTATGGGTTTGGATTAGGGATCCATTGTTAATCTTGATGTTCAATTGGTAATTATTGCATAAAGGGATTGAATCTTTTACCTAGGGTTTATGTTGATTTGGGGATTTCTTTCTACTTGTTATTGATTGATGGCCATAATTAATTGCTAGTCTAGGAGAGGGATTCATTACAACGAAAGTTGGATGGAGACCTCAAGCCTTACCAATTTCAACCTAATTTTCCTACTATGAGAATAGGAGTAATTTTGGGGGCTTACAATGCTTAGGTGCTTAAGGTTATGATTGATGCATCACGATAGTGGGGCAATTGTAGCCTAATTCTATTTATTGATTACGAAAGTAGCTGAATTGAATTCTTATGTGCATTGCCCATAAATCCCTTGGTTAATTATTCTTTCCCTAATTCTGAGTTGATTGGACTATCAAGATTACAATCCCCTAATCTAGCCCATTCCTTTGTCATACAGTTTATTCCTTAATCAATTGCTTTCTTTTAATTCTCGTCACTCAATTTTAGTTGCTTGGATTCTAGTTAATTCACATACTCTAGTGCCTAGTATTCTTAATTCATACAATTACGTGTCATAGCCCCAATCCTCAGCGGAACGACATTCACACCCACTTTTACACTCCCATCTATACATCATCACAGCTATACATGAAGGGTCGAACAAGATGAGGGCAAGTTGGGTTGTGCAAAATCACCATGGACAGTTTGTAGTTGTTGGCGTTGTGGGGATGATGGGAGCTTATTTTCCTCGTAAGGCTGAAGCAATGGCGGTTCGAGAAGCCTTGAGCTGGTTGAAGCAAGAAAATTATGATAATCTTATCCTTGAAACAGATATTCAACAACTCATAACTTGTTTGCACACTATAGATTTATCGCCTTATGGTTTATTGCTTCAAAATATTACTGCTTTACTTTGTTGTTTTCGAATGTTTCTCTTCATTTTGTAAGATGTTCAGCTAATGGTGTTGCACATCTATTAGCTAGAAACGATTGTTTGTAGTTGGGTGCTCGGTTTTGGTGTGATACCGATCCCTCTTTTATTTTTTTTGCTTTATGTAAGGACTTAGCTTGATATTTATATAAAGTTTGGTTCGTTTGGTTTTCAAAAAAAATGAAAAGAAAAAAAAAAGGAGGTGGTGCTAAGCTTGTATGTATACAAGTGTTGCCCCTTCTTCTTGTTGATTTGTGTTGCTAAGTAATGACACATGATGTATATTTCATATGAGTGCACCCGATACATAAACAATTGAATACATCTTTACGAGGAAAAAGGGGAAGATGAGGTTGATGTACATTAGTCTTTGTGGTACTCAACTTAGTACTATGGTTCTCTCTACGATCCTTGCTATATGATATACACTAATTTTTTTTTTTTGTGAAATCCATATCCTTCCTTGGCAACCTCTAGCCCCATTACAAGCTATATATAAAGACCTAAGTGATTCTTGTAAGTGGGGTCTCTGCACCATGGCAGTGTTCACATGTATGTTGGTTATATTCTTGGTATCTTACCCATGAGTCTATCTATGGTTGCTACTCTTTTATGCACCTAGTTTTCATGGCGCTAGGTTATTGGTGAAGGACATTCTATCCTAATAATAAGATAATATTGCTTTGGCTGGTTTTTGTCAAAATGGGGGAGAAAATATAATGGAAAATGAGTGCGTTTGTTGTACTGGCTCATATGTTAGTTACACTTTGCCAAAAACGCCAAAGGTGGAGATTGTTAGTATAATATTGTATTTTAATATTTTTAGTCAAAACTAACTTAGATTAGAAAAAGTTGTTCGTGTGTTATTTTGTTTGTTTCCTAATCTTGGGAGGTATTGAACATTGTCAAATCAATGAGATTCAATAAATATGGAAATCAAAGAAAATTGAAGATTCAAGAATTGCAGAAATCCAAGAAGATCATGGAGGTTTCCTATTCACTCTTGAAGGAGAAGATATGATATTTCTCTTATTATGATTTCATTGAAAAGGAAATAAAACTTGGGAAGTTTTCCTTTTCCCGCATGGTTAACCACTGCGTAGTATTTTGGGCATAACTCCTCCTACATATATTCGATTGAGTTGAGTAGGATGTCATTGGAAAGGAAACTAATGTTGCTACAACTTTCTAGAAGAAACAATTCTCAGAATGGGAAGATGCACAAAAATTCAATTAAAGTTAGATTAGAGAATCTATCATGTTTCATTCAATGTTTCCTTTTTAAACTTTGGAAGTTTTTTTATTCAAGGAAATTATCAGAGAATGGATGGGTTCATTTGACTACTATATATTCCCAGAGGTTCTTTGAGAATGATGGGAGATCAAATTCTATCATTCTAACAAGGGATTATAGTAGGTCACTCAAGGGATTTTTTACGTACTACAACGGAGACTATAGTTTGACCTTGAGGAAATTGGTTACTATCAACTGTAAACGGGATTTTACCTCTAAGGGAGTTGCATCTGGAGGCAAGAGGGATCTTGTAGCACGAGGGAGTCTTGTTCTCAATTCCCACGGTGTTACATAAAGAGCTACGACAAGTGTTCGGGTTTCGTACTTGCTTGTATAAATTAAATTTCTGTCTTATTTAATTAAAAATGCATAGTGAATTGAGCTTCTTTTTGGGTTAGGGCCTCATGGATTCGACCATGTTAAAATTTTGGTGTCTCTATTTTCTTTATGCATTTTTATATTTATATGTTTGGTTGCACTACTACTTCATGATTATTATAACCCGTAAACAAGTGCTTGGTCTTCTTTAATTACTCTAATAGAAATAAAACAAACATAGGGAAATGGATATAATAATTCTGAGAATAATAATTTATGTGGCTAGTTAATATGATTGTTTTCTATACAATAGTTAATGACACAAACAAACTATAAACATGTACTGCAGTCAGTTCACAAAATTTGTTTGAAACTAAAATTTATTAATTTGTCAATATAAAGATTGTTTTTTTTTTTCATAATTAGATTTGCCAAATAAATCAGAGCCTTCGATAATTGGATTTAAGTGGGTTGAGTTTGATTGGGGTTTGGCGTGGCTTCTATGCGTTTTGATTGACTTAGCTTGTTGCAAATGTACAGTTGGTGAAGACTTTAAAATGTGGACAAAGTTATTACTTTTGACTGCTTTTATATTTATAGTTTAAATATTGACCAAAATGACTGTATAGTGAGGCGTGTAGAATGATTCTACATAATATAACAGAGTTGATGGAGAACATAAGATCAGAGTCACCCCAATGAGAACAGGATTCTTATATATTATATTAAAATACAGTCAGACGCAATGTGCGGCGGTAAAGTAGAAATAACTTCAGGAACAATCTACTTGAACTGGCAAAACTGTCATTGGAGGCCGCCAATGAGAAAATCAGAACCTGGACAACTAATACCAGATGATAACAATATTTTTGTATATTTTATCAAAATACAGTCGGAAGCGAGAAATATAAATAAATAAATATATATATATATATATATATATATATATATATATATATAAATGAACTGATCTTAATTAGTTGTCATAATGTTTTAACAAGCTTTCATGCAAAAGTCTTGAATGTGTGTGGGTCTTATCTACAATCACCATAAAAGAATTTTCACAAATTACAATCCAAAGTATACGATAGTTACATCACTCCTAGAGCGCCCTAAGATAATGTATTATGACGATGCTTTTGTAAAGCTTAGGAAAGAGGTAAAATTTTATTTATTTATTTATTTGTTTTTTTGAATATTTATTTATTTATGCATTTATTATGTTAATTATTTTTTATTTTATTTTGACAGGAGATTTATTAGGGGCCGGAGGAGATTGATGGTCTGCGCATACTGTTTTTTTAGTACTACTGACTCTACTACAATGTAGTATCTGTTCACGGCACATACTGTTTTAGTAATCGGATTTGGAACAATAAATAACACTCCTTGTTTCGAACTTAAAAATTCATGTGGCACTCAGTGGGGGGACAAATTTATGGGGCACTCAGTCGGGGAACGGTGACTATGGGTTGTGGGTTGGATGGATTTGATAAAATTAGATGATTTGGTTTCATTCAAGATGTGTATAGGGTCGAGCCCTAAAGCTACTTATTGGTGGACAAATCATTCAGCTTTTATTTTTTGCTTCCTAAATTTTTAAAACTTAGGCTATGCATCTAGATATACATAAAAACTCATTTGTTCTTGATGACACACATTTGATAGTAGATCAGAGCATATCAGAGCTAGGATCAGTATATCAGATCTAGGATCAGAGCATATTAGAGCAAGTTAGTTAGCATTTTATTAACTGTTCAACTTGTTTTTTTCGTTTTTCACTTCTAGATAAATGTTTTCAAGTAACATTATATAAAACAAATTTAATATTCCTCAGTAGCCATTAAGTTTTATTTTAACACAAATTTCAACCAGTCCTTTAACTTTCTAAGTTTTTTATTTTATATTATAATTATAACATTATTTATTAAAAAGAATATATATATTGAATTAAGGATGTTACACGAGTGTAAATTGTGCTGAGCTAATGGGCATCATGTATAGCTCTGACACAGACTATGACCAAATTCCATTATCTGCCCAAGAAATAATAGATTGGGTGCCGAGCTGTAACACCCCAATTTTCAACTCTTACATTTATTACAAAATCCGTAATAAAACGCTGCGGAAGCTTACATCATATCAACAGAAAACCGGGTGCTACCGCCACACCTAGAGTGAATTCTATCACCTCTTTGACAAACTCCACTCTAAGTGCACAGGCTAAACTTACAACATTAATAACAATCCCTGTCTACATCAAAGAGTAGACCTCAACCTGTACTTCCCTTCTATTCCGAGCTCATCGGCTACAGGGGCCCACACTAATCTGCAACTGATAAGAAACACATTGAAGTGCAGTTAGCGCGACGGCTAAGTAAGGAAATCCGATGTCACTCAAAAGTAGACAAAGGTTTGAAAACATAATCATTTGGAAAATAGTATATCGTTCAGTGAATCAAAATCCACTCGTCTCGTAAGACAAAATCATTTCTTTCTCAAAGACGTTACAGAGTAACTCTTTACTCATTTTTAAAACTTCCTTAGTTTCATATAGTAAGAGTGAGGCCTACAACCTCGGGCCATGGCACTCCAGCCCTCCCGTAGGTTCCTCCCTTATCCCAACCCCGGGCCGTGGCACTCAAGCCTTCCCGTGGGCACCTCTCCTTATCCCAACATGACGACATAACGGCGAATAGACTTCGCTAAAATAATATAACGACCACTGGGCAAGGGCACTTAAAGCCACCCGTGGGTCAATCAAGGTCCTCCTCAACTTACTTTAGAAACTACGGTTTTGAAAACATGATTCTTCCTTCAATTTTTCTTACTCAAATCATTTCTTTTGGACATATTTCACCAATGAGTCCAATATTTGAAATCGGCTACCTCTTTAGCCCCTGAAGGATTTTCAAACATCATTTTCTCAAACAATAAGGTTTTGACAACCTTTATATCAAAATAGCATACGTTTTTCAACGTAAGTTTTCATAAACATTTTTGGATACACTTCATATGTCCATCTCACACTTAAAATCAACCAACATCCTTAACTATCGTCCTCAACAACTTCCACTATGATCAACACCATTAGATCATAACTTGAGGATATCGTACATCCAAATATATATAAATTCTAATAGGTAAGGTCATTGCCTAACCATAACCCAAAAATCATGAGATTATCATTTAATCTCCATCATTAATCCACGTCCTTAGCATCACCTAATCACCATTAACTCACTAACTACCTCACAATTATCATTAACACATCCATAATCATACTAAGCATAATTCAGAAAATTTCAGCTTGGCGCAGTCCGAAAGATTGAGCCGGTAAAAATAGTTCCCGAACTCTTTTTCACTTGAAATTTTTATGGTAGAATCCCAACTTATAGTACTTGATGTCCATAAAAAGTTTTGGTCATTTTGGTCCGCGAATAAACACAGAAAATTCCATCTTTGCCCTTGGCAGTGTGCTGTCCGGAATTTTTCTCTCTCTGGACCAGTTTTGGAGAAAAATCCGAAAACCATACTTCCACTACTCCGATCATTATGAAATTTTATATGCGGGTTCTACACTTATAGAACTACATGTCTAAAAAAAATAGGATTAAAATACCTTACCAATATTTCCCAATAAATCTCGGAAGTTACTGCCAGAATCTACCCTGATTTCCTTTCACTATTCTCACAAGTATAAGCTCATATGAACATAAATATAACATATACATGCATATCCAAGCTATGAACATGTATAAAAATATTTCCAAAGCTCAAAAAACACCATATTTCCAACAAAGAATCAATTATCCAAATTCAAGTGACTAATTCCAACTTAAGGGAATTCCTTACCTTGTAAAGGATTTCTAACACCTTAGGAAGCAATTTTGGATCCTTTCCCCAATTTTCACCTTAAAACCTAGGTTCAAAATCAACACCATAACATCATGTATCAAGAAATTAAACATAGATTCATAACCTAGGAAGGATTACAAAGCTTTCTACCGAATAATATCGAAAACTTACCGAATAAATTGGAAGTTTAGAAGGATTTGGCTATGGAACTTTGGAAGAAAAAATGGTGGAAGATGATCACACCTCTCTCTCTCTCTTTTTGGCATTTGGGGAAGAAAAGGGAAAAAAAATTCCTTTTATATTTAATCCCAACTTATGGGATAAGCTTTAGGAAAAAAAATAATAAAATAATAAAATATCTCCACAACATATCAGTTGTGGTCCAAACAGATAAAGTTTCGGTGGAAAATAATCCAGAAAGAATAATTTTCGAAACCACAAATTTATTCCAGTCAAAAGCTCCAAAATGGGCTAGGTTCGGTACACTGCGGAAATTTCGCGGTGTACGATCAGAAATAAATTTCGACCCTTATAGCTCATCCAATTTCAACTTAACTAAGCAGGAAGTTCATACTTAGTCATAACATGCCTAATCATCAATTTTTAAGGAAATCCGAGCTGAAAATTCGTCCTCGAAAATTTTACGGTTCGTGACCGGCACGAACGATCGCAGCTTAATGACAACTATACCTCCGTATAAAAATTCCCTTGACATATCGGGAGATCATCTTATGAATGTCATAGCCTAAAGATATATTTTCCGACCCTTAGACTTATCGGAAAGACGAGGGGTTACAGTCTACCCTCCTTAAAAAGAGTTTCGTCCCCGAAACTTCCTTCTTATCATCTATGGTTTCAAAAGACTACTACTATTCCCCAAAGATTCAAACTTAAAGTTCAAACCTAGATCTCAACCTTGAGCTCTGATACCACTTTGTAACACCCCAATTTTCAACTCTTACATTTATTACAAAATCCGTAATAAAACGCTGCGGAAGCTTACATCATATCAACAGAAAACCGGGTGCTACCGCCACACCTAGAGTGAATTCTATCACCTCTTTGACAAACTCCACTCTAAGTGCACAGGCTAAACTTACAACATTAATAACAATCCCTGTCTACATCAAAGAGTAGACCTCAACCTGTACTTCCCTTCTATTCCGAGCTCATCGGCTACAGGGGCCCACACTAATCTGCAACTGATAAGAAACACATTGAAGTGCAGTTAGCGCGACGGCTAAGTAAGGAAATCCGATGTCACTCAAAAGTAGACAAAGGTTTGAAAACATAATCATTTGGAAAATAGTATATCGTTCAGTGAATCAAAATCCACTCGTCTCGTAAGACAAAATCATTTCTTTCTCAAAGACGTTACAGAGTAACTCTTTACTCATTTTTAAAACTTCCTTAGTTTCATATAGTAAGAGTGAGGCCTACAACCTCGGGCCATGGCACTCCAGCCCTCCCGTAGGTTCCTCCCTTATCCCAACCCCGGGCTGTGGCACTCAAGCCTTCCCGTGGGCACCTCTCCTTATTCCAACATGACGACATAACGGCGAATAGACTTCGCTCTAACAATATAACGACCACTGGGCAAGGGCACTTAAAGCCACCCGTGGGTCAATCAAGGTCCTCCTCAACTTACTTTAGAAACTACGGTTTTGAAAACATGATTCTTCCTTCAATTTTTCTTACTCAAATCATTTCTTTTGGACATATTTCACCAATGAGTCCAATATTTGAAATCGGCTACCTCTTTAGCCCCTGAAGGATTTTCAAACATCATTTTCTCAAACAATAAGGTTTTGACAACCTTTATATCAAAATAGCATACGTTTTTCAACGTAAGTTTTCATAAACATTTTTGGATACACTTCATATGTCCATCTCACACTTAAAATCAACCAACATCCTTAACTATCGTCCTCAACAACTTCCACTATGATCAACACCATTAGATCATAACTTGAGGATATCGTACATCCAAATATATATAAATTCTAATAGGTAAGGTCATTGCCTAACCATAACCCAAAAATCATGAGATTATCATTTAATCTCCATCATTAATCCACGTCCTTAGCATCACCTAATCACCATTAACTCACTAACTACCTCACAATTATCATTAACACATCCATAATCATACTAAGCATAATTCAGAAAATTTCAGCTTGGCGCAGTCCGAAAGATTGAGCCGGTAAAAATAGTTCCCGAACTCTTTTTCACTTGAAATTTTTATGGTAGAATCCCAACTTATAGTACTTGATGTCCATAAAAAGTTTTGGTCATTTTGGTCCGCGAATAAACACAGAAAATTCCATCTTTGCCCTTGGCAGTGTGCTGTCCGGAATTTTTCTCTCTCTGGACCAGTTTTGGAGAAAAATTCGAAAACCATACTTCTACTACTCCGATCATTATGAAATTTTATATGCGGGTTCTACACTTATAGAACTACATGTCTAAAAAAAATAGGATCAAAATACCTTACCAATTTTTCCCAATAAATCTCGGAAGTTACTGCCAGAGACTACCCTGATTTTTCTCCAATATTCTCACAAGTATAAGCTCATATGGACATAAATATAACATATACATGCATATCCAAGCTATGAACATGTATAAAAAAATATTTCCAAAGCTCAAAAACACCATATTTCAACCAAAAATCAATTATCCAAATTCAAGTGACTAATTCCAACTTAAGGGAATTCCTTACCTTGTAAAGGATTTCTAACACCTTAGGAAGCAATTTTGGATCCTTTCCCCAATTTTCACCTTAAAACCTAGGTTCAAAATCAACACCATAACATCATGTATCAAGAAATTAAACATAGATTCATAACCTAGGAAGGATTACAAAGCTTTCTACCGAATAATATCGAAAACTTACCGAATAAATTGGAAGTTTAGAAGGATTTGGCTATGGAACTTTGGAAGAAAAAATGGTGGAAGATGATCACACCTCTCTCTCTCTCTTTTTGGCATTTGGGGAAGAAAAGGGAAAAAAAATTCCTTTTATATTTAATCCCAACTTATGGGATAAGCTTTAGGAAAAAAAATAATAAAATAATAAAATATCTCCACAACATATCAGTTGTGGTCCAAACAGATAAAGTTTCGGTGGAAAATAATCCAGAAAGAATAATTTTCGAAACCACAAATTTATTCCAGTCAAAAGCTCCAAAATGGGCTAGGTTCGGTACACTGCGGAAATTTCGCGGTGTACGATCAGAAATAAATTTCGACCCTTATAGCTCATCCAATTTCAACTTAACTAAGCAGGAAGTTCATACTTAGTCATAACATGCCTAATCATCAATTTTTAAGGAAATCCGAGCTGAAAATTCGTCCTCGAAAATTTTACGGTTCGTGACCGGCACGAACGATCGCAGCTTAATGACAACTATACCTCCGTATAAAAATTCCCTTGACATATCGGGAGATCATCTTATGAATGTCATAGCCTAAAGATATATTTTCCGACCCTTAGACTTATCGGAAAGACGAGGGGTTACACGAGCACACCCCCAAAAGAATATGAAAATAATAAGAATGCGATTGTTAATGAGTACGGGATATATCCTTTACACATTTATCATTGTTCTGAATATATGATACAAAAGGGTATTTCTGAAGCAAGCGGGTATCCATTTATAAAGGAGAGATCCGATCCAAGCGATAGAAAAAATACAATAAGGGTTACTATTTTAACAATTAAATTTATATTCTATGAAAATTTTAAATAAATATTTAAAACGTTTCAGTAATATTTAAATTTTTAAAATATAGTCAAATATAAAGCTGTAATAGTGCAAATAGCTACTTTTACACGTAGAACGTATTCTGCTATAGTTACATCACTCCTAGAGCGCCCTCTACTTGGGATAATGTATTATGATGATGCTTTTGTAAAGTTTAGGAGGGGGGCAACATTTTATTTATTATTTATTTGTTTGTTTGATTATTTATTTATTTATTTATGTATTTATTATGTTAATTATTTTTTCTTTTATTTTGACATGAGATTTATTAGGGGCTGGAGAAGATTGATGATTATTGACTCTATTACAATGTAGTATATGTTCACGGTGCATACTGTAATTGGATTTGGAACACAAAATAACACCGTTTGTTTTGAAATTAAAAATTCATGGGGTACTCAGTGGTGAACGGATAACACCCCTTGTTTCGAAATTAAAAATACATGGGGCACTCAGTGTGGGAACGGATAACACCCCTTGCTTCGAAATTAAAAATTCATGGGCAGTCAGTGGGGAATGGATAACACCCCTTGTTTCGAAATTAAAAATTTATGGGGCACTCAGTGGGGAAACGGATAACACCCCTTGTTTCGAAATTAAAAATTCATGTGGTACTCAGTGGGGGAACGGATAATACCCCTTGTTTTGAAATTAAAAATTCATAGGGCACTCAGTGGGGGAACTGAAAATTTATTGGGCACTTAAATCTACTTATTTGTGGAAAAATCATTCAGCTTTTATTTTTTGCTTCCTAAATTTTTGAAACTTAGGCTATGAATCTAGATATACATATCTTATGAGGAAAAAACTCATTTGTTCTTTATGACACATTTGGCAGTAGATCGGAGCATATCAGAGCTAGGATCAGAGCTATGATCAGAGCGTATTAGAGTAGTTAGTTGTCATTCTATTAACTGTTGAACTTGTTTTTTTCGTTTTTCACTTCTAGATAAATATTTTTCAAGTAACATTATATAAAACAAATTTAATATTCCTCAATAGTCAGTAAGTTTTATTTTAACACAAATTTTAAACAGTCCTTTAACTTTCTAATTTTTCTATTTTATATTATAATTATAACATTATTTATTAAAAGAATATATATATATTGAATTAAGGATTTTGCACGGTTGTAACTTGTGCTGAGCTAATGGCATTATGTATAGCTCTGGTATAGACCATGCCAAAATTTCATTATCTGCCCAAGAAATGATCGACTGGGTGCCGAGCACATTTCCAAAATAATATAAAAATAATAAGAATGCGATTGTTAATGTGTACGGGATATATACTTTACACATTTATAATTGTTCTGAATATATGGTGCAAAAGAGTATTTGTGAAGCAAGCGATTATCCTTTTATAACTTAGAGATCTCATCCACGATAGAAAAAAATACGATGGTGTTAGTATTTTAATAATTAAATTTATATTTTATGAAAATGTTAAATTAATATTTAACACTTTTCATTAATATTTAATTTTTTTTAACAGATGGTCAATATGAATCTGGAACAATGTAAATGGCTACTTTTACATCTAAAACATATAATGTGATAGTTACATTACTCATAGAGCGCTCTCTACTTGAGATTGATAGTCTGATAGCGCAAACTATTTTAGTAATCGGATTTGGAATAGTAAATAACACCCATTATTTTGAAATTAAAAATTCATGGGATACTCAGTTGGGGAACGGTGGTTTTGGGTTATTTAGATTTGACAAAATTAGATTGTTTGATTCCATTCAAGATGTGTATAGGGTCAAGTCCTAAAGCTACTTATTGGTGAAAATATCATTCAACTTTTATTGTTTGATTCCTAAATTTTTGAAACTTAGGCTATTAATCTAGATATACATATCCTATGAAGAAAAACTCATTTGTTCTTGATGACACACATTTAGTAGTAGGTCGGAGCATATACAACTAGGATCAAAGCATATCAGATCTAGGAATATAGCATATCAGAGCTAAGATCAGAGCGTATTAGAGCAGTTAGTTGTCATTCTATTAACTGTTCAACTTGTTTTTTTCGTTTTTCACTTCTAGATAAATGTTTTTCAAATAGCATTATATAAAACAAATTTAATAAATTGTGTATAACAAAAAGGAGCAAAAGCACATGAACTTTTTTAAAAAATATTTCTCAATAGTTAGTTAGTTTTATTCTAACACAAATTTCAACAATCCTTCTTTCACTTTCTAAGTTTTTTATTTTATATTAAAATTATAACATTATTTATTAATATATATACATATATATTGAATTAAGAATGTTGCACGGCTGTAAATTGTGCTGAGCTAATGGGCATCATGTATAGCTTAATGGGGGAATGGGCATCATGTATAGCTTAGTGGGGGAACAGTGGTTTAATTTTGGGTTGGTTAAATTTGATAAAGTTAGATGGTTTGGTTCCATTCAAGATGTGTATATGGTGGAGACCTAAGGCTACTTATTGGTGGAAAAACCATTCAACTTTTATTTTTTTGCTTCCTAAATTTTTGAAACTTAGGCTTGATTCTAGATATACATATCCTATGAGGAAAAATTCATGCTTTGGAATTTGAATGTTTTTTTAGTATTATAGACTCTATTACAATTCAATTTCTGGAGAGGAGGCACACGGCAACCCACACGGCCGTGTTTGTGGCCGTGACCTTTTGGCCGATTTACAGTGAAAATGGCAGTTCTAGGGGTTATCTACACGGCCACCCACACGACCGTGTCGGTGGCCGTGTGACGCATGCTCTGCTCACTATTTAAGCACGATTTAAGCTTTTTCTACTTGGTTTTTGAGCTTGGATTTCAAGATTCTACCACCCATTTCAATAAAGAAGCTTTTTTTCCCATATCTCTTTTCTTTTGCAAGATTTATGTTTATTACTTGTGCTTTTGTGTTCTTTATGCTATTTAATGCTTAATGCTAATGCTAGTTTATGGGCTTGAGTTAGGATTGTATGGGCTTGAGTTAGGATTGTATTATCTATTTGATGCTTAGGTTGTGATTATTGTGAAAAAGGAGAAGAACCCCAACCTAGGGTTCATGTGTTTATGAGGGTATTGTGTTTGAATATTGTTTATATGTTTGATATACACATTCACTAGCATGTATTTGGAGGATTCATCGCCCAATGAGAGTTGGGTTATGAATCCATGCCACCCCTTGCATAAACCTGATTTCTTCCCAGGAAAATAGGGGAAATTGGGGGTTAAAAAATGCTTTTGTGCTTTAAGAGTTATGATTGATACACCATGAAAGTGGGGTAATCCTTGCTCTAATCCTTGTTTATTTGCTTACAATTGTGGCTTTAGACTAGGATTTCTACATGTATTCATGCTTGATTTCTTTGTTATTTATTCTCCCTAAACCCGTAAGTAGTTGAAGCATCTAGATGGTAATGCCTCCTCACTTGAGTCTTATTTCTTTATTTTGTATTGTATTTATCTACTGTTCATATGTGTTTGTTATACTTTGTTGTTATTGTTCATATATACGTGTATATATATATATACACGAGTCCTAACAACCCCATGCACTGAATTTTTGGTTTTAGGTAGTGAAAAACTTCAAGTTAGAAAAAGACGCATCTAAAAAATAGTTAGTCCAGTCTCACTGCGATTGATTTATTTATGTAGGTGAATTGTAATTAAGTGGCAAGGAATCAATTTATTTATTATATTTTAAACTCATAATGTGTGAATGAGATTTCGGATGTCACTTTCGAATTAATTGTTTCGAAATATAATTTAACCAAAAACAATTCATTCATTCCAATACACAAGTCAACTCTAGTCTAGGTCTTTGCGTCCTCCCCCATCACCTTAATTAATTGCTACCTATAATTATTTACCAAACTTTTTTTTTACCTTATGGTCAAGCGGCATAGTTGTGGCCCTCCCAAGTGAGAGATCATAGGTTCGAATCTCAGTGCGGGTGTTGGCTCTTTGTGCTTCAGTAGGTTGAGAAAGTGTGTATAAAGAGATACTACATTATAACAGAGTCAATAGTATTCAAAAAAAAACAAAACAAAACAAAAAAACTATTGAATCACATGTACTTAATGCAACGCCACATTGTCCTCAAAGAGATTGTGAAATTATGTTTAAGTTGGGTTAGAATCCTCCCTTCCATAAACTAAGGGTGTGTTTGGTTCGCACAAGAAAATTCAATTAGAATGTGAATCAAATACTTAATAATTGTAATAGATTTTGGTGAAAGTATTTTGCATGTTTGGTAGTAGGGTGAAATTGGAATAATTATCAATATTGATGTTTGGTTATGTATGACTATATAATGAAAATAAAGGTTATAAAATACAAAAATAAAATAATTAAGGCAATTGATGACCCTAATATAATGGCATCCAAAACACTAATATGACCAAAAAAAATAAAACAAAAAGATAAAAGTACTAATCCAAACTTAAAAATAAGATTACAATAAGATGGAATGATATCTGTTTTTTTTTTTTTTTTTGATAATGAATGATATCTGTTTTTAATTAGAGAATGACGTTTTTAATACAAGAGGCAATCAAATCTCATAGTTATATTTTAAAAGTCGTCAATCAAGCACTAATTATGATTTAATTCTCATTCCTGGATGTGTAAACTCATGAATCAAACGCACCCTAATTTTAATTGTGTAGTAAATTAAAATTAGGATGTTAAATTGAGTGACGTATCACCAGACACCAATACTTATAAATCATATATACGAGACAACAAGTCGTCTAATTAACATTTTGAATTTATGCAGCCATACACATCACTTCAAAATCTAAAATGTAGAATAAAGTGTGTTCATATTGCAGTCTAAGGAGCATGAACTTCTTCATTCACAATTAAAAAATAGTAGTGTTATACATACCCCTCATATTTTTCTGTTCGAATCCATCCCTCATGGCACCGGCACTGCTGGAAATCAACGATTTTCCGACCACCCAAACGTGGTCAGAAATAGCCAAAATCCGGTCGGAAACCGCTCTTCCGACCACATTTCAGACCACTTTAGGGATTCGGAAAAATGCTTGTTGGTATTTCCGACCATCCCATGTAGTGGTCGGAAATACCGTCCACGAAAATAGTAGCGTCGGAAAATTTCGTCGCACAGAAAAGTTGGTTGTCCAGGGTTTTCCGACCAACTCGTGGTCGGAAACTGGAGCCGAGGCAAATAATTTCGAACATTTCCGACCAATCTAGGTGGTCGGAAATGTGCCTAGTAAAAAAAAAATAAAATCATTTCACTACAGAGAGGATGCTTCTGTAGTGAAATGAATATTATATATATATATATATGATTTTTGATGAAAAACATATGCACATTTCATATGCTTGAAGAGAATTCATTCATTCATCAATATACATTTGAAAATTTAAAACAAGTCAAAATATTACATTCCTATTAGTCTCCATTTTTGAATGTATAAACAGGAAAGACATCATTTCTTTACTCACTTAGTTGCTCATATCGTGTGAATAACTTTTCCTTTTCTTCCTCAAATTCGTTCACATCTGTCAAATGTCCTCAACGCACAAAGTTTACATAAAATTTGATTTGATATCAACCATAAGCAATTATTTTATAGTCCAATTAAATTTGCATCAGTGCATTATTACTTCATAGTGACAAATATATCAAAAAAATTCCCAATGCTGCATGAAAATAATGTTCTCAAAATTAGGCTTACAATATCCAAAATCAAAACAACAATCCAATAAAAGCCATTTAACAATCCAATCTTCAGTAAGTTCTCACACTGCATGTAAGCATGCAGAATATATTCAAACTAGAAGATAAAAGTGGAATGCTTCACCTGAAGTCCATCAAGTGCAATTAATCTTTGTGACTCATACCTCTTTTGAACTCTTGGAGAGTGCCTTGGGAAAGTTTTGCCTAAGAGATCACACATAAAGTAGCAATCAGAGATTGCAGTATATGAAAAATGATAACTAAATACTATTTTTAATTAGTGGTGATTACCAATTTATTAATAGCTAATGAATGGAAGCGACATTATATTAGCAGGGAAATTTTTTGAAAGAAATAAAGCATTTTCCATTTAAAAATTGGGACATTATATCCCCTAGGATAATAATTAAACATTGATTTTTTAATGTCTTTTATATTTTTATATATATATATATATATATATATATATATATATATATATACACAGAGAGAGAGGTTGTTCAATAAACTGCAAATGAAAACTTAAACCCAAACAAAAACAATAATCGAACTCATCTGACTAAAAGAAATATTACTTTTCGCTTTTCAAATAAACAATAATACCTTAATTTTAATGGAATTCAACAACTATTACATTTCAATTGTAAATTGAATATTTGTTAAAATGAAAAACATAATGCATTTAAAATAATACCTATCACTTTTTAGTAAAAGGTAATACTCTTGAAATGACAAATTTTAAAGCAAACTTAATTAGCTTATCACTTTTAAAAGAATTTTAAAGCAAACTTAATTAGCTTATCACTTTTAAAAGGGAACGTTTTTAAATAGCTCCGCTGATTGCATTAGCCGCTATTCCAAGTCCGAGACCTCCCACTATCTGCCCAGCTATTTTCCCTAAGGTAGACGCCTTGTGCGGAGATGATGTCTGAGGTTGATGTGCGCCGGCCGCCGGGTAATAATATGCCTGTGGTGAGGGGTATTGATGATACGGCGGTGGCGGGTGGTGGTGCACGGCAGCCGGTGGCGGAGGATAATATCCGGCCGGCGAAGGATACTGATGCAGCATTGCGGGTTGTTGAAATGGTTGATAGTATGCGGGTGGCGGCGGAGGATATTGATGTAGCGTTGCCGGTTGTTGATGATACGGCGGCGGCGGCGGCGGCTGATGATAATATCCGGGCGGCGGATGCAGTGGAGGCGGTTGGTTATAATATCCAAACTGATGAGGTTGCTGCGGCGGCGGATAGATATACCCTTCCATTTTGAGCGGTGAAGAAGATTTGTAGGTGTGGAATGATTGTGGACTGCCTTTGTATTTATAGTAATGTGTAATTTGTAGGTGTGGAATGATTCAACGGAATGGGATTTGAGAGTTGAGATCATAAAACTCACCATTTCTATTTAGCTACTCAACCTTAACTCGTACGTAAAAGTCCCCTCTTACTATTCATAGACAGAAACGTAACTGACGTCTTTAATTCCACGCGCATTCGTAAAAATTTTTTTAAAAAAATGTAATTTAATCTCTCAATTATTTATTACTAACTATTTTAGTCTCTAATTTTTTATCATTGTGATATATATATACACTCCTAACTATTCTTTTTTTAAAAAAATTACAGTTTTAATTAACCCTGAAACAATAAAAGTATAAAACTATTAAACTATTAAAATTTTATTTAGTACAGGGGTATTTTAGTACTTTTTAATTTTTTTTCTTTAATTATAATCTTGTTTAGTTTCGATATTTCATTTGTAAGATAAAAAAAAACATGATTTTAACAGGGTCATGTATGGAAAATATGGTGACAATGTGCCACAATTGAAAATGAAAAATTTAGCGAAAAATGTTGTCAAATTTCTATTTTGCAGACAGAATATTAAAACTAACAATGTTATAAAGAACAAAGATAATAAAATTTTTAAATATCCATGTACTAAGAAAAATTTTAATAGAGTTTAGGGTGCGTTTGGTTCGCACATGGGAATCGGAATCGGAATGGGTATCAAATACTTGGTAAGGGTAATGGGTTTTAGTGAAAGTATTTAACATGTTTGGTAGTTGGGTGGAATGGGAATGATTATTAATAGTTGGGGAAGAAATGATGAAGGAAGATGAAACCCTTATTTAATAAGGGTATGGGTTTTGCCATTAATGGGGTATTCCAAACCCATAGTAGCATTCACAAAACCTATCAACCAAACACTAACAATCACTTTGATACCCATACCTTATGCCTAAACCCCCCAACCAAACACACCCTTAATAGTTTGGTTGTTCTAGGCGTTCAAAATGTATGTTAGCCTCCATCAACACTCTCATGACAAGTACTAGTATACTTTGATCTAGTAAACACGGTAAGTTAGACACGCATACATGCATCCTAGCTACTTAATATAAGACTACTAGGTCTTCAGTCTTCGCTACTATGCTCCGCACATAATTAATGTACATTATATTGCTACCATTTATCAAATGTGAAAGTTTAGCTTCCTACATTTACTGTATGTACTAACAACTCTTCCAAAGTGTTACCCAACACACACTAAGCTAAACTAACTAAATTACTACGTATAAAGAATTATATATTTGATGAATAAAGCTACCTTATAAAGAATCATTAGTATTTCTAATATATATATACGATGAAAATTTTGCAAAGTAGCAACTTATGAATGTGTGTGTGTGTGTGTATATATATATATATATATATAGGATTGCGTTCAAATGAGAATGGTGTGTCCAGAGGAGAACTGAGAACGAATCGCAGCGCGCCACGTGTCCAGATGTAGTTGCACCTTAGGTTATAACTAGGTGCACATAGGTGCATGAATGTTAACAAGTTTTTTTATTTTTTGAAAGAACATGAATGTTAACAAGTTAATTACTTGCACTCGTAAGTGAAAATAGGTGCACAAGTGCATGTAAAATGTATTACAGGTGCAAGTAAAATGTACACTGAGCATCAATACTAAATGCACCTAACGTTATAACTAGTTGCACCTAGGTACACGAATGTAACTACTTGCACTTGTAAGTGAAAATAGGTGCACTTGTAAGTGAAAATAGGTGCACTTGTAAGTGATTTTACTTGCACTTTTTACTTGCAAATGTGTATCAACTACTTGCACTTATAACACATTTACTTGCACCAAAGTTTGAGTTATTTACGGAAATATCATCGCATCGTTATTTTAAAAATTACATCTGATTCGTTGATCTGGACACGTAGACGGCTGTGGATCGTTCTTATTTCTCTCCTGGGCACCCGTTCTCATTAGAGCGCGCCCCTATATCTATATATATATATATATATATATATATATATATATATATATATATATATATATATGAATACTTTTTAATGAGAAAACTATATATGCTTCTTTTTTTTTTTTGGAAATGAAAACAATATATGCTAGCAACCACTAACCAAATGGATCATAATTATGATGATTAATTAACAAATCAATGGCTTACAACTTACAAGGCACTTTATATGATGAATGCAATGTCTCTTTTAAATTAAGAACATCTCTATAAGTGATTCTAGGAGAAGTTTCTGCAGTTCTAAAAATTGATACAATGGTTTTGCACAAATGAGATGGTTGGTTTTTGAGCAAATGAGTGGTCCTCCTACAGTGCACTGGTTTTTGGAGATTAATTAAAAAAAATAGTGAGACGCGCAATTGCGTCTCAATGTCCAACTCAGAAGGCGTGTGTGTTACACGCGCCTGCTAGGGTGTTTCAGCTAGTGGCCACTCTGAAATGAAAAGTCATTTGGCAACGGCCAAATTTCTAGTCGGTCCCAATGGCAACGACCATATTTTGGGTCGTTGCCATGAGCAACGGCCAAATAAAAAAAAATTATTATTATTATTATTATTTCCTATAAATACATGTCTTCAATAATTTTTAAACACTTCTCATCCTACTCTCATTTCAATCCTATACTACTCTCAATTCATTCATATCACTCTCTGAATTTATACATTTCAAAGCAATTTCTATTGCATACCACAATGGAAAGAGTCAATTCAAGTAATCAAAATCTCCAACCCAATTTTTCTTCTTCCCAACCATCTAGACAAAATTTTGGTTATAAGGGTGGCTAGATAAGTGGATCACGACACATGTCTCAGATCGGACGGACGGGGAGCCAGCCATAACTGTTGACAGACAAGACGGTTATCTCCTCGAAAAGGTAACCAACGAGAATCAAGGAGACGTTATGATTACGCCGCATTGATGGTGACTGTTGTAGAACCAGTCGGGAAAAGTGAGACCAACCGGGGAAACGTAGCCGATCGGGACGTATGAGCCTATTGGGTTGCGGTCCGACTAAGAAGCGATACTGTGTTTAGCTCCATTGCAAGATTGACAAGGTGACTGACTGCCTGCTCGTGAGTAATGCATTTAGAGGAAATCAATTGAATGATTACTTTCCCGAGTCATTGTCTTTCAAGAGCTCGAGAGAGTGAGGGACTAGTGATGGATATACCCCGACTGGGGTACCCGACCCGGGAAGAGCGGTATCTGGAGCCCGTCGACTTACTAGTCCGATGAATATGTAGCCCAAGTTTTACAACTTGTGTGGCTCAGTTCATGCAGGCAGTCGGGAGACCGCGCCCGATCGGGTGCGCCCTAAAAGGCGGTTACCATGCAGAATTTGGAATCTTGGGCGAAATTTGGGGAATCTTGCCTAATGCGAAATTTGGTAAGTTCTATGTCAGTTAGGCAGCTCCAAATTACCTTCCTAAATTATATTTGTTAAGAATTCCACTTATTTCCTTGTGTAAACTCATTATTCTTGTATAAATACCCCATTCAGGTCACACTGTTAGGGGTTCTGATTTGAATACAAGTATAATTGTTCTTTAATTGTGCTTGTACTTTCTCCTTAATATTTTCTCTAAGTTCTACGATAGTGTTAGCCCATCGGTTGTTAGCAGCTGTAAAACCAACAAAGTGAGTTGAGTTTGATTGGGATTTGGCGTCGCTTCTATGCATTTTGATTGACTTAGCTTTTGGAAAATGTACAGTTGGTGAAGACTTTAAAATGTGGACAGAGTCGTTACTTTTGACTGCTTTTATATTTATAGTTTAAACATCGATCAAAATAATTGTATGGCGAGTGTGTAGAATTATTCAACATAACATAATATAATGGAGTTGATGGAGAACATAAGATCAAACTCATCCCGATGAGAACAAGATTATTGTATATTATATTAGAATACAGTCAGGCGTAATGAGCGGCTGTGAAACAGAAATAGCTTCAGAAACAATCCGCTTGGAACTAGCAGAACTGTCATTGGCGGCCGCCATTGAGGAAACCTAGACAACAAATACCAGATGAAAACAAAATTTTGTATATTATATCAAAATACAGTCACGAACAAGAAAGATATAAATAAATAAATAAATATAAATAAATAAATATATATATATAGGGATGCACTTACATGCGAACTGCCGCCCAGGTAAGAAATGAGAACGCTTCACAGCCGTCCACGTGTCTAGATCAACGAATCAGATGCAATTTTAAAAAAATGACGCGGTGGCATTTTCGTAAATAACTGGAACTTTGGTGCACCTAGTTTCACTTACAAGTGCACCTAGTTTCACTTATAAGTGCACCTAGTTTAACTTACAAGTGCACCTATTTTCACTTAAAAGTGCAAGTAATTTACCTTATTAATATTCATGCACCTATTTTCGCAAATACTTTCACTTACAGATGCAAGTAATTTACCTTGTTAATATTCATGCACCTGGGTGCAACCTAGGTGCACCTAGTTATAACATAGGTTGCACCTAGTTATAACATTAGGTGCACCTAGTTATAACATTAGGTGCACTTAGTATTGATGCTCACTATACAATTCACTTGCACATGTAATACATTTTACTTGCATCTGCAATACATTTTACTTGCACTTGTGCAAGTAATTTACTTTGTTAACATTCATGCACCTGGTTGCAACCTATGTGCACCTAGTTATAGCATTAGGTGCACCTAGTTATAACATTAGGTGCACTTAGTATTGATGTTCATTGTACAATTTACTTGCACTTGTAATACATTTTACTTGCACGTGTGCACCTATTTTCACTTACAGGTGCAAGTAATTTACCTTGTTAACATTTATGCACCTGGGTGCACCTATGTGCACCTAGTTATAACATGACGTGCACCTAGTTATAACGTTAGGTGCAACTACATTCCGGACACGTGGCGCGCTGTGATTCGTCCGCATTTCTCTCCTGGCGGCCAGTACGCATTTGAACGCGATCCTATATATATATATATATATATATATATATATGTATGTATATACATACACACACACAAAGGTAGAATCACACTAGACCAAGGGTTGTAGAGTCCTAACAACCCCATGCATTGAATTTTTGGGTCTAGGTAGTGAAAAACTTCAAGTTAGAAAAATTCACATCCATAAAAATGTTAGTCCCGGTCTTACTGCCATTGATTTATTTATGTAGGAGAATTGTAATTAAGTGGCAAGAAACCAATTTATTTATTATATTCTAAACTCTGAATGAAATGCCGGATGTCACTTTCGTATTAATTGTCTCGAAATATAATTTAAACAAAAAAATTCATTCATTCCAATACACAAGTCAACTCTAGTCTAGGTCTTTGCCTCCTCCCCATCACCTTAATTAATTGCTACCTATAATTATTTACCAACTTTTTTAATTTTTTGTCTTAACTGAACCATTGAATCACGTCTACTTAAGGCAACCTCACATTGTCCTCAAAAGAGATTGTGAAATTATATTTAATTTGGGTCAGAATCCTCCCCTCCGTAAACTAATGGGTGTGTTTGATTCGCACAAGAAAATCAGAATCAGAATGAGAATCAAATACTTTGTAATTGTAATAGATTTTGGTGAAAGTATTTTGTATGTTTGGTAGTAGGATGGAATTAGAATAATTGTCAATATTGATGTTTGGTTTTGTATGCCCATATAATGAAAATAAAAGTTTTAAAAATATAAAAATAAAAAATTAAGACAATAATCCTAATATAATGACATCCAAAACACTAATATGAACAAAAATAAAATTAAAAAAATCTTAAAGAACTAATCTAAACTTAAAAATCATATTACCAATAAGATAGAATGATACTCGTTTTTAATTAGGGAATGAGTTTTTAAAAAAAGATGTAATCAAATCTTATAGTTGTGTTTTAAAAAGTTGTCAACTAAAAACACTAACTATGATTTTGATTATCATTCCTAGTGTATAAACTCATGAATCAAACACACCCTAACTTTAATTTTGCAGTAAATTAAAATTAGGATGTTAAATTGAGTGACGTATCACCCGACACCAATACGTATAAATCATACTAGTTTTATACGCGCATTGCGCGAATGGGTTAATGTCCGATGTTTATATTTAAATAAATATTTGAAAGTATATCAATGCAAGATTATATAAGAGAAGTTTATACATGGGTAATTGAATGTCGAATTTTTTTATTTAAATATCTAACTCAAAGTATATGAATCCAAGATAATATAGAAAATTCATTATAATTATTACTAAAATAAATGTTTGCAACCTTGTAAAATCGATAGTCTTAATATTTGGTCTAAAAATGATATAGTCTAAATAAATACTACTTTTAATTTGAATTTTTCTAAGTGTTCTTAATTCTCTTTTGAGTAACATTGTCATTGTCTTCATCTTTACTATTTGTTCTCTTCCTTTTTGTTGGTAGTGTGTTATTTGCAATTCGGATATTGTTGGTAACATAGATGACAACGTCATGCAATGAGATTATGATATAGGAGCTATGGACTTTCCTTTAGATGTTCTGCTCGGGGTTCATTTGGTTCAACCATTATTGTTGAATGAGTTATTGTGGATAAAGAAATCCCTAGTTTAAGAAAAAAGATTAAATTAATTTTAAAAAATTTGAAAATTTAAAACATTATGTATTCCAAAAATATTAAAAGGTAGTTTCTCGCTTCAATTTGCTGGGTAATGGGTTATTTGAGTACTTTCATTGTCAACAAATCCCCAAATAGTTAATATGATTGGTTTCAAACTATTCTTTTTTAATTTTTTCATGGTATTAAAGAAATACATATGTATCATTTTTTTGTGTAACTACTAATTTATTTAATTTAATAAGAGTAAAATAGAGTGATTCCGCTTCAATTTGTTGGGTTATTATTTGAGTACTTTCTTTATCAACCAATCCCCAAGTAGTTAATATAATTAGCTTCAAATTATTTTAAATTTTTTTTCATAGTATTAATAAAATACTTGGTAAATAAATACATAACATTATTTTGTACTATAACTTTGATATTTAATTACAAGATATTGTAAAAATAAGATAATGGACAATGTAATGAATATCAATTGATAAATTTGAATGTAAAGAATCTTTGCATGAGAGTAAATAAAGACAATATGACTAATGAAATTATTTCTCTTATTTAATTTAATTTTTTGATAATGAATAATTTTTTCAAATAAAGGTATTGTAGACACATAATTCTAAATTAAAGAAATACATATGTATAATTTTTGTTGTAGCTAATAATTTATTTAATTTAATAAGAGTAAAATAGAGTGAGAAACTTAATTATGTCAAACTTGATTGAGATGAGGTTCGAACCTAAGATCTTTCTTATAGAAATTAATGGGTAAGTTAAAAGTTAACGGAATATTAACGGAGAAGAGAATATTTAACGGAAAACTTAACGATAATCATAAAAGTAAGGTTAAATTAGGTAATCTCTATTAATAATATTAATCTGAATTATCTTAACCATCTATTTGATTAAATAATTAAATTGAACCATCCATTTGATTAAATAATTTGACCGCCATTTTTTCTACCCATTTTAGACCTAACTCTCTTTGGCTCTTATTAGTATAGTATATAGTATAGTAGATAGTAGATATATGAGACAAGTCGTCTAATTAACATTTTGAATTTATGCAGCCATATACATCACTTCAATATCTAAAATGTAGAATAAAGTTTGTTCATATTGCAGTACGTCTATGGAGCATGAATTTCTTCGTTCACAATTAAAAAATAGTAGTGTGAGATACCCTCATATTTTTCCCTCCAATTCATCCCTCATGGTAGGGCAAGATCTAATTGGTAACTAAATACTATTTTTAATTAATGGTGCTTACTAATTCATGAACGTAAGTACGTAACAATTAATGAATGAAAGTCACATTAGTAGAGAAAATTTATGATAGAAATATAGCATTTTCCATTTTAGAATTTCTTTTATAATACACTGTAGTTTCCTTTCAACACAGTACAACTACAATATCATTTCGATATAACTACAGTTTTATTGGACAATATACACTCAAATATGTGAAACTGTTATTCAGTTTCATTTTATATACAATGCAGTTTTCTTTCAATACAACTACAGTTTCATTTTGATATAACTACAGTTTCATTTGATAATGTCCCTGTTTGGTAAATGGCTATTAGCTGATTGGGTTAGAAGGTATGATTAGTTGATAACATTAGCTAATTGTAAAAAGTTGTTTGGTAATTAGCTATTAGCTTATAACTGTTTGGTATAATTTCTTTTCTCAAAAAGCTAATTGAAAAGACTGTTTTGAGTAGCCTTTTGAATTTTAGTATTTTGGAGTTACAAAAAACTTATTAACCAAACATTTATATTGATTTTTTAACCAAGTCAAACAACTAGTAGTGGTCAAATAAGCCAAAATTGGCTGATAGACTGATTATTTACCAAACAGGACCAATATAAAAACAAATATGAGACAGTATCTTTTGATATGAACTGTAGTATCCTTTACAGAGTTCTGTTAAAACTTACGGCAACTGTTTTTTTTACTTAACGAAACGTCGAGGTCGGCGTTTTGTACCGAATGCATTGTCGTATAATGACTGGTGGACTGCGGGGGAGGCTTACTCTTGCAGCTGTCGATAGATATAAGATATACCATACCCTTCCATTTTGAGAGACTGCGTTTTGTATTTATAGTAATGTGTAATTTGTAGGTGTGGAATGATTCAACAGAATAGGACTTGAGACTTGAGGTCACAAAACTCACCATTTCTATTTAGCTACTCAACCTTCGATCAAATTACTCGTACGTACAATTGTGAAAGTACCCTCTACTATTCATAACAGACACGTAACAGACGTCTTCAATCGTACGCGCATTGAAAATATTTAAAGTGAAGAAAATATAATTTTAGTGTCTCAATTATTTTTTATTAGCGGACTAGCGGTTTTAATTTCTAATTTCTTATTGTTTATATATATATATATATATATATATATATATATATATAACTCTTTAAAAAAGTTACAGTTTTAACCTTGGAGCAAACAAATTATTAAACTATTAAAATTTTATTTAGTATATAGGTATTTTAGTATTTTTAATGTTTTTTCTTTAATTATAATCTTTGTTTAGTCTAAATATTTCATTTGTAAAATAAAAAATGTAATTTTAAAAGGTAATGTAGAGAAAATATACTAACGATGTGCCACAATTGAAAATGAAAATTTAGTAAAAAATGTTGTCAAATCTCTATTTTGCATATGAAATATCAAAATTGACAATGTTATAAGGAACAAAGATAATAAAATTTTTAAATATCCATGTACTAAGTAAAATTTTAATAGTTTGGTTGCTCTAGGTGTTAAAAATGTAATTTTTTTGAAGAATTAGGGGTGTATATTGTCATAGTAAAACGTTAGGGATTAAAATCGCTAGCGACAAACAATTGAGGGGTTAAAATTTTATTTTTTTCAAAATTAAACATGTAAATAGAGCTCATTGATTTTTTATATTTTTTTTTTACTTACAGCATTATTATGATATTCCACTGCTGCGAGACTAATTCGCATCCCATCATGCACACAAAGTTAACTAGCTTAGTTTGATATATTCTTACTCGAGTGAAAGAATGCCAATAAATTGAGTTTGTTCTAATCGAGGTAATGGTCAAATTAGTTATATATACTTGCTTACTATGTAATAATTAATACTTTCTCCTTCATTTGTTTTAATAGTACTTACCTCTTTCATCAAATCTATATATATATATATATATATATATATATATATATATATATATAATTTAAAAGTAATTAATAGATGGTTAGTTAATGAAATTAATAGTTTTACAAAAATACGTCTGAGTTTGAGCAGGAAAAATTGCTCAGACACTTCTGCATTATATATATATATATATATATATATATATATATATATATATATATTATTTATTTATTTATGTATATATACTTATAGGTATAATACTATGGGAACAAAATAAATTATCATTCTTATTCTTTAGTGTAATTACTATGACAATTTTATGGTAATCTCTCTTTATATATTTTTATACTTAAAGTATAAACGTATAATTGTATAATATTAGTATAGTTACATATTAATTATTATGGTAGTTAAAGAATTAATTACACATATATTAGTATAATTAACTAATAATTACTATTTTAATTAAGTTAATAATTAAATAGATATTAGTATATTTACAATTATACACGGGTCATTGAATTTATTTTTATAATAATTACAATTAATTCATTCATACTTAAGGTATAAAAGTATAATTTTCAAATAATAATTGTCTAATAATTATTATGGTAGTTAAGCTCAACATGGATCGTTGGATTTATTTTTATAATAATTACAATTAAATTATTTCTCCATTTTTTCAAATTTATTTTACTAATAATATCATTACATAAATCATATTACATATCGATTTTTCTAAAATAATTGTAGACAAACGAGTCATATATTATTCAATTAATTGAATGATACTTTTTGTACTAATTTTAAAATCAAATAAATGTTCGCTTTCAAATATTAAATTTGTTTATAATTTCATTTTTTATTTAATTATCTAAATATATAATAAATAAATTTTATCCATGCATCGCACGTGTAATTTACTAGTCTTTAGAATATAAATAGTGAAGAGTTTTTAAGTTTGAGATTCAAATTTATCTACTATACTAATAAGAGCCAAAAAAAAAAAAAAAAGTTAAACCTATAATGGGTAGAAAAATGACCATCAAGCTAAGTTATTAAATCAAATGGATGGTTCAGATTGTTTAGATTTATATTTTTCCTTGAGATTTCCTAATTTATCCTTAATTATATGATTATCCGTTAAATATTCTCTTCTCTATTAATATTCCGTTAACTTTTAACTTACACATTCATTTCTATAAGAAATGTCTTAGGTTCGAACCTCATCCCAATCGAAGTTGGCATAATTGTTAAACATATACTACGAATATATAAGAGTATATTATTCAAAAGTAAGTACCCCACTTTATTACTCTTATTAAATTAAATAAATTAGTAGTTACAACAAAAAATAATATGTATGCATTTCTTTAATTTATAATTCGATGTCTACAATGCCTTTATTCAAAAAAAAAATATTCATTCAAAAAATTTAAAAAGAGATATAATTTCATTAGTTATATTGTCTATATTTTCTACAATGCAAAGATTTCTTACCTTCAAATTTATTAATTAATTATATTCACTACATTGTTCATTGTTTTCATTTTAGACTATCTTGTAATTAATAATATCAAAGTTATACTACAAAATAATGTTATATATTTATTTAACAAGTATTATGTTAATAACATGGAAAATTTTTTTTTTATAGTTTGAAGCCAATCATATTAACTACTTGGATATGATTTGTTGTCAAGGAAGACATTTAAATTACCAAATAAATTGAGGCAGGAAACTACCCTGTAATATCTTTGGGCTAGTTCACTTTAAAGTAAATTGTATTTCTTTATTAATATGGTTTAAAATGTATAAATTTTTATTACCTTATCTAATCTTATTTCTTAAATAAAATAGGAATTTCTCTATCCACAAGAATCCATTCACCCATAATGGTTGAACTAAAAGTACCCCGAGCAAAACACCTAAAGAACTGATATGTTTTTATGTTGATAATAATATGTAAATAATAATTTGATCATTATCTTACGTAGCTATATTTAAAAATCATTATTAAAACTGTTAATGTAATGCAATAGAACATTATTCTGCCACACTTACTCATTGGAAAAAAATGCTCAGACTACAACATTGATGGAATTAGTCTTTCAAATCCAGAAAATGAAGAAATTTCAAAAATAGCTACCATTGCAGCATCCATTAATCTTGTATGTAAAATACTTATTGTGCATCCTTTAAATATATTAAAACTAATATAAATTTGCAATTCATTTTATTTTTTACACTCAACCTATTTGGATTAAAGGCAAAATCAGAATCAATTTTCACAATAAAAATAATTGGTATATACTATGTAGGATGTAGCTACTATTTAAAAATGTTTATGCACAAAGTGACAAACTATTTATCTGCATGCATTGTGGTGAAAAGGCGGCAGTGGGTACTCCAAGATTAGTAACAATTCAACAACAAACAATTTACAAAAAAAAAAAAAAAAAAAAAAAAAACACACACACACACACAAAAAAAATCAAATACTACACTTTATATTAATTCAAAAATATGAACGTCAAAATGAACAAGTGTAAAATAGATGTGTAAACTATTGATGAAAATGGACATATTGCGACATCAGTATTCGAATTACCTGCAAAGTCATTGTTATTGAAACTAGAACAAAATGTACTACCCATTAACCTTCTACAAATATAATAAATATTAATATTTTGTTCAATACTTTCACTTGAGAATATAGGACACACATCTCACTAACACATAAAACATATAGGAGCTAGAAAAACTCTTACTGCCAAATATCAACAGACGCTTGCAAGATCAAGAGTTCATAGTACAACTAAGATCTCAGTCATATACATAAACACAACGTAACGATGCAAATTCATAACTTCTTATATTATAATCTAGCTCATTGCATGACGACGTTGCCCTGTATACTACCACCAGTAACCCAATTGCACACGACACATTACTAATAAATAAATAAAAAGAAAACAAGTAATGAAGATGAAGGCAATGACAATTCAATTCGACCTGAAACAAAATTAAAAAGACTTAGAGAAAATTAAACCAAAAGTAGTATTTATTTAGACTATTATTTTTAGACTAAGTATTTAGACTAGCGTCTAAAATTGCAAACATTTATTTTGATGACAATTATAATCAATATCTCATATATTATCTTGTATTCATATACTTTGAATTACCGATTTAAATAAACAAATTTAACATTCAATTACATATGCATGAACATCTTCTATATAATCTTGCATTGATATATTTTGAAGTATTTATTTAAAAATAAATATTAAACATTATCACATTCGTAAAATGTGCGTGAGAAACTAATATTATGATATAAAGTTAAAGTTAGGACTCACAATTTATGTTATCCTCCATGGCTCCATCAACACTCTCATGACTAGTACTAGTATACTTTGATCTAGTAAACACGGTAAGTTAGACACACATACATGCATCCTAGCTACTTAATACGTAGTATTATTGTACAAAGACTAGGTCTTCAGTCTTCGCTACTATGCTCCCCACATAATTAATGTATATTTTATTGCTACCATTTATCAAATGTAAAATTATTTAAGCTTCCTACATTTATTGGGCAAATTATTGTGTGGACCATGGTCACATAATTCTGTGAAACATTAATACAAAATATATTTTTAATATACAAAAAGTACATTATTTTTGTACTAAATGTACATTATTTAATAGTATAAAAAATAATATATTTTCAATACTCAAATAATGTACTTTATTCATGTACACAAATAATGTGCTTTTAGTATATTAAAATATATATATAAATATATATATATATATATATATATATTTTTTTTAACTCAGTGGGGTAGCTCAAGTGGCAAGTGAGTTCTCTTTGTGGGGAGGAATTTCGGGAGAACCCGGGTTCAATTCTCACAAGGCTCCCGTGGACCCCGGACCATTAAACAGACGGAGAGAAAGACCCTATAGATTTACCAAAATATATTATATATATTTTTTATTTATGGTCTACATAACTGTATGGACTATAGTGCATGTAATAATGTTAGCATTTATTGTACGTAGTTACATACTAACAACTCTTCCAAAGTTTTACCCAATGCAACACACACTAAACTAAACTAATTAAATTATGAAGTATTATATATTGGATGATGAAAAGTTACCTTGAAAAGAATCATCTAACACACACACATATATATATACTAGTTTTTCTTATGCGCGATGCGCAAAAAATAGGTGCCCAATATTATTATTTTGTATTAAAATTTTAATAAATTTAAAATTTTAATATAGTAAATAATAATAATAATGTAAAATATTTTTATTTTAAAAATAAATAACATATAACTCTAATATTTAATGTGTATATATTATTATTATTATTATTATTATTATTATTGAAGAAGATAAGAAAATATATGGTGGATGCATATGCATAGTAACAATAGTGGAAAAGATAACGAAAGTTATAATAGTAGGGGTATATTTGTCCAAAATATTATGTAGTACATAAATGGGGGGTATAACCTTCATTCACATTTATTATGTTTTTAGATATGTGTCCTAGCAACCACTAATCAAATAGATCATAATTACGATGATTAACAAATGCAATGCCTTACAACTTACAAGGCACTTTATATGATGAACGCAATGTCTCTTTTAAATTAAGAACATCCCCATTAGCGATTTTAGGGGAGGTTTTGGCAGCACAAATGGGAAGGTTGGTTTTTGAGCAAATGGTCCTAGCACTTACAATACACTAGTTTTTAGATATTAAAAAAAAAATAATAGTGAGGTGTGTATGTTAGACGCGCCTGCTAAGACGTTTCAGAGTGGTCACCAGCTGACGGACACTCTGAAATTAAAAGTCAATGGCAACGGCCAAATTTTTTGTCCCTGCCAAATGGCAAAGACCATATTTTGGACCATTGCCATTGGCAATAATGGCCAAATAAAAAAAAATTATTATTATTATTTTTAAGAAAAATAAAAATAACATGCCATGTCTTCAACAATTTTTAAACACTTTTCATCATATTCTCAATTCATTCATATACTACTCTCAAGTCATTCATGTCACTCTCTCAATTTATATATAGATTTCAAAGCAATTTCTTTTGCATACCACAATGGAAAGAGGCAATTCAAGTAATCAAAATATCCGAGCCAATTTTTCTTCTTCCCAACCTAATTTTTCTACCTCAAGTTTTCTTCCTTCGCAACTATCTACACAAACTTTTGGTTACATACCAAATTTTACATTTATCCCACAAGTCAAAAATTATCAAATTTCACCTAATTTTCAATCTCCACAATTTGCATCTATATTTCAAAATTCTCAAATTGTACAAGCTTCACAATTTCATATCAACATTCAAAGTGTCCATTTTCTGGACAACGTGCAATTTTTCAATTTTTTTTCATTTCTCATACAATCAAGAATGATGTAATAATAATTTCACCACCGACCAACTCAGAAAGTAATCATTAACAAGCACGAAACTTATCCGACTTTTTACTTTTCAAATAAACAATAATACCTTAATTTTAAAAGAACAACTATTACATTAAATATTTGTTAAAATGAAAAACGTAATGGATTTAAAATAATACCTATTACATTTTAGTAAAAGGTAATACTCTTGAAATGACAAATTTTATAGATCGAAAACTTACCTTATCACTTTTAAACCCTTTTAAAAGTGAACAATTTTTTTTTTGAAAGTAAAAAAAATGCTAATCCAACTTTTAGATTTGTCTGACACAAACTTGGGTGAATAACAAGAGATTAGCCGCCAATTATAGCTCCGCTAATTGCATTAGCCGCCAATTATAGCTCCGCTAATTGCATTAGCCGCTATTCCAAGTCCGAGACCTCCCACTATCTGCCCAGCTATTTTCCCTAAGGTAGACGCCTTGTGCGGAGATGATGTCTGAGGTTGATGTGCGCCGGCCGCCGGGTAATAATATGCCTGTGGTGAGGGGTATTGATGATACGGCGGTGGTGGGTGGTGGTGCACGGCAGCCGGTGGCGGAGGATAATATCCGGGCGGGGAAGGATACTGATGCAGCATTGCGGGTTGTTGAAGTGGTTAATAGTATGCGGGTGGCGGCGGAGGATATTGATGTAGCGTTGCCGGTTGTTGATGATACAGCGGCGGCGGCGGCGGCTGATGATAATATCCGGGCGGCGGATGCAGTGGAGGCGGTTGGTTATAATATCCAAACTGATGAGGTTGCTGCGGCGGCGGATAGATATACCCTTCCATTTTGAGCGGTGAAGAAGATTTGTAGGTGTGGAATGATTGTGGACTGCCTTTGTATTTATAGTAATGTGTAATTTGTAGGTGTGGAATGATTCAACGGAATGGGACTTGAACCTTCCATCAAATTACTCGTACGTAAAATCGGCGCCTACTATTCATAGACAGAAACATATATAATTCAAGTGGTAAAAAAGCGTTTTCTGGGAACAATCTTCGAATTATGGAGTTTAATTTTTACAAGTGACGATTCTCACTTTGTCAGGTTACTTCTTTCTCTATTTGTTTTAATGTGATTTATCTCTTCCATCAATCTCTTTAGAATAGAAATAGTTATTGGTTCTTAAATTTATGATTCTAATTTAAGATAAAACTAAGGTAGGATCCACGACGTATGTTAGCCTCCATCAACACTCTCATGACTAGTATTAGTATATTTTGATCTTAATAAAGTGGTTGATTTGGTCTTTCAAGGACTAAAATCGTCCCTCCATGTATAACTTGAGGATTAAAGATGGTCACGCATATAACTCAAGAACTAAGGGTGTGTTTGGTTGGCAGGTTTAGGTATCAGGAATGTTTATCAAAGTCATTGTTATTGTTTGGTAGACTGCAGGTTTTTAGAACACTACTTTGGGTTTTGATTACCCCCATTAATTACAAAACACATTTCCTAATAAAATAAGGGTTTCATTTCCCTTCATCCTCCGTTTTTCCAATTATTAATAATCATTCTCATTCCACCCTACTGCCAAACATGCAAAATACTTTCACCAAAACCCATTATTACTATTACTAAGTATTTGATACTCATTCCGATTTCGATTCCCATGTGCAAATTAAACACACCCTAAGTTTGTACCGCAAGTATTACTAATGGACTAAAACTGTAATATTCATATATATTGCTACAATTTATCAAATAGAAAATTTAAGCTTCCTACATTTACTGTACGCACTAACTACTCTTACAAAGTTTTACCCAACTAACACACACTAAACTAAACTAACTAAATTATATATATATGAAGAATTTATTCGATGAAAGTTTTGCAAAATAGCAACCTATGAATGTATATATGATGAATACTTTTTAATGAGAACACTGTACATGCTAGCAACCAGTCAACCACTAACCAAATGGATCATAATTATGAGAGTTAATACCTAATTTGGTCCCTCGATTATTAAAATTTCACTACTTTGATCTTCGACTTTTAAACTTGTTCAATTTCATTCTCAACTATGCAATTTTTACCTAAAATAGTCCTTTGTCCAAACCAAAATAGTCATGATTAAGATCATTTTTTATTAACAATTGTATACTTAAATTAAACAAGTTTGAAAGTCGAAGGCCAAAGTAATGAAATCCTAATAGTTGTGGGACGAAATGAAGTGTTAAGTCTAATTATGATGATTAACAAATGCAATGGATTACATTTTACAAGGCACTTTATATGATAAATGCAATGTCTCTTTTAAATTAACTGTCTTAAATTTGGGAGAAAAAAATCATTCATTCTAAATTAACTGTCTTAAATTTGGGAAAAAATAAAAATAAAAATCATCCATTCTAATACACAAGTCAACACTGGTCTAGGTATTCGCCTCTTTCCCACCACCTTAATTAATTGCTACCTATAATTATTTACCAACCCTTCATTGTCTCTCTCATCTACCAAATGACAGCTACGTAATACATCACATTGTCTTCTAAGAGACTGTTAGGTTATATTTAAGTTGAGTCAAACCCCACCCATTTTGTAGTAAATTAAAAGAGTAAATACCATCTAAGGTCTCTCGAGTTTAGTGATTTCACCATTAATAGTTCCTAACTTCCGTAATTACCATTCGTGATCCTCCGAATTGCTAAAAGTTAGCTGCTACAATTCTGTCGTTACTCCCGGCCGTCTAAAGTGTCAAATGCGAGGATATTTTGGACATTTCACATTTACCTTTCAATTTTATAAAGGAAAATGGCATTTTATTGACAACGAACAATTCCTATCTTCTCTCCCTCTCACGCTAGGTTTCAGATTAGCTCAATCCAAACCCTAAGAAGATCCTTTCTTCAACAAATTTGTTATGTTCTTCAATTAATTGCATCATCAATGTCAGTTTCTTCAAGCAGTTCAAGGAGGAGATATAATTTTGGTGACTCTATAGACATCTGTGAGTGTGAATGTGGGAATCAATTGATTATTCGAACTTCTTGGACAAATCACAATCCAGGCAGGAGGTTTTGGCGTTGTTCTTCTTCATCAGTGAGACTGAACCTTTTGTATTTTTGTATGTATTTAATTTTTTTTATTTGCAGCACTGTTCGAGTACATGGTGTTTTATTATGTTTTTTTTTTTTTGTTTTGTTTTAGAGTGGCGGCCGGCCGGCGGGTAATAATATGCGTGTGGTGAGGGGTATTGATGATACGGCGGTGGCGGGTGGTGGTGCACGGCAGCCGGTGGCTGAGGATAATATCCGGGCGGGGAAGGATACTGATGCGGTTGATAATATGCGGGTGGCGGCGGAGGATATTGATGATGTAGCGTTGCCGGGTGTTGATGATACGGCGGCGGCGGTGGTGGGTTATAATATCCAAACTGATGAGGTTGCTGCGGCGGCGGATAGATATACCCTTCCATTTTGAGAGACTGCGTTTTGCATTTATAGTAATGTGTAATTTGTAGGTGTGGAATGATTCAACGGAATGGGACTTGAGAGTTGAGATCATAAAACTCACCATTTTTATTTAGCTACTCAACCTTCCATCAAATTACTCGTACGTAAAAGTCCCCTCTTACTATTCATAGACAGAAACGTAACTGACGTCTTTAATTCCACGCGCATTCGATTTTTTTTTTTTTTTTTGTTTTAAAAGTAATTTAGTCTCTCAATTATTTGTTACTAACTATTTTAGTTTCTAACTTTTTATCGTTGTGATATATATATACACTCCTAACTATACTTTTTTTAAAAAATTACAGTTTTAATTAACTCCAGAAACAACAAAACTATTAAACTATTAAAATTTTATTTAGTACATGAATATTTAGTATTTTAATGTTTTTTCTTTAATTTATTATAATCTTGTTTAGTCTCGATATTTCATTTGTAAAATAAAAAGCATGATTTTAACAGGGTCATGTAGTAGGAAATGTAGTGACGATGTGCCACAATTAAAAATGAAAAATTTAACAAAAAATGTTGTCAAATCTCTATTTTTCAAATGAAATACCAAAACTGACAATGTTATAAAGAACAAAGATAGGATAGTGAAATTTTTAAATATTCATGTACTAAGTAAAATTTTAATTGAGTTTAATAGTTTGGTTGCTCTCTAGGTGTTAAAAATGTAACTTTTTTGAAAAGTTAGGGGTGTATATTGCCATGGTAAAAAATTATGAGCAAAATCGCTAACAACAAATAATTGAGGGGCTAAAATTACATTTTTCTCTAAATTAAACATGTACATACAGCTCCTTGATTTTATTTTTATTACATACAACATTATGTTATTCCACTGCTATGAGACTAATTTGCATCTCATCATGCACACAAAGTTAATTAGCTTAGTTTGATTCATACTCTAGTGAAGGCATGCCAAGAAATTAAGTGTGTTCTAATCGGGATAAAGATCATGGTCACATTAGTCATACTCTCTCACCATGTCATAATTAATATTTTCTCCTTCATTTGTTCAATGTGACTTACCTCTTTCACCAATATAATTTTTAAAATAGAAATGGTGAAGAATTTTTAAGTTTGAGATTCAAACTTATTAAGATAAAAGTTAAAAGTTAGGACCCACGATGTATGTTAGCCTCCATCAACACTCTTATGACTAGTACTAGTATACTTTGATCTAGTAAACACGGTAAGTTACGCACGCATACATACATCCTAGCTACTTAATATTATATATTGTACAAAGACTAGGTAGTCTTCCGTCTTCGCTCCTTTGCTCCCCACATGATTAGTGAACATTATATTGCTACCATTTATCAAATGTGAAATTTAAGGGTCCGTTTATTAACTGGAAATTTTTTCTAGTTTTCTGGAAATTTGAAAAACTGAAAAATCAGAAAACAGAAAACATGTTTATTAGCACAGTTTTTCATTTTCAAAACAGAAAACAATTTCCAATTTTCTAGAAAACTGAAACACTATAAAAAACTGTTTTGTAAATGGAAAACAGAACAACTATTGTCTATTAGATTATATGTCACTAAGCTATAACCACATTCTCACCAATATCTACTTACATATTTATTCATTATTATGATTACATTTATTATCATCTTCTTTTACTTATCATCATCTTCTATATTTTCTACTTGCATTACTTATTTAAACATAACTTATTTGATTATGCTTAAAATTATACATCATTCACATTATCAAAATTAAAAATTGAAATCTATACCACATTTTATATTTGGATTGAACTCAATTGATTATTGATTTGGATATTTTTAATTATGTTATATTGGATACAAGTTTGGTCCAGATATCGGATATCGATATTTCACATATATTACTATATTAGAATTCAAAATAAAAATTATATATTATATACATGTCATTCAAATGAATATATCCAGACATATTTTAAATATTAGTAAATATTAGCTCAAAAAATATTAATATTATCTAAACTAAATTTTATGTGAACTTAATAAGTTATTGGTTCAAATATATTTTTATTTATGTTATATACATATATAAATTTGGTTCGGATATCAAATGTAAAATTTTTACATATATTGGACTTAAAAGTAAAAAATATATTTATTCTATTTAAACCAAATATATTTTAAAATATTTTAAATATAAGGTTTAAAAATCACTCGAAAGTAAACTTATTGTTAATTTTATAACGTTAATCTAAAAAAATAAATTTGAAAAAATAAGTGTCAGTAAACAAATTTTCTAAACAAAAAACAAAAAATGGAAAACAGAGAATGCAAATTGGAAAATTAGAAAACAGAAAACAGAAAATAGTTTTCTGTTAGTAAAAAGGTCATCAGCTTCCTACATTTACTGTACATACTAACAACCCTTCCAAAGTTTTACCCAAGACACACTAATAAACTAACTAAATTTTGAATAAATTATATATTCTAGGAAAACTTACCTTGTAACAAATCATTAGCATTTCTAATATATATATTCGATGAAAATTTTGCAAAATAGCAACTTATGAATATATATATATATATATATATATATATATATATATATATATATATAATGAATACATTTTAATGAGAAAACTATATATGCTAGCAACAACTAACCAAGTGGACGATCATAATTATGATGATTAACAAATGCAATGGTACAACTTACAAGGCACTTTATATGATGTGTTGATCACGAAAGAATAGGGGCACGAGTCTAGAGTGGGAGGTGAATAGACTCACAAGCATTTTGAAAAATTCTTCACAAATAATCAATACTCTTCCACAAGGGATATGAGTAAGGATTTGGTCAGAGTTGATTTGCACAACAGAATAAAGACTTGATTTCTTTTAGGGTGTGTTTGGTTCACACATGAGAATCGGAATCGGAATGGGTATCAAATACTTGGTAAGGGTAATGGGTTTTGGTGAAAGTATTTAGCATGTTTGATAGTTGGGTGGAATGAAAATGATTATTAATAGTTGGAGAAGAAAGGAGGAAGGGAAATGAAACCCTTATTTAATAAGGGTATGAGTTTTCTCATTAATGGAGTATTCCAAACCCATAATAACATTCTCAAACCCTATCAACCAAACACTAACAATCACTTTGATACCCATACCTTATGCCTAAACCCACCAACCAAACACACCCTTAGATTAACTTCGCATGTTTGTTTTGATTTCGTAAAATGATATGGTTTGGTCGATATGATAAGATGCAAGCAGTAAGTAATGCATGTAAGACCGAAGTATCAGTTAATGGCTCAAATCTCGCAGCGGAAGCGTGGTGGGATTTTTTGCAAAATAGTAGGAGATACCGAGGGAAACGATGCCAACACGTGACAAAGAGAAAACTCTCCAATAACCAAATTAACTCAAACACTTTCAAAATTATATTCAAAACTAAAGTTCCAGAATACAAAGTCTGTTTAAATAGGTAACTAGAAAAGCTGAAGAGTTGCAAAATTTAAAAGCATGCATGGAAACTATAAAATGAACACAATGATAATTGGAAATATAAATAGCATTTAAAACTAATCCAAATTTCCAATAAAAGTAGCCACCAAAACTCCATGTCTCTTAGACTTCCTGCATGTGACCATTGTACTGTTGTTTTCTCAAATCATGTTCCGCATCATTCTCCCTTGGTTGCGAAAGACTCGTCCCGAGTCGTCAAATACAATGTTACTTCATCGGAGTAATATAAAGTCATGATGAGTGCCTTCAATTCTCCTTTTTTTTTTCGAACCTTAAAATACCCATATCTCTTAGGACTCAATCTGTGAGATATTTTTGCAGGCACATGTTCCTTTTTAAAAATAATCATAGCCTCCCCGTTAATTGTAAACTCTTCTTTGCAATGATAGGTCCGAGCCTTATGTTTAGAGTTGGCAGATTTTACCTTGGCTTTGGTTTCCCCTTGTATAATAACATTTTCTACAAATGCTTCTGACGAGATTGGAAGCAGAGAGTGTTTAGGGGAGAGAAGTTGAGTTCAGTTGCTCATTGAAGAAGAAGAAAGAAGATACTCATTTACAGAAGGGAGATACAAGCTTATATATGGTTTGCATGGCGGTAAAGGTTGTTATAACAAACTGGATACTTGAAGTTACCACACTACCCTTCTTCTAACCGCCTAGTGTATGCTAATACCCCCCGTAAGCTAGCGCATGCAAATCTTGCGTGCCCAACTTAGACTTGAAGTGTTGGAACATCGGGGTAGGAAGGGATTTTGTAAAGCCATTAGCCACTTGGTTTGCAGAAGAAACTGAGAGAAGCTTGATCAACCCTTGAGCTAATTTTTCACGGACAATATGGCAGTCGATTTCGATATGCTTTGTGCGCTCGTGAAAGACGTGATTTTCAGCTATGGCAACCGCCGATTTATTGTCACAAAATATGGTTGCTGGCTTGGCTGGTTTGATCTGTAAATCATGGAGGAGATAGGTGAGCCATTGGACTTCGCATGCAGCAGAGGCCAAGGCATGATACTCTGCCTCGGACAACGACCGTGAGACTGTAGCTTGCTTTTTGGATCGCCAAGAGATCAAAGCAGAGCCTAAGAAAGCACAGTAGCCTGTGATGGACTTTCGGGTCTCAGAACACGAGGCCCAGTCTGAATCGGAGAACATTTGGAGGTGTAGTTCTGTATTACTCGGATAAAATAGGCCTTGTCCTGGTGAAGCTTTAATGTATCTCAAAACCCGATGAGCTGCTGACAAATGAGTGTTCGTAGGGGCATCAACAAACTGGCTTAGTTGTTGAACCGCATAGGCGATATCCAGTCGTGTGGCGGTGAGGTATAATAGTCTGCCCACCAATCGTCTGTAACTGCTAGGATCATCGACCGGTGTACCATCACCATGAGCCAACTTCAGTCCTTGCGCCATGGGCGTATGAGCAGGCTTGCATTCGAGAAATCCGGTTTCGCTTAGAATTTCCAAGGCATACTTGCGCTGACAAATGTTTAACCCTTCTGCTGATCGATGAGCTTCAATCCCTAAGAAATAGCTCAAGTTGCCAAGATCTTTGATCTTAAAAGTATCATCCATAAACTGTTTGAGTTCATGAATCAAATCCAACTGTGCACTGGCCACTATAATGTCATCAACGTATACTAATAAGGCAATGAACTGAGCATTAGTCCCTCTGGTGAACAATGATGGATCAGATTTGGACTGCACAAAACCAATGCGAAGTAAGGCTGCATTCAATTTCGCGTTCCACTGTCGGCTCGCCTGCTTGAGGCCATATAAGGATCTTAGTAATCGACAGACTTGGTTCGGTTTGTCACTCTGGAATCCCGGTGGGAGGGCCATGTACACTTCTTCATTTAAATCACCGTGTAGAAAAGCGTTATTGACGTCCATCTGATGAATATGCCAAGCCTTAGAAGCAGCCACACTTAGAAATGTCCGAATTGTTGTTATCCTGGCCACTGGTGAAAACGTCTCAAGATAGTCCACACCCAATTGTTGTGTAAAACCCTTAGCCACAAGTCTTGCCTTGCATCGTTCAACGGTACCATCTGCTTTAAGCTTGGTTTTGTATACCCACTTGCAACCTATAGGTGCCTTTCCGGGAGGAAGCTCGGTTAGTTCCCAGGTGTTATTTTCTTGAAGAGCTTTGATTTCTACTTGCATCGCTTCTTTCCAACAATCATGTTTGATAGCTTGATTGTAGGTCCGTGGGTCATGAATGGTAGTAACTGCCATGGCAAATAACTTGTGTGCTGGAGTGAGACAGTTGTAAGAAATCACTTTTGAGATGGCATGAGGGGATGTTCTGTTCTGAACCACAGCATCACAATAGTAATCAGTCAGCTTGTTTGGCAGTTTTCGCTGTCTGTTTGATCTCCGGGGAGGAGCCTGAGGGGGCGATTGTTCACCGTCATTCACACTATCTGCATTCGTGTTACTTGTTTCATCATGTGCCGGTTCCACTATCAAAGGAACATTACTAATCTGCTGGCCATCATTCCCAGAAAAATCAGCTTCTGGTGTTTCTAAGGGAGTTGGTGGTACTGTGGAATTATCTGTCTGATCACTGCTGTGAAATTGAAGTTCCTCACAGTGTGATATAGGTATGGCAGGTAAGCATGGCTCAGGTATCTGCTCAGGTATCTGTATCTCATCACATGACTGCTCAACTTTGTCAAACAAGAATTGCTTCTCATAGAACGTTACATCCCATGATATGAAAACAGACTTATCATGAATATCATAAATCAAATAACCTTTTGTATGTGCAGGTATTCCAAGAAAGATACCTTTTCTGCTTCGTGCAGCCATTTTGTGTCTTGAATGTGGTAGAGTCGAAGCAAAGCACAGGCAACTGAAGACTCTTAGATTGCTCAAATCCGGATCAACCCCATGTAATCGTTGATATGGGCTTTGCCACTCAATGACCGGAGATGGAAGTCGGTTGATGAGGAAAGCTGCGTGTAAAACGCACTGACCCCAAAACTCTAATGGAAGTTTGGCCTGAAAGCGAAGAGCTCTAGCTACATTTAATAAGTGTTGGTGTTTGCGTTCCACCACTGCATTCTGCTGGGGTGTATGAACACAAGATCGTTGATGTATAATGCCATTTTCATTGAAAAAATTAGGCATATTAAACTCCCCTCCATTATCACTTCATATCACCTTCACTGTCGCAGCAAATTGAGTGCAGGCAAACTTATGAAAATTATTAATCAACTGTTGGGTGTCAGATTTCTTTTTCATTAAGTGAAGCCATGTATACCTTGAGTAATCATCGACAATAGTAAGAAAATATCGTTCCCCTCCTAACGATTTGATCATGAAAGGTCCCCAAATATCCATGTGCAAAAGCTCAAAACATTTTTCAGACACTGTACTGCTCAAACCAAAGGGAGACCTCTTGTGTTTGGCAAAATGGCAAACATCACAAGCTAATGTCTTATTATTATTCACAGAGAAATCAGGGAAATTATGTAAACGTTGCATCTTATTTATAGGGAAGTGTCCCAATCGTTGATGCCAAGTTTCAATACTACATTGCATAGCAAAATGATTGCAAGATTTGTTATAACCTCCTGGTGGATCATGCAGCACATACAGACCTCTCTGTTGTTTAGCCAAACCAGTCATCTTCCCATTTTTCCCCCGGAGCATACACTAATCAGAATTGAAAACCAGATTATAATGTGAATCTTGAAGCAGTTTTGTAACAGAAACAATATTAAATTGAAAGGTTGGGATATGTAGAACATTTTTCAGCCATAGTTCTTCATTGAGTCTTATATTTCCCACATGCCTTACTTCAGTATGTTTCCCATCTGGCAGATTGACAACAGCCCCCTTTATCTCATGATAATCATCAAACAATTCCAAAGAGAAAGCTATATGATCAGTAGCCCCTGAGTCTAGAATCCAAGCAGAAGGTTCTAAGGTTAAAGCATTAATATGAGTGTGAGAAGAGTACTTGCCTTCACTTTGAGAGCTCTCTTCGTTGAAGGTAGGCATGAGGGAAACTGCTGCTGTAGTGGATGTCTGTTTCTGTCCAAACTGTGTTTGTAAGAGGGACATGAACTTCTGAATTTGATCATGAGAGAAGCTGTCAGAGTTGCTTGCAGGGGCTGTGATAGCAGGCTGTTTTCCTCTGGATTTGAAACCTTGCACCCATCCAGGTGGATAGCCGTGCTTCTTGTAGCACTTCTCCACTGTGTGACCATTCATACCGCAAAAGGTACATTTAGCAATTTTGTTCCCAACATTGTTTGTGTTCCTCCGATTGTTAAAGTAATTAACCGCAGCAGCTACAATATCCTCATCAGTGAGAGTTTTATTAGTTTGAGTTGCATTAGCATGAGCAATTTCCAGGCTACTCGGATTTGTGATATGCAGTTGCCTCTCAAACTTTTCAGCCATAACATACACCCTGTGTATATCAGGAAGGGGATCGAGAACCAGTATATTTGATCGGAGCGAATTATATTCATCGCTCAAGCTTTGGAGAAATCGGATAATATGATCCGTTTCTCGTTCGCTCCTTATTTCCTTAATCAGACCGCACGAGCATTTTGGATTACATTTACACATTGGCAATGGCCTTAATTCATTCATCTGTTCCCAAAGACCACGACATTTAGTGTAGTAATCATTGACGGAAAGGTTACCTTGCTTAAGATCATATATCTGACTTTTCAGAATTGAGATCCGATGAGGATCACGCTGAGAGAAACGTTCCTTCAAGTCGTTCCAGACTTCAGTAGCGTTCTGCATGTACATGACAGTTTGAGCGATCGACGGATGCACAGATCTGCATAGCCAAGAACAGACCATTAAGTTGCACCTCCTCCATGCCGGATATTGTCGGTGTATTTCCTCCGGTGCAATGATGCTTCCGTCGACTATTCCCCACTTGTTTTTCACCTCAAGTGCGACGCGCATCGAAATACTCCACGTGCCGTAGTTATCGCTGCCGGCAAGCAAAGGAGTCACTAGAACTGCATTTGAGTGATCGTTGTTGCCTAGATGTAGAGGATTCTCGCCCTCTTTTGAATCGATGTTCCTCTGCGGAGCATGGTTTCTTTGCGGAACGGGTGTGCGAGCAGGAGATCGGATGACCGGTGTGGATGGCGATCTCTGGTTGGACTCTCCAGTGCCAGAAACAGCCGCAGCATATGTGTATTGTCTCCGCTCTGATACCATGACGAGATTGGAAGCAGAGAGTGTTTAGGGGAGAGAAGTTGAGTTCAGTTGCTCATTGAAGAAGAAGAAAGAAGATACTCATTAACAGAAGGGAGATACAAGCTTATATATGGTTTGCATGGCGGTAAAGGTTGTTACAACAAACTGGATACTTGAAGTTACCACACTACCCTTCTTCTAACCGCCTAGTGTATGCTAATAGCTTCACCATTCAAATCTCTAGAATCCACTCCCAGTAGCCAGTAAAATTCATTTGCAGGCATGAATGGGTTTGGGTACACAACCGGACCTGCATATCTCACAATGTCTTCACAATCATTTTCTCCCTCTTTGATATTTTCATCTCCAGGATTAATAAACCTTCGAACCCAACCTTCATCCGAATAGTAGTCAGGTTCCTTTCTCTTCAAACACTTCTTAGTCCTTGCCTCTTGTGTGAGTGGTTGATGTTGAGATTTATGAAAGTGAGTAGCCTTGACTCCATACTCAGGTTGGCTTTTAATCTCAACAAGTGTTTTTGTAGGAAGGAGGGAGTGTTTATTTGGAGTAGCTTCAGTCAATAGATTTTCAACTTGAAAGTTCATATTAAAAGCTTTACCTTGTGTCCACAATGGAGCTACTGATGTTATTAGTTGTTCTTGAACTTTGATGACAATCTGTTGCTTGGGAGTTTCTTGAAGTTGATTGTAGCATGCTGGAATTTCACACGATCTCATCCCTAACATGTCCTCTGCATATCTACTAACATTATGATATTTTTGAAAGAAATGTATCTGGTAATCCCAAGGTAAAAACTGTTCCATCAGAAGTTTTCTCATTTTCCTCCATGTTTTCACTGAGCATTTACCTTGTCTTGTTCTATTGGTCTGAATAGTCTTCCACCATGCCAGAGCTCTTCCACGCAGCATACTTGCAATAAATTTTGCTTGCTTATTTTCAAGAACTTCAAACATGCCAAGGTAGTTATCAACTTCTGAACACCAATCCAAGAAGGCCTCCAAATCTAAATATCCATTAAAGGTTGGTAGATCATGCTTTGGATGGTACTGGCTTTGCATGGGAAATTTTTGATGTTGAGTTTCATTCTCAGAATCATCACTATTATTATTTTGAAGTGATGGTTCTGTCTGCCGACATTGTCGAAGAGGAACTTGGTTTGCATGATTTACAAGTGGGTCTCGTTCATGGTTGGTAGCTTGACAAACTCCATTACCATTTATACGAAGACTAATATCAACAAGAAGATTACGTATATCGAGTAGCTCACGATTTACCTTTTCTTCTTGCCTTAGAAAATCTGCCCAAAGGGCATCCACTCCATGGTCACCGCCGTTGAATGGGTTGTTACCCTTGTTGTTGATACTGCCTTGCACCATATTGGGTCGTGACAAGTGGAGAGGGCTATGCCGCTATCTCGGTTGTCGCCTAGGAACTTGGCTCTGAATACCAACTGATGTAGGACAAGGGAAACGATGCCAACACGTGACAAAGAGAAAACTCTCCAATAACCAAATTAACTCAAACGCTTTCAAAATTATATTCAAAACTAAAGTTCCAGAATACAAAGTCTGTTTAAATAGGCAACTAGAAAAGCTGAAGAGTTGCAAAATTTAAAAGCATGCATGGAAACTATAAAATGAACACAATGATAATTGGAAATATAAATAGCATTTAAAACTAATCCAAATTTCCAATAAAAGTAGCCACCAAAACTCCATGTCTCTTAGACTTCCTGCATGTGACCATTGTACTGTTGTTTTCTCAAATCATGTTCCGCATCATTAATCTAACCACTACATATCAAACAAGAAATGCTAACTAACTAATCACAACTTGCCAAACTATTTATTCAATCATGTTATGAATTTCAGGAAAGGAAAATATAATATTTTTTTGTCAAAATAATACTTATTTTGCATAAAATAGTAGTAGAATATTTTTGAAAATTTTGACATAAACAAAAACAAACAAATAATATAATAAAACTAAATTCACTCCCCCACACTTATTATCAACATTGTCCCCAATTTGGGGGTGACCCCAGCCCAGGTGGTAAGAGAGATCCACCTACAACTGAGAGGTCGTAGGTTCGAACCTCAAACCCCTGGGTTTGAGCCGGTCAGCTATGGGTAACCTAGGCTGGTTTACCCCCTGTGATCCTTTGCCGGCTAGGGTCACAGGGTGAGGAATAAACCTCATAAAAAAAAAAAAACATTGTCCCCAATTTTGAGTAAAAGTGCACACAAAATGATTATTAAATATAATACAAAGATTAAGAAGGAACTCCCCTTTCAGTTGCTCCTATTATTCAAAATAATAAACTGGATCTTCAAGAAGTACTTCTGCAATGTTTTCAACCCGAAATCCTTCATGGTAAGGTTTAAGCATATGGTCATTCACCTTAAATATCTTGAAAGTTTGCAAACTTTGAACCTCTACTGCACCATTAGGAAAAATATTAATAACAATAAATGGACCAACCCAACGAGAACGTAACTTACCTGGGAATAGACGAAGCCGTGACTGGAAGAGTAGGACTTTTTGTCCAATTGAAAATTCCTTTCTCAAAATCATCTTGTCATGGAATGCTTTCGTCTTATCTTTGTAAATTCTTGAATTCTCGTAGGCCTCAAAGCAATTTCTATTGCATACCACAATAGAAAGAGTCAATTCAAGTAATCAAAATTCCCAACCCAATTTTTCTTCTTCACAACCATTTACACAAAATTTTGGTTATAAGGGTGGTCGGATAAGTGGATCGCGACACGGGTCTCAGATCGGACGAACGGGGAGCCAGCCATAATGGCTAACAAACAAGACGATTATCGCCTCGAAAAGGTAAATGGCGAGAATCAAGGAGACGCTATGATTACGCCGCATTGATGGTGACAGTTGCAGAATCAGTCGGGAAAATTGAGACCAGTCCGGGAAACGTAGCCGGTCGGGATGTACGAGCCTATTGGGTTGCGGTCCGACTAAGAAGCAATACTGTGTTTAGTTACATTGCAAAATTGACAAGGTGACTGACTGCATGCCTGCTCGTGAGCAGTGCATTTAGAGGAAATCAATTGAAGGATTACTTTCCCAAGTCATTGTCTTTCAAGAGTTCGAGAGAGTGAAGGACTAATGATGGATACCCCGACTGGGCTATCTGGGGCCCGTCGACTGACCAGTCTGATGAATATGTAGCCCGAGTTTTACAACTTGTGTGGCTCTGTTCATGCAGGCAGTCGGGAGACGGCGCCCGATCAAGTGTGTCCTAAAAGGCGGTTACCATGCAGAATTTGGAATCTCGGGCGAAATTTGGGGAATCTTGCCTAATGCAGAATTTGGTAACTTCTATGTCAGTTAGGCAGCTCCAAATTACCTTCCTGATTTTTTTTGTTAAGAATTTCACTTATTTCTTTGTATAGACTCATTATTCTTGTATAAATACCCCCTTGGGGTCACATTGTTAGGGGGTCTGATTTGAATACAAGTATAATTGTTCTTTAATTGTGCTTGTACTTTCATCTTACTATTTTCTCTAAGTTCTACGGTAGTGTTTGCCAATCGAGATGGTTATTAATTAGCAGCCGTAAAACCAACAAAGTGAGTTGAGTTTGATTGGGATTTAGCGCCGCTTCTATGCATTTTGATTGACTTAGCTTGTTGCAAATGTACAGTTGGTGAAGACTTTAAAATGTGGACAGAGTTGTTAGTTTTGACTGCTTTTATATTTATAGTTTAAACATCTATCAAAATAATTGTATAGTGAGTGTGTAGAATTATTCAACATAATATAGTGGAGTTGATTGAGAGCATAATATCAAACTCACTCCGATGAGAATAGGATTTTTGTATATTATATTAGAATACAGTCAGGCGTAATGAGCGGTGGTGAAACAGAAATAGCTTCAGAAACAATCCGCTTAAAACTAGCAGAACTATTATTGGCGGCCGCTATTGAGGAAACCAGAACCTGACAACAAATACCAGATTAGAACAAAACTTTTGTATATTATATCAAAGTACAGTCAGGAACAAGAAAGATATAAATATATATACAAAGGTAGAATTACACTAGACGAAGGGCTGTAGAGTCCTAACAACCCCATGCATTGAATTTTTGGGTCTAGGTAGTGAAAAACTAAAAGTTAGAAAAAGACACATCCAAAAAAATGTTAGTACCGGTCTCACCGCAATTGATTTATTTATGTTGGTGAATTGTAATTAAGTGGCAAGAAATCAATGTATTTATTATATTCTAAACTCATAATGTGTGAATGAAATGTCGGATGTCACTTTCGAATTAATTGTCTCGAATTATAATTTAACCAAAAAAATTCATTCTATCCAATACACAAGTCAACTCTAGTATAGTCTAGGTCTTTGCCTCCTCCCCATCACCTTAATTAATTGCTACCTATAATTATTTACCAACTTTTTTTTTTTGTCTTAACTCAACTATTGAATCACGTCTACTTAATGCAACCTCACATTGTACTCAAAGAGATTGTGAAATTATATTTAAGTTGGGTCAGAACCCTCCCTCCATAAACTAATGGGTGTGTTTGGTTCGTACAAGAAAATCAGAATCGGAATGAGAATCAAATGCTTAGTAACTGTAATGAATTTTGGTGAAAGTAGTTTGCATCTTTGATAGTAGGGTAGAATTAGAATAATTGTCAATATTAATGTTTGGTTATGTATGCCCATATAATAAAAATAAAGGTTTTAAAAAATATAAAAATAAAAAATTAAGGCAATAATCCTTAGATAATGACATTCAAAGCACTAATATGAACAAAAAAAATTCTAAAAGAACTAATCTAAACTTAAAAATCAGATTACCAATAAGATGGAATGATACTCGTTTTTAATTAGGGAATGCGGTTTTTTTTAAAAGATGTAATCAAATTAATTAAATCTTATAGTTATGTTTTAAAAAGTTGTCAACTAGACACTAACTATGATTTTGATTCTCATTCCTGGTGTATACGCTCATGAATCAAACACACTCTAACTTTAATTTTGCAGTAAATTAAAATTAGGCTGTTAAATTGAGTGACGTATCACCCGACACCAATACTTATAAATCATATATACGAGACAAGTCGTCTAATTAACATTTTGAATTTATGCACCTGCATATACATTGCTTCAATATCTAAAATGTAGAATAAAGTTTGTTCATATGGCAAGATCTAATTGGTAATTAAATACTATTTTTAATTAGTGATGCTTACTAGTTCATGAACAATTAATGAATGAAAGCCACATTAGTGGGGAAAATTTATGATAGAAATAAAGCATTTTTCATTTTACAGTTTTTTATAATACAGGTTCCTTACAACACAACTACAATATCATTTCGATATAACTACAGTTTCATTGGTCAATATACACTCAAATATGTGAAACTGATATTCAGTTTAATTTTATATACAGTGCAGTTTCAATTCAACACAACTACAGTTTCATTTCGATATAACTATTATTTCATTTGATAATATAAAAACAAATGTGAGACAGTATCTTTTGAGATGAACAGTAACTTCCTTTACGGAGTTCCGTTAAAACTTATGACAACCGTTTCTGATCTTTTACTTAACAAAACGGCAGCGCTTTGTAACCATGGTCCACCTTATAATGACTAGTGGACTGCGGGGGAGGTTTACTCTTGCAGCTGTGGATAGATATACCCTTCCATTTTGAGAGACTGCCATTTTGTACTTATAGTAATGTGTAATTTGTAGGTGTGGAATGATTCAACAGATCAATGGGACTCGAGACTTGAGGTCATAATTTCGCAAAAAAAAAAAAAAAAAAGACTTGAGGTCATAAAACTCACCATTTCTGTTTAGCTGCTGAACCTTCCTACTATTCATACACAGAAACGTAACTGACGTCTTCAATCCCACGCGCATTGAAAATATTCCTTCCATCCTATTTTATGTGTTTGGTTCAATTAACGAGGTTTCATTGAAATTATTTTTAATTCAACTTTTTATAATATTAAATTTAGTATTAATATATGAAATTTATATATTTAGAAACTACATTAAAAGTACTATTAAACACAAAAAAATCAAATTTAAAAATAAGTAAAAATAATAAAGAAAATAACCAAAGAAGAAATAGTTGGTTTGACCAATGAATAGTAAGTAAGACAGATAAAATGAGACAGATGGATTATTTAAAATGAAAAAAATATAATTTTAGTCTCTTAATTATTTTTTAGAGTTAATTCCAGAAATGGTCCTTCGACTATTGATTTTTACCAATTTTTGTTCTTGAATTTTAATTTGACCAAAGTTGGTCCCTTAACTATTGATTTTATACCAATTTTGGTGCTTTTGTTAAATATATATTAAATAGGTGTTAAAATTGAGGGTAAAAATGTGAAACTAAATATTTGAGCCTTTTAACATTCTATATTTCAGTTGACGAAATATATTTCAGTGCTATATTTCAATTGACGAAGGGTTGGGATTGATGATATAATTGAAAATCCTAGTATAACATTCTAATTGATCAATATATTTCAATTCTGTTAATTATTATTGATGTACAGGATAATTCGCAATGTTACTGTAAATTACAACTCATCCATCACTTTGATTACCAAATTTTCAACCAGAAAAATGACAAATTAGAACAGTAAAAAGTTGACACAGAATAAAGCAAAAAAAAAATTAAAAAAATTAACATACCGGTGCCATTTTCTACCATTTTTTATATCAAACAAAGAAAAAAAAAAAACCTAATACAACAATAAAATGTACAATGACACTCCACATCCAGTTAGAGAATTTACAAAAAAAAAAAAAGGCTCAAATATTTAGTTTTACATTTTTACCCTCAATTTTAACACCTATTTAACTTAGATTTAACAGAATGACCAAAATTGGTACAAAATCAATAGTTAAGGGACTAACTTTGGTCAAATTAAAAGTTGAGGACAAAAATTGGTAAAATTCAATAGTCAAAGGACCATTTTTAGAATTAACTCTTATTTTTTATTAGTGGTTTTAATATCTAATTTCTTACTATTTTAATATATATATATATATATATATATATATATATATATATATATATATATATATATATATTCTTTTTTAATATATAGCGTTATAATTATAATATAAAACAAAAATTTAGAAAGTGAAAGAAGGATGGTTGAAATTTGTCTTACAACTGAACTTTTCGATTATTGAGGAAAATTTTAAAAAAATTCAGATGCTTTTGTTCCTTTCTTATAAAAAAATTTTAAATTTATTTTATCTAATGCTACTTGAAAAACATTTATCTCGAAGTATAAAAAAGTAATAAAAAACAAATTGAACAGTTAATAGAATCACAACTAACTACTCTGATATGCTCTGATCTACTGTGTGGAATCAAGGTTATGATAAATGAAATTATGTAATGCAAATATATAATATAATATAAAGCAATTTAAGAAATGTCAAAATAAGTACATAGCTGAATTTGATAACGCAGTTGGAGAACACCTCCTAATCTGCAGGGCCACGCCCAAAACTTTTTCACTAAAGCTCAACCCGCTGGTTTTACAATTACAAGGTTCAACGAATTACAAAACTAGGTCTACCAGCTATTTAAACATTAACCTTATAAAACAATTTTATGAAAAAGTTATACGTACAGTTTGAACTAATTTTACCAATTAAACAAACTGTAACCAACCTAGATTTTAACACAGCTTGTACTATATAACTTGGAGCTGATTATATATATATGTGTGTGTGTGTGTGTGTGTGTGTGTACACACACACATACATACACACACACATACATACATACATACATATACATATATATATATAATTGAAACTCTGAAACTTCGATTTTTTAATTGTGAATATGCCTAATTATAGTATTGAGATGCTTCCTTTTCTCCTTGATTCACGTAACCATGATGTCACGTACATATGTTGATGCCATGATCAAGTATTTACGATGCATTTCATTTTTCATTTCCCTTATTTTGCGCCATGATCTCATGCATTTCTATTGCATTTGCCATTTCAATTTCGCTTTTTCTTTTGCCATTTCAATCACGTATGCATGCATTTTCTCTTCATGCTCACATTTCATTCTTTCCTTAATTTATGCATAATTCTCATTCTTCATGTTTGTTTAATCACATCACATATAAACCCACATTTCGTCCCTTCATTGTTTAACATATGACAACTAACATTAGTATATAAAATCATTGTACCAACAATCTCCCCCATTGGCATATGTTGATCAAACAAACATCATTTCTCTCCCTCAATTCATACCAGGTCTCCCCCTCAATGTCACACGCACTCTCCCCCATTAATTCATACGCACTTTCCCCCTTAATCATAGCATGCCTCCCCCTTTTGATAAACATTAGCCAAAGGTAACATAGCCGCAACAGTATGTATTGAATAATGCAAGAAAATTCAACTAAGAACATGTAATTGAAAAAACGTGGATAGATACTGAAAGTTGAGAATTTCACAAAGGGAGGATAAGAGAGGTATATCAACACGAGAGCCCCATAAGTATAATGATCAAGCACATAAATAACAACACTGGAAAGCTTTCACACCATACTCTTCTCAGGTCCTTTTGGATCCATATTAAGTACCGGGTAGCCCTCTTCCAAGTAACCAGCTTAATGCACACTTTTCACTAGATAGTTTTCACTCCGGGCTGTTCTAGGATCCTTTTGAACCGTAACAGACACCAGGTAGCCCTCTTCTAGGTAAGTATGTCAGAAATGTTAATGGAGTGCTTTACACTAGACATCTTCCACTCCGGGCTATTCTAGGGTCCTTTTGAACCGTAGCAGACACTGGGTAGCCCTCTTCTAGGTAATCAAGAAAAGTATGCACTGGTAAGAATGTTAATATATATGTCTGAGAAGATGGAGCAATCATATAATTCATACAGACTTCAAGTGTAATATGTGTAGCAGGAGTAGAAAATCAAGAACTTAGGGCTATTATGATGAGCAGGAAGTTGAGTGGGAAACAAGCAGTAAGCTTTTTGAATCAGTTCAAGTGAACTATCCACAAGCTATCAATAAAATGCTCTAGATGAACTACTTGCAAAAATCAACACTACTATTGAAAGCTAAATATTACCAGTGAACTAACCCTCAATAAAACATGGACTAATCTGTAGAATCAACTGACTGTGCAAAACCTGAGGAAGTGGCAGTTTGATTGTTTGGATTTGGTCCATCGGGAATAACTTTAACAACTCCTCGAAGCTTGAGAGTCTTAGTAGTCTATAATCTTCTTTGATTGGCTCAATTTCTTCCTCAAAGAAATTCATTACCAGTCTTCTAAGAACCCTGCATCACTAGCAAACTATAAATATGAAAAAAAAAATCTCCTTCTTTCTTTCTCATACACCTTTAATCTTTTCTTGTCAATGAATTTCTCTTCATCTAGCGTACAAGGTCTGGTTTTTTCTTCTTTTTGTTTTGTTTTTGATTTTTTATTTTTAAAACAAGTGTTTAATTGAATTTGCAAAACAAACTAACATGATGAAAGTTAAATAATTAGAAAAAAAAAAAGCGAAACAAAAATTAAGTTAAGCATTTTTTTAAATTTTTAACTTTTTTTTTATACCAGACCAAAAAAATAGCATTTTATTGTTAAGCAAGTTTGTTTGGGTTGCCACACTTGCCGTGGTTTGTTTTGTCTACAATGCTTCCATCCATGTCCTTTCATATTACACCTAAAACATGTTTTGTTAAAAAAATAGTTCACATACCTTTTGCCTTCAGTGTATCTCCTTTATCTCTTTTCTAGCACCCATGATTTTTTCTGATTTTCTTCCCTGCCTGTGAATCCTAGACTTGTTTTGTTATGGTTACTCACTCCTGACTGAAGGATTTCATTTAGACTATTGGTGCCTGTGTTCAACATTCTCATACGTTTTTTGAAATTTCCCAATTCCTTTTGTAGGTATTGTTCATTTGAAACCTTCATATCTAAATCAATCTTAAGTTCTTCTACTGAGGTGTTTAGGGCTGAATTTTCCAACGCTAGAGGCTCAACATTCTTAATTAACATAAGGTTCAGCTTACTTACCTTACACCAGTTCTTGTACAGATCTTCATAAGCTTCAGCAAGGTCAAGATCCTCATTGTCAGTCTGTATCTCTTCATTCACCTCATGTGTAAGGTCAACATCATCGTCAGCAGTCTGTATCTCTTCAGCTACCTCATGTGCTCCTATTGTGGTAGGTTGCATCTAATTTGAGTCCCTCATTACCTCATTATCTTCCACAACTTCTTCTATAATTTTGAAGAACTTCTTGTAGTTTGCACGTTTTTCCACATCATCAGAGTGGTACATGTTGCCATGGAATGCAACAAAATTTCCTGTCTGTTGTTCTGCTTGTTCACCATTGTCAAAATCTTCAGAATCACTCCAGGTAAGTGTGTACGATTTCTTATCTTTGTTGTTTCCACAATCCGCTGCAATGTGTCCATAACCTCCACATTCATAGCATTGAACGCCTTTGAGCTTGAAATCTTGATTTTGACCTTTTTGCTTTTGAATATTTCCAGTTCTACCTCCTTTGTTATTTGTTTTCAGCCTTCCTGGTCCTTTAACTTTCTTTAGCATTTTGCCAAATTTCTTAGACAACATGGCCATGACTTCGTTCATTTCCGTATCGGAGTCAACTCTTGCAGGTGCCGCAACACTGAATGCAACTCCTTTGTTGTCCTTGTTCAGGTACCTATCTTCCTCCTCCATTTCCAAGTCAAAAGTCTGTAAATTTCCCATTAAAGCATCTAAAGTTAGAGTTTTTAGATCTGTTGATTGCTTTATAGCAACAGCTTGCATCTTGAACCTCGAGGGTAAGGATCTCAGAGCTTTTCGAATCACTTTTTCTTCCTCAAATGGTTCACCCAAATTTTGTGCACTGTTTACCAAGTTTTTTACCCTTGCACTGAACTCAAATGCTGATTCAATTTCTTCCTTTCTCTGACTTTCATACTTGGTCATGAGCAATTGTAATTTTGAGACTTTGACGGACCTTGTACCTTCGTATTGCTTCATAAGTGTATCCCACGCAACTTTTGCTATATCTGTGGCTGAGATCAATACAAATTGATCTGGTCCAAGTGCACTATGAATAACATTAATAGCCCTATTATTTGCTGATGATCGTTTCTTTTCGTTTGTTGTCCATTGGCTAAGGGGATTTTTCTTCCCTTCGTTCTCGACCGTCATCATGGGTGGAGTCCAAGCATTTTCAATGGCATCCCAACATTCTTCATTCAACGATTTGATAAAGGCTTTCATCCTAGCCTTCCAATAAGCATAGTTGTTTACTCCTTTCAACAATGGTGGTCGTGAAATTGAAGCACCTTCTTCCATTATGCAAAACACACTCGAGTATCTCTAGGATCTCGCTAGCAAATTAAGCGACACTGCTTTGATACCAATTGAAATTATGTAATGAAATATATAATATAATATAAAGCAATTTAAGAAGTGCCAAAATAAATACACAGTTGAATTTGATACGCATTTGATACGTGGTTGTTCACATAAAATGTTCCTAGGAGATGAGAAAATAGAGAGGGGGTGAGCCGCTTCGCTAGGATTCAGGCACCCATTGCACTGTCTTTGAAAAAGCATGGGGCTCCATGTGAAGTCGGGTCGCCTGATGACGTTATCCTATGAAGTGAGAAGAAAAGAGTGATCGCCCAAGCCATGACGATGAGCAGTCCATGTCCCTACCCTCACTTATTTTTGCGTAAAGGGGCTTTGGCGTATGGTCGGAAATTTGACTAGGGTGTGTACATCGTTCCCACTAGTGGATCGGCTTTTAGGCCCTTACAAAATGAAAGGTGAATCCTTATTGATTGCATGCCTGAAAGGTGTGAACACAAATTTTCTTGTTAATCTATCTTTTGAGACCTTCACTTCCTTAGCATATTTCTTACATTTGGTTGGCATGAGCTTAGTGGTCTTGGTAGATAGTGTAGGGAATTTCACCCGCTCAACTCTAAACACCCGCACATCACTTGATTGATCAATGATAAGAGTACGAACTATTCCTGGTGCTTAGATGATTAGAGTTTGATAGTATGCTTGCTTAAAGACAAGCAAGGTTTAAGTGTGGAAACTTTGATAAGCACCAAGAATAGTTCGATTTAAGGGTCAAAAGTAGGATAGAATAGGGAGGTTTTGCCACCCATTTATAACAATTTCGTGCATTTAGACTCAGATGTGATAAAAAACATCTAACACAACTTTAGAAGATGTTTGAAGTTAATTCCGCAGATTGAAGAGGGATTCGAGGCCAAAACGTAGCAGAAAGCAAAGGAGCCGCCAAGCAGGAACCGTCCACGCAGCCAACACGCGTGTGGGAGGCGTGGATCAATTCCAGTAGCCATCCATGCCTCCATTCACGCGTGAAGGTGGCGTGATCAGGCCCTAGGGGCCATTTCGGGATTTTTAACTCCATGTTGCCTATTTAAACCCTCCTTCCAAATAGAAAAACACTAAGTAGTTTTAGATCTGAATTTCTCTATTTGTTTTCTCCCCTCTTGGGGGAAATCTTCATTTCCTTATATTAGATTGAAGAAACAATAGTAGAAGGGTAGAAGATTGGAGGCAAAAAATGTAATAGAATCCATTCTCTATGGATGGTAACTCTTCTTTCCACTATCTATTTCAATTTCATTTTTGTTTCCTTTGAATCTTCTATTGTTTTTTCTTGTTTCCTTATTTTAATGTTTGCTTAGATTAGATAGGGGATTGGTGGCCCCGAAACTAGCTATGTGGTTGAATTGTTGAAGTATTGCTTTAAAATTGTGAGCTTTATGTTCTTGGATTTAAATACTTGTGTGGTTGATGTTTGATATGCTTTGTTCCTAAGTGTGGCCACATTAGGTAGCAAACCGTGTGAAAGTGAGTGTGTGCGCGATAGCGGCCTCTCAGGAGTCCAACTCATCCACATCCCCGCCCTTAGTCCGAAAGGAAGAGGTCTGGGAGGAGTGGTAGACAAGGTGTTCGATGAAATGCCCCAACCAAATGAGGATGTGAGAGTCCAAGTGTGATGCCACTTGGTGAAATGCCATGAACTCCCGAGTTGAATTCGAATCATTTTCTTGCCAAATCATTAGATAGTAGACCGCTTATGCTAGCCACGAGCCCCAATCTCCATTTTACCTTTTCCTAAACCACCGTTTCAAAACATAAACTTTTGTATAAATGCCTTGGAGTTTAGTCATTCACATAACTCTTTTCCTTCAACCTCCTAAATGCCAACATTAACTCTACTCCAAACCTGCCTTCCTTGAGAGAACGACACTCGGGGAGTCTTGACTCTTCGTTTTAACACATTCCATACCAGACATACACCTCACCACAAACGAACTACCACCAAATAGATTTTGAACAAACATACTCTCTTGTCTTAGATGGCACATCGTTCCATTATCTAATATCATTGGCGGTAAAAATGAATCTAGAAATGCAGTTAATGGATGTTGTGACCGCATATTTATATGGGTCACTAGACACTGACATATATATGAAAGTACCCGAAGGTATCCAAAATCCTTTATGTAAAGAAAAAACAAATCTAAATATGTTCAGTGTTAAATTACAAAAGTCATTATATGGCTTAAAACAATCAGGAAGAATGTGGTTTCGAAGATTGAGTGAATTCCTATTAAAACAAGGATTTGAAAATAAAGATATTAGTCCTTACATATTCACTAAGAAATCTCCTGATGGATTCTGTATTATATCCATCTATGTAGATGACATAAATGTTATAGGAACATGCAAGGATGCCAAAAGGGCTTGTTTTTGTTTAAAGAAAGAATTCGAAATGAAAGACTTTGGGAAAACCAAATTTTGTCTCGGCCTGCAGATCGAGCACCTCCCTGAAAGAATATTCATACATCAATCAAAATATACAAGAAAGTTATTGGAAAGATTCTACATTGAAAAATCCCATCCACTTAGTACCCAAATGGGAGTCCGATCACTTGAAGTTGATAAGGACCCATACAGACCTAAGGAGGATAATGAGGATATTCTAGGACCAGAAATTCCTTACTTAAGTTCCATAGGAGCACTTTTATATCTTGCCAACTGCACTAGGCCCGATATTGCATTTTCAGTAAATATGTTGGCTCGTTTTAGTGCTGCTCCAACTAGAAGACATTGGAATGGCATAAAGCATATCCTCAGATATTTGCAAGGCACAGAGGATCTTGGGCTTCTGTTTAAAAGATCAGGATACCACACTAGTGGGATATTCGGATGCTGGTTATATGTCTGATCCTCATAATGCTAGATCCCAAACCGGATATGTATTCTTTTGAGGAGGTACTGCTATCTCATGGAAATCAGTTAAACAAACACTGATAGCTACCTCAACAAACCACTCTGAAATCATTGCTCTATACGAGACCTCAAAAGAATGTGTATGGTTGAGGTCACTAATACATAATATTCAAGACTCGTGTGGAATAATGGGTATTAGAAAGGCCCCCACTGTCCTGTATGAGGACAATGCAGCATGTGTTGCACAAATGAGTAATGGGTATGTTAAAGGTAATCTCACTAAACATATTGCACCAAAATTCTTTTATCCACATGAGCTCCAGAAGAGTGGTGAAATACAAATTCAAAAGATTCAATCTAGTGAAAATCTACTAGCAAATTTATTCACTAAGTCCTTGCCTACATCTACTTTTGAAAAATATGTACATAAAATTGGCATGCGTAGGTTTGGAAGGTTGTTGTCTTCAGGGGGAGCAACGACATCTCGATGCACATAAATTATCAGTCCAGAATACCAATAACTCCTAAGAATAAACCCAGAAGGTTAACGGTTGTACTCTTTTTCCCTTAACTGAGTTTTTTCCCACAGGATTTTCTCAGTGTAAGGTTTTTAATGAGGCAACCAAAGCAACACATGCATTACCCATATATCATGTACTCTTTTCTCACCTAGGTTTTTTCCACATGGTTTTTCTAGTGCGTTTTTAACGAGGCATGAATATGGCGGAATAATGTCCAAGGGGGAGTGTTATAAAAGATAGATTGAATGGACATTATGATATGATTTGTAACGGTCATCCTGATTTTGTAACAGCTAATCATTGATTTGTAGCAGCCACTTTAATTGTGGCATTACGTTGTAATAGTTGTACTATTTATACTGTGGAATGAAAGGATGAAACCTAAGCTATTTTTGCTCCTGCATACTTTGTCTCTGTACTTTCTTATTGTTCATATACTGTCTCTATACTCTCTTAATATTCATATTGCAATCTACTGGTTAAAGGACGTTGAAGAGCTAACGGGCAATACTTTTTCAACATACACAAAATTTTGGTTACACACCAAATTTTACATTTATCCCACAAGTCCAAAATTATCAAATTTCACCTAATTTTCAATCTCCACAATTTGCATCTATTTTTCAAAATTCTCAAATTGCACCAGCTTCACAATTTCATATCAACATTTAAAGTGCCCTATTTTTGGGCAACGTGCAATTTTCTCAATTTTCCACACAATCGGAGAATGATGTAATAATAGTTCCACCACCTGCTAACTCGAGAACTAATCATCGACAAGCATGTAACTCGTTCGAACCAAAAGAAATATTACTTTTCACTTTTCAAATAAACAATAATACCTTAATTTTAAAAGAACAACTATTACATTAAATATTTGTTAAAATGAAAAACATAATGCATTTAAAATAATACCTCACTCTTTAGTAAAAGGTAATACTCTTTGAAATGACAAATTTTAAAGAAAACTTACCTTATCACTTTCAAACCCTTTTAAAAGTGAACATATTTTAAAAACTCAAATCCAACTTTTAGATTTGTCTGACACAAACTTGGGTGAAGAACAAGAGATTAAATAGCTCCGCTGATTGCATTAGCCGCTATTCCAAGTCCGAGGCCTCCCACTATCTGCCCAGCTATTTTCCCTAAGGCAGACGCCTTGTTCGGAGATGTCTGAGGTTGATGTGCGCCGGCCGGCGGGTAATAATATGCGTGTGGTGAGGGGTATTGATGATACGGCGGTGGCGGGTGGTGGTGCACGGCAGCCGGTGGCGGAGGATAATATCCGGGCGGGGAAGGATACTGATGCAGCATTGCGGGTTGTTGAAGTGGTTGATAGTATGCGGGTGGCGGCGGAGGATATTGATGTAGCGTTGCCGGTTGTTGATGATACGGCGGCGGTGGCGGTGGGTGATAATAATATCCGGGCGGCGGATGCAGTGGAGGCGGTGGGGTATAATATCCAAACTGATTTTTAATGATTTTTAAATTTGTGATTCAATTTTAAGATAAAACTAAGATAAGACCCACAACATATGTTAGTCTCCATCAACACTCTCATGACTAGTACTAGTATACTTTGATCTAGTAAACACGGTAAGGTACACACACACACATATATATATACACACACATATATATATGCATCCTAGCTACTTAATTTTATGGCAAAAACTTGTGTGATGAATTGAGATCCTCTCGCACAAGCGTTACCCCAATATTATTGGTCCTTCAGTTACACATGTACGTGGTACAAACTTAATTCCTGAATTATATGTGTGACCATTTTAACCCCTAAGTTATGTACGAAGTGACGATTTTAGCCCTCAAGAACTATTTGTACCATCAATTTATCACTTAATAAAATGATTGATTTGGTCATTCAAGGACTAAAATCGTCACTCCATGTATAACTTGAAGATTAAAGATGATCACACATATAACTCAAGAACTAAGTTTGTACAGCGAGTATTACTGAAGGACTAAAATTGCAATTTGCCAATATATATGTTGCTACCATTTATCAAATGGAAAAATTTAAGCTTCCTACATTACTGTCCGCACTAACTACTCTTACAAAGTTTTACCCAACTAACACACACTAAACTAAACTAACTAAATTATATATGAAGAATTTATTCGATGAAAATTTTGCAAAATAGCAACCTATGAATGTATATATTTTTTGAGAACTCCTATGAATGTATATATGGTGAATACTTTTTAATGAGAAAACTGTATATGCTAGCAACCAGTCAACCACTAACCAAATGGATCAATAATTATGAGTTAATACTCGATTTGGTCCCTCGATTATTAAAATTTTATCACTTTGATATTTGACTTCTAAATTTGTTCAATTTCAATTCATTCTCAATTATGCAATTTTTATCTAAATAGTCCGTTGTCCAAATTAAAATAGTCATGATTAGGACCATTTTTTGTTAACAATTGCATAGTTAGAGATGAAATTAAGCAAGTTTGAAAGTCGAAGGTCAAAGTAATGAAATCTTAATAGTTGAGGGACCAAATGGAGTGTTAAGTCTAATTATGATGATTAACAAATGCAATGGATTACATATTACAAGGCACTTTATATGATAAATGCAATGTCTCTTTTAAATTAATAACTGTCTTAAATTTGGGGAAAAAATCATTCATTCTAAATTAACTGTCTTAAATTTGGGAAAATTAAAATAAAATCATCCATTCTAATACACAAGTCAACACTGGTCTAGGTCTTCGCCTCTTTCAATTCCCACCACCTCAATTAATTGCTACCTATAATTATTTACCAACCCTTCATTGTCTCTCTCATCTACTAAATGACAGCTACTTAATACATCACATTGTCTTCTAAGAAATTGTTAGGTTATATTTAAGGTGAGTCAAACCCCCACCCCTTTAGAAATTAACTTTTGTAGTAAATTAAAATTAAGATGTTAATTTGAGTGACATATATATCACCAATACTTATAAATTATATATATAACCACGACGACCGTCTAACTAACATGTTGAATGTATGCCATATATATCACTTCACTTCTATATCTAAAATGTAGAATAAAGTTTGCTCATGTTACCGTCTAAGGAGCATGAACTTTTGATGGATAGAGCTAATGCAAAAGCTCCCCCCACGCATACACTTCCTATGATCAAATCATCTAGTTCAATGATATGATCATAGAAAAGGTTGTCTTCGTTAATCTATTGGGGGAAGAAGTGCCCAATTAGGCTATAGGACTCAGCACACCTTGCCAGGGTCATCCATAGATCAGAGAAGTACGGAACCGTACAAGCTAAGAAATGTCTTTTGTCTTATTGTGATAAGAGATGTTCGACATACTCTTCAAGGGAAATTAACAAGATTTCTTCTTATAGTAAGTAAACATGCCTTTGGCCCCTGCACCAATTAGAAAATCCCTTGTTAAAAGTAAGGAAGTGATTTTTAACGAGTTAATTCCAGCAATAATGGTCCTCCGACTATGTTGATCTTCCAAAATTAGTCCCCGACTTTTAATTTGGACAATTTTAATCCATTGATTTTCAAATTCTTTCCAATGTCGGTCCTTTAGTCAAATTTTGATTAAGTTGAGGTCAAATGAAGGGGTAAAATTGTCCGTGCACCTATTACTCGTATTTCTCCTGTCCTATACGCTATATATATGAATATAATCTCAGTCGAAGAGACTTTGACTGAGATTAATGGTTCCGATTTAGACTTCGACTGAGATTATATTAATATATACAGCGTATAAGACAGAAGAATATGAGTAATAATACATTAAACATGTGAACAGATAATTTTACCCCTTCATTTGATCTCAACTTAACCAAAATTTGATGAAAGGACCAACATTGGAAAGAATTTGAAAGTCAAGGGACCTAAATTGTCCAAATTAAAAGTCGGAGACTAATTTTGGAAAATCAACATAGTTGGAGGACCATTGGTAGAATTAACTCGATTTTTAACCCATGGTTAATATCATGTAGCCCACCATTTACTTGTAACCTCATAATAATATAGTGAAACCTCCTTTGGCGCATTGCCAAATATGGCTTGTGACTTTTTCATTATGGGTTTTTACATATAATGATCCTAATTGTTTAAACTTTATGCTCTTATATTGTTGTCAATTGAGTTTTGGGCTCGAGTGTGAGTGCCTAATCTTGATACTTGGGTTAAAACCCCAACATAAATAATATCTAAAGTGAATAAAAATTATTAAAGTAAATGTAAACAATATATGCAATTTACAATAAATGACAATTTAATTGAGCCTAATAATAGCAATAAATTACAATTTCAATTTTATTTTAAGTGATTGTACTTTAACGAAATAGATATTGAAGAGTTCTAAATTAAATAATCAAAACTCTTATATTTCATCACTACATATAGTAGCATTCGATTTGAGAAAAGAAACAATTGGAAGGGGATTTGAAAGTTGGAATACATGAGTTTCCTAATTAGATAAAATTTCTATTTAAAAAATGAGTGTTGATAAATATTTTTTCTTTTAATTAGAAAACAGAAAGTAAAACGAAAAAATAATAATTTAAAAATATAGAATTAAAGTAACACAACTTAAATATTTAGATATTCGTTCATTGTGAAACTATAAATACTTGTATTTGTGAAGTGGTGAAAATTCAATTACAATTTTTCAAAAATATTTAATGGTTTATTTGACCATCATTCTTATATTAACAAAGAAATAAAAAAGATTATTGTGCTTGGAGAATGATTAGAGGCAAGTTATATCGTGGACCAGGGTGCATTGTGCACCCCGTACCAAAACGATGTCGTTTTGGTTATTTTAATTAATGATTTATTTTTTTGGAAATCACGTTTTCTGTTTCGGCCGGTCTGTGTATTTGTGTTAATATTCTGTGTATTCTTTGAAGACATTATGTGTATTGTAGACTATGATTCTGTGTATTCATGTTAGGGGTACTTAAACATAGGTTGTGACGTGTTTTGTGTATTCAAATATTAGGAGGATGATTTCTGTGTAGTTGTATCAATATTATGTGTATCCCTCAAGTCATTCTGTGTATTCATGTTAGTGGTACTCAAATACAGGGGTGACGTGTTTGTGTATTTTGGTGTTTTCATATTCTGTGTATTCTTTGAAGGCATTTTGTGTATTGTAGACTACGATTCTGTGTATTCATGTTAGTGATACTTAAACATAGTTTGTGACGTGTTTTGTGTATTCGAATGTTAGGAAGATGATTTATGTGTAGTTGTGTCAATATTCTGTGTATTCACTCAAATCATTTTGTGTATTATAGACAAGGATTCTGTGTATTCTAGACAATGAATTCCATGAAATTATTCGCGTCCGCGTCCACTAACATCGAAACGACGTCGTTTTGGACTAGGGTTCACAGTGCACTGCGGATCTTGGCCCACGATATAAGGATTGATGATTAATTAGAGGGGTGTTGTCCATCTCTCTCCAAATGATCATTTGGATATATAAATTATTAGAGCAATCCAATACTTCAATCACAAAAGTTTCAATTGAAAGAACAAGAATCTACTAGATGCAACGTCTTTGAAATGATCCAACCATCCATATTTTATCACCACCACTCTAGTCTAACTATACTTCTAAACGGAGCCTAAAAAATTTATTAGAGTTTTATAGGAGGTAAAAGAAAAATTAGTGACAATTTCATCTAAGTTAGTTAGACTACTTGTCTACTTAGGTTATGTTTAGCAAACCTAGCTGAAAAGATAGCTGAAAGTTGAAAAGTAGTTGAAAATTGAAAAGCTATATGCTCGAAACTGAAATTTGAAGGGCTATTAAGTTAGTTGTTATGCTTAAAAGTGTTTGGTAAAATTAATTTTTTGATAAGCTGATAAATGTAAAAGGACTAAAAAGGACATCTTCATACAATTTAAATAGTTTTAAATTTAAATAGGTTTGTTTATATATTAAAATATAAAATAATGAAATCAATATATTTTAATAAAATATAAAGTAAAAACATATATTTGAAAATATATAAAGTAAAACAAAATGTCTATAATTTATAGTTCATACAAACATTAATGTTTAAACATAAATGTCAAATTCAAATTACAACCAAACATATTGAAAATGCCAAAAGGGTTTTAATTGAGAGGGGTAAATGATGTCATTTATTTAAAATAATAAGAATAAAGATGAAAAAAGTTAAAAAGTTACTAGCTTATTTTCAAAATAAACTCTTATTTTAAACTACTAGCTTATTTTGAAAACATTACTAAATAGAACTTATAACTTATTAGTAGCTTAGAATAAGCTATAAGCTCCTAAATAAGCTCGGTCAAACAGAGTCTTAGTAATCACAATGTTACAAATTTAATTGTCGATGAACGCGACGTATTGACTTTTTTTAATTTGAACCAATTAACTATGAGCAACTTGAAGAACTTAGTCTAATTACCTCATTGTTGTCATTGTTCTCATTTATTCAGCTAGGATCACCACTAGGTGACCGCAGAATTCTTTTGTCAGCCAAAAAGAAAAGAGTAAAAAAGGATAGCATTGTTTTCTCCCAAATGCCCTATTTTAATTTTTAGAGAAAATTGTCAAATTGGCCCCCTAAGTCGAATGGATAGTGTAATTATGGCCTCCTAACTGAAAAAAGCTCCATTCAAGCCTCCTAAACCGGCAAAAAAGTGCAATTGAGTCCTAAATGACTTGTTTATCAGGTCAAATTCAGTTAGGGGGCCAAATTGCCTATCCACACAGTTTAGGGGGCTAATTTGACACTTTTCATTTTTTATTTTATTTTTCAAAACAAATATTTTTATTTATTTCAGTTCAAAAAAAATATTTTTATTTATTAAAAATATTATTTATTATAAATAAAAAAAATTTAAAAAAAAATTAAAAAACAGCCACCGGCCGTTTAATAATTTGGTCGTATTGTCAAATTAATTTGTAGAATTCGTTCCTAAGTGTTGACCATACGCATTTTTCGTTCCTAAGTTATAATTGATGTTGCACTTTTTGTGCCTTTATTAATAAACCATTAGGGACGAAATTTACAATTTTAGTATAACTCACGGACGAATATGTTGACATTGAATTTTTCGTTCTTTTGTGCTCACTTCTCCTTTAGAGACGAAAAATGTAATTTTCTATTTTTTGTTTTTTAAAATTATTTAAAATAAATATTTTAAAATAATTTTACAAAACTTTTTTAATAATATAAAAACAATTATTTAAATAATATTTTTGAAAAAAAAAAAGAAAAAAAAAGTCGGCAGTCCCCAGTTGGGATTCCCGACTTTTGTTTTTTTTTTTTTTTTGGTTTTTTTTGTTTAAAAAAATTAAAAAGTATTAAAATTATTTATAGAATACAAATTAATTTGACATTATGACTAAATGTGATACAAATTACAAAGTTTTGCACTTAATTTCAGTCCAAGGAGTAGTAACCTGATAAACAAGTCATTTAAGACCCAATTGCACCTTTTTACCGGTTTAGGGGGCCAATTTGACACTTTTCCCTAATTTTTATGTATGCCATTTGGGAATGATGGGACAAAATCTGTTAGGAAACTATTCGGGTCGGGTTAAAAATCTAAAACTGCCACTCTATCGATTCAAGTCTAGGGTTTAGAATGGCTCTGTTTTGCTCACCCTCTACAACCCCCATTTGTTCATCCCAAGTCCGTAAACCATTGGCAATCGTATCATTATCAGTGTCAAAATCCCTAAACCAATATACATCCAACCCCAAATTTTCAAGCAATTCATTTTTCAGCCCACCAGTTACCAAATCATCTTTACAAAATCCCCAGCTTTGCTTGAGCTCTACCTCCTCATTGGACTCAGAAGATAATGCTTCACCAAACACAATAATCTTCATAAAAGGTAAATCCTTTATGCCTTTTTAAGTTGTAATCACATGTTCTAATTGTTGCCGTGGTTCTGCATTAGTTTTAGATAATTTTTTATTAAGTGTTCTAATTGCATTTTTGGTTCTCGACCCGTGGTACAAACTTAATCCTTGAGTTATATGCGTGACCGTAACCCTGCATGGAGTTGTAATTTTAGTCCTTCAAGGACCAAATCAGCCACTTTATTAAGTGGCAAATTGGTGGTAGAAATAGTCCCAACTCCCAAGGGACTAAAATGGCTACTTTGTGCATAACTTAGGGGTTAATGGTCATGCATTTAATGTACCATGAGTATAACTGAAGGACCAAAAATGCAATTTTCCTTTGTTGATTGCTTAATGAATTTTGAGATATTGAAATGTATAGTGATTGGGATATAGCTCTGTTAAATAACTTAATTCAAGTCCTATTCTTTTGGTTTAACTGTGGGTGTGATATTTATTCCATCTATATATGCATAGTTGCATATATTTTCACCCAATGCCCTGTGTATTTTATCATCTATGATAAATGAATGTACAATAATGCAAAAAATTCTTTCTTGTTTAAGGCTAAGCTGAGATGATGGTCATTCTGTAGTGCTGCATAATGGGGGTCTGTGTTTTGTTTATATAAATTTTAGAAAATGGTCCATTCTCTTTGTTTAAACTATTATAATTCACATCTGTGGGTGGTAATTTAACTTCTTGTCAACCAATACATGATTTAGCCAATACATTATAAGATTCCCTTGAAATCCGTGGGAACTATATACCTTTTAGGCAAAATCTCCTATGAGAACTGTGAGACGGGTCGGTTTTTTTCATAAGTATTACAATTTTCCTCATAAGTATTGCAATCTCCCTCATAAATATTACAGTTTTCCTCATAAGTATTACACTTTCTTTCATAAGTAACAATAAATCAATTTATTCCTAATTAATATGGAGTATTACATTTTTTTTTTCATAAGTAACTGTTTAACCCCTAACTATTATTGTACATTTTTTATTTAAAAGTAATACATTTTTCCTCAAAAGTATTACATTTTCCCTTATAAATAACAAATAATGTATTCCTGATTAGTATTACATTTTTCGACATAAGTATTATATTTTAATTTTGACCCAACTCGTCTCACGGATCCTAATCCGTGAGATGGTCTCACAAGAGACTCACCATACCTTTTAAAGTTCATTCTGTGCAAAACAACTTCTCTAATGTTATAAGGTATGCTTGTATGACCTCTTCAATGAGCTTGGTGCACAATGACTTATATAAGACACATGATGATCACAAATGGCCCCTAAAATGAGTTAAGGGGATTCTCTTGACTCCATTTAGGACACAGAAAATTGAATTGCAATTAGAATATCTAATTCCTGTCCTACAGGTCTATTCATTATTTCTTAGGAATACACACTACCTTTACTGAACCCATTGAGATGACCCAAGAATTCCGTCTGCCCCTTTTTTTAATAAAAAAGCCCCGCTCCCTAAGGGGTACCAGCGCCACTTAGGGTGGAGTAAGTGGTTCTTCCGGCAATTGCACTGGACTTTGTGTTATACCCTTTTTACCTTCAAAGCATTGGAGGAATAGTGAGTCACTCAAATTAACTTGTTTAATTACTGCCGATTCCCTTCTGCTATTCCTTTCCCATGGTTCGTTCCATTCCCACATATTGTGATTCTAGGCTTCTAGCATACTAAATGATGCCCATTACTACCTAGTTTAGACTCGGTAAGATGTACAAGACAGATTTCTCTGCAAGAAGATTCAGTATAGATGTATTTGTTTTGTTTATTAATGATAAAAAATTCATGTTCTTCCACTGGACGAGACTAGACTTTTGGACTATTCTACTTTATGGGGCTAGGAATTGTTTTAGATATTTTGGTGAAATATTAAAGCTTAATTGATGATTGGAGTTATAACCTTGTAGACATCATTTGCTCAATGTGAAAGCTTATAAACACAGGACTGCCAAAATCTACATCTGAGGAAAGCTTGAAGGCTGCATTTTCCAAATTTGGGGATGTACTCCGAGGCGAGTTCTCCCCTCTCAATTCATTTTCCCAACTAGTCTATTTGTGGATTATTATCACAACTAGAGTGTTTATTCTGTTCTTGTTATGTTGCAGTTAAAATTTTACTTGATAAGAAGACCAAACAACCTTTGTCTTTTGCTAATGTCTGGTTTTCTAACGAGGAGTCTGCTGTATCAGCTGCAGATGAGATGGATGGGAAGGTAGCACTATTATTATTATTATAATTATAATGTTGCTCATTTTTCCTAATTGCTGCTAACGTGGATATTGACTTATAATCCTGTTCCGTCTTAAGTTTTTCAATGGCAGGTTTATACGTGTGAATGTTGCAAAGCCAGGATCATGCAAAAGTCGTGCTAAGACACCACCTTACAAGTTCTAGTCGAACAAGAATCCTCCTTGATCTCTATTGTAATCTTTGGGATGTGGGCTTGTAGATCTGTGGAGTTTGGGCATTTGTAGATCATTGGAAGGGCTGGCTGCTGTATAGCGAACCTGTAACTTTCAGACTAGTAAGTGCGATATCTTGTATGAAGACTCAAATGCCTTCCTGGTTTGAAAAGATTTTTCCTTGTGCTAAATGGCAAGCTTTTAGAAGAACTGTGTTAGTTTCTTCATGGTGAAAGATTAGTGCATTTTTTCTGTTGAAATTCTGGATGATTTGATCATTTATTTAATGGTCTTGTGGGATGGAATTTTCACCTTCAATGTGTTATGCTAAACTGCAATGCTATGCTTTAACATAAGATAGTAGTTACCCAACATTTGCATGATTTTCAGAGACAGCTCACCATACTAAATATATGCACCAAAGGCATCTCCAATAGTGGTAGGATTTTGAGTTTTTCAGGTGTGATTAAGAAAAAAAATGGGAGGGGAGAGAAAAAGTTAAAAAAAAACACAAAACAAAAACAAAACAAAATCTGAATTTTTTTTTTTAAAAAAGAAGCGGATTAATGTCGAGCGCACCTCTCACATGCACCAGGCGGATTTCTTTTATTTTTCGATGAGGCCCACAAAGCAAACCAAAAATCATTCTACTGCAAGAACCTCTATGTTCTCTTTACTTCTTCTCTCACTTCCACCTAGGATACCATATCTCAAAAAATATGTAAAAACCTTGCTAAAAACACTATTGGGGATGCCCTAAGCATACACTTCATCACTTGAGGAGGCAATAGAAACTCTTCTAAATGCAGTAAAAAAGGCACATTTACTATTTTTTTTTGTTAGAATAAAACCGTAGCATTAAATAAAGTCTGAGGACAACACATTACAAATGATGGGAAGATTGGAAAATCACTCCAAACAATCAGACAAAGAAACAAACTGCATATCTAATAAATGTGCAGCCTGATTCACTAATCGTTTAACAAAAGTGATAAAAGCGTGAGAGAATTCACTCAAAATATCGTGCACTACGTGTAGGGAGTCGATTTCCACATGAACATTGTCCATATTTCTCTCCTTGAGCCAACTTAGTGCTTCCCTAATAGCCATTGCACATTTACTATAAACAAGACAAGATGCTTCTTCTATGAATATTATGAGAAAGGAAAGAAAATGCCATCTTTTGGCATAAAGTTGATGCTAAAATAAGTAATCCATATATATCTCTAGGAGACCAAAAAAATGATAGTTGAGAACTCTAGAAGTCTTCATCCAGCTTGAACTCAAAATTCTTAGAGCTGTCTCGCAAGTTTGACATAACCGAAGCTTTCTGATAGTCACCCACCCGCCTCTCGAAGAAGTTGGCTTTGCCCCTGTTCAAAGTGGGGAGGGATTTTAGGGTAATAACCATAATGCTAGAAACAACTTTCAGACATCTTGTTAATCAGACGCAAATGAGAGTTAAGTGCCATCTGATATCATTTGGCAGAATGTCAAAGGGAAGAATACAAGTTCAGATGACTTCTGGTGCAAGTAGTATACTGCTGGAACTCTTTTTTTTTTTTTTTTTTTTTGGGTAACTACAAACTAACCTATCTATAGTATCTACTCTACATGATTATGCCAACATCCTTGATTGGGATGAGACTCGAACTTGTAACCATCCGTTTGGAAAGGTAACAGTGATGCCATCAAACCACAAGGTACTTGGCCTGTAACTAAAATTTTTGGTGACTGGTTTTTAATCATGATTTCTATGCTCTAGCTTCAAGGAGAAAAAAGGACTCAGCCAATCAAATATCACTAATTATCTTTCAAATGAATAGCATCTCCAAGCTCAAAACAATACTATCAAACAGTGAGAAGTAAAAACCATACTTTGGTCTGAACGAAAAATTGTTATATTTAAAATAACTCCACAGATATGAGAAATGAAGGAATGATCAATTTCTTTTGCATCATTACTTACTGTAAGGAAATAAATTCCATCCAGTCGAAGGGGTTTTCTACATTGTACTTCTTCTGGTACCCTAAGGCAACCTGAGAAATTAAATCGTTACACTTTGCTTAATACAGAAAATAGAAAAGAGAGGAAGCCAGCAAGTTTAGTACCAGGAGGTGGTCAGCAACAAATTTTATATACTGGCTCATTAGTTCAGAATTCATGCCAATCAAGGCACATGGAAGAGCATCACATACAAAATTTGTCTCGATTTCAACAGCTTCATTCACAATTTCATGTACTTTTTCCCATGGCAATTTCTTTCGCACAAAACTGCACAATTCAATGAGATGAGTACTAGGTGTCTTATACCCTTTGCCAAATTTTCCTAATTCAATCAATTAAATTGGGAAGGAGGCACAAAAACAGAAGAAAATGAAAGGGAGACGAGGTTTCATAATACTGTTAGCACAAAGTAATCTGAAACTCTTTGAATGCTTGTAAAAAAGATGTTCTATACCTATATAGTAGACAGGCAAAGTCACAGTGTAGACCCTCATCTCTGGAAATAAGTTCATTTGAGAATGCCAAGCCTGGCATTAGGCACCTCTTTTTAAGCCAAAAAATGGCACAAAAGCTGGGAAGAGAAGAAGTTATAGCATTTAATGTCAATCTTCAGAAAACAATACTTAAACATATGTCATATAATTTATTCCAGCAGATACGCTAGGTTTAACAGAAACATACCTTCCTGAGAAAAAAATTCCTTCCACACAAGCAAAGGCAACAAGCCTCTCTACAAATGAGCTGGAACTGCATGTTCAAGATAGCACTCTAAACATCCATTAAAAGAAAATAATATACATTCAAGGCACATCACTCCAATACAGATGTACCCTAACCGTGACAGTTAAGAATGCCAGCTTTATAGCGTCACTAATTTTGAGTCATTGGAAAACCTGAAGCAGGCCAATAAGAATGGAATGCTAAAGCGTCCTTTAAAAAACATTTTAACCAAATATTTTGTACTTATTGTCATTAACGGCTTTTGAATTATGAATGATACAGCATTTGATGGTAAGAAAACAAAGACTGAGAAAGGCGACTAATAAAGCAACAGGGTTGACAGGATTTTTACTAGTATTAGAAAATGATGTTGAGGAGAGTTCTAAGAAATCCTTAAGAAAGGACAAGTTAAAGTCATGTTGCTTTGTAAATCAAACACTAGAGCATAATTGATTACCTTTCTATCCAATTCAAAGACCACTTGGCCTTTTCGGCAACGCAGGGAATAGTTTCAATTGCAGTAAACAATTTGCTTTTCTGACTGGAATCCTTAATGTAGGTCTCCAGAAGTAAGCTGTACATCTCTACACATGGACAGAAAAAGCTCAGAATAATATGTACTGAATAATATTTTCCAAGTATCACACAAGTAGTTACAAAGCCAGACCAGAATGTACATTCTCCATTGCAATTTGAAAACCATAAAATGCACGTGCCTGCGCAATGTAAGTAAAACAAATGTTACTAAGCACCAGCTTTTAGGCATATCTCCTTTGCAATCACCTGGTTTGAATCTTTACTCAATAAATTCAGAGGTAGAAACTAAAGAACATTAGAGCAAGGAGATGAAACCAAACCAAAAGAAAACATTTATATTTCTCAAAATTAACACCGAAATTACTAAATAGAAGTCCCGTTAACACCTAAATCACATGAATGCTCTGTCATATTTCCATGATAAATTAGAGGAAAATATATCCAACTACTGAAATTGGCAGTTAATTAATTCATTAATCCATAAAAAATTCTTTTCAAAATATTAGTGCAAACCTATGGATTATGCATCAACTAATTTTGTGAATGATGTTCAGTTTATCTTTGTGTATTTCCTGCCACTTACAAACAACATCATCATAGGCTTCTGCTGATTATTTTAAGTATTTATTACTTCTAGTTTAAACAATTTATTTTTAATTTGTTATGGGTAATTTTAAGTAAGATTTGCACTCTATATATGTACCAGAAAATATTGAATTCCCACTGCAACAGCTTATATAAACTCAAACTATAAACAACAACTACTTTGAAACACATTGAACATAATGTACTAAAAATTTAAAAATAGACAACAGTAAGTTTTTAAAATGTTGGTCTAAGTACTCCATCATACCCAACAGTAAACCATTTCTTCAGCATGTTTAGATTTTCCAGGTTCTAAGTGCTGTTAAAAACTACAGTATATTGTTTGCAGAACTAGAGTAATGATCTAAAATAAAATGCTATTTTTTTTTTTTTACATCACTGCAAAACAATTCAATAGAGATACCAAAGAGAAAGGCATCCATTCACCTCAGGAATTTGAACATCATTCAAGAACCTGGCTGCCAAATTTTCCAAAACGATTCCATCTGATGCAGCAAAAAAGGCTAGAACATGACTTATAAAGTGCTTTTCAGAATCAGACAGAGTTTCCCACTGCTGCACATCGAGAGATAGATCAACCTCCTCAGCTGAACCCCAAATTCAGGGGAAGGAAGAAAGATTATGCATCAGTATTAAGCCAAATTAAAGATGCAAAAGGAGACAAATAGGACTAACTGCAAAGGGTATTATTCCAAAATGAGACATTAAACAGTTCTGTATTGCAATTTAACATTAGAGTTGATGCAGTGAATGATTTTGTTTTGTCCACTCAACACATTCTGTATAGTTTCCAACTTTCCATAGTTGATTGCTTCCTAAATTCAGATGGAAAAGGAGCTCTCCAAAACAGATCACCCACCAGTCAACAGTGATGGGGTTAGAAGAAATTGTCCTGTTTATAGCACTAGTGCAAGTGTCAGTGCCCTCCATTAGCTCAAGTACACAACATTTTCTCATATAATATGGAGGATGCTTAAAAGATAAAAGGTCACTACAAGGTCCCCACATTGTTCAGATGGTGCAGTAAAGGATAAGGTGCACAATGTCACACAGATGGTGCTTAATCTTTAGAAATTCTCAAATGTTACTGCTTGTGAACCTAGGGGTTTAGAGACAAAGCTTATTTCCTCCAATTGCATGATGGTACTTTGAATTTTGAAACTTCCAAAAAAAAACTTCCAAATGTCACTGCACTTCAAACAGGGATTTGACCCCTTCAAATTCCAAAAGGGATTCTAGGCCCCACCAAAATGAAACCACAATGCACATGCCACACCATCACCCCAAAAAATCCATTTGTACAACTAATGTAACAGACTACAGAGCATATCAAATAATTCCCATTCTTTCAACTATCCCCAAAATGGCAGAGGCAAGAAATGAACGAAACAAAAATTTCCAATATCAATTAAACAGCCTATACTGCTACTACCAAGAAAAATCCCATGCGTGACAAAGAAAAAGCATCATAATTACACAAACAATTCGAATTACACAGAAACGAAGCAATCAAATAGGCAGAAGAAATAAAAATTTTGAACCAAATTCGAAGAAAAATTAAAAATTGAGACCCCACACACACTCGTGTACACATATTACCAGTCCAGAAACTGGCCTGAGCCTTCTTGTACATCTCCCATAATTGTGGGTATCTAATGGGAAACATGCAGAATCTCTGGGACTGTACCATCAGTATTGGCTCGTCTTTTTCGTTTTCTTCATGCACGCCTCTCTCTGCTCCATTTCTCAACGAACCCATTGTTGAAGTTCTCTCTCTTTCTTATCTCTGCCTCTCTCTCTAAATATACGCATATATCTTTATATTTATTATAATATTTGTATACACATACAGAACGGGAAACATTGAAAGTAGAGCCGTAGAAGTTGTAACTTGAGTCGTAGAGGTTGTAACTTGTAGGAGAGAAGTGAGTGAAACCCTACAAAAACCCTTCAGAAACTGACAGGTTTTGGTAGTTGAGATATTGGCCATAGATTTTCTCATCTCCTTTTTTTTTTTCAAAAAAAAAATTCTAAAAAATTGTGTTGTATCTGTTCATAACTACTTTCTCAACTTACTGAAATATAAAAAGTGAATATCACTCTTATTAGAGCTCGATGATCGTCAATTCGTGCCACTAGACCACAAAGTCTTTGCAGTAAGTTAACAACTTTCATGTATAAAAAACGAGCAAATACCAATTTTGGTTTCATGTCTATTAGCAAAATAACAATTTTGGTCCACATGTTTAATTTCTACCAATTTGTTTTAGTACCAATTTTGGTCCCACAACTACTGTTTTAGTGCCAAAATTCATCGCGTCAATCACCCATCTGTTTAAAACGTGCTGAAATCTAAAAATTTTAAAGGTATTTTCATCCTTTTCAACTCAATATCTCAATTTGAGCATGAATCAAGAGATTTAAACCCTAAGATCGATCACAATTCACAGTTTTCCTACTCAAATTAAGGTAAAATGAGGAGGAAAACTGTGAATTTTGATTGATTTTAGGACTTAAATCTATTTATTCATTCTCAAATTGAGATATTAAGTTGAAAATGACGAAAATATCCTTAACAATTTTAGATTTTTGCACGTTTTAAACGGGCGGGTCATCGACGCGATGAATTTTGGTACTAAAACAATAGTCGTGGATGAAAATTGGTACTAAAACAATAGTCATTGGACCAAAATTGGTAGAAATTTAACATGTGGACCAAAATTGTCATTTTGCTAATAGTCGTGAAACCAAAATTGGTATTTGTTCTATAAAATACAATTAAAATAATGCTAGTAATTCTCTATTTAAGATGATAAATGATTCTAAATTAAAGAAATAATACAATAATATTTTTGATAGGGAATATTCCCCGGGTTTGACATCCCTTTACGGTCTTTGCCCTCGCTTTGTAGTCAGGTCGGGATCAAACGTTCGGGTCAAAGGTCATATATTCAAAGTCGATTTTCTAGGCCTATAAAAAGGCCATCAGACCCAAGTTAAAGGGGGCTCCTATACTCTCTCTCTAAATTCTCTCAAGAATTAATAACAAAGGCTCTTAAGCTAATTTGCTGCTATCTTCTCTCTGTATTTTTTACAAGCAATTTCATACACTTTTCATAGTTCTTGCTATGTGCTCTATACCTACAAAGGAGATTGAAGGAATTAACATTATTAATTTTTTCAAGGGAAAATGACACTTTTTCCCCATATGTTATGTGCATATAGTACTTTTTCCCCCTGTATTATTAAAGTGGCTATTTTTCCCCCTGAAATGTTAAATTGGTATTTTTACCTTTAAAAATAATTATTTCATTTATTTTTCTTCTCCAACAAATTATTACTTATATGTATGAATGATCACGATTGGGTTCGAACCTAACCAAACACTGTAGCAATCATACTGAAATAGTATGGACGGTTCTGGTTAGATTCAGAACCGAAAAAAATAAAATTAAATAATTGTTGAACCGTGAACTGGAACTGAACCACAGTCATATATAGTGAAAATGATCAAACACTTATTTTGATAAATCGGTACGGTTCAATTCCAATTTCGATTTTGAACCGCCAATCAAAACTTATTTATTTATTTTTAATTTTATTTATTATTTAAAAATAGTCTAAATTCAACAAATTTTATTTTATTTTTTCGGTTCTGAATCGTAACCGTAACCGTCCATACTATTTAAGTTCAATTGCTACAGTGTTCGATTAGGTTCGTATTGAACCATGATCTTCCATACATATTAGTAATACTTGGTTGGAGAATAAAAATAAATGAAATAATTATTTAAGGGTAAAAATGTCAATTTAACATTACAGGGGGAAAAGCTACCACTTTTAAAATAACTGAGGGGGGTAAAACTGCCACTTTAATAACACAGGGGGAAAAAGTGCTATATGCACATAACATAGGGGAAAAAGTGTCATTTTTCCTTTTTTTAATTATTGCAAATTCTAAACGTGCATTTTGCAAAGCTTCAAATTACATTTGTTAATATGTAACAATGCATTCATGATTGGTAAAACTGCATTATATTAAAGTCAGATGTACATTAACATATTAGTGGATGGAGCATATATAAAATTTGCAATAATTGTTAAATATCATCAAATTTTTTCCATTTTTTCTTGTTTTAGAATATTAGTCATTTCAGATCGATGACTAACATTATTCCACATTTTTAGGTATACACATGTAATTTGACTAACATTATTCCACATTTTTAGGTATACACATGTAATTGAAAATTGTACAAGTAAACATTTTTTTAAGTTATAATTTTGATTAACAAAAAAGTATGTATAAATTACTTCAACTCATTAAATTACTCCATGCATTTACCCATAAGACATGATGCCCTATTACTTCATGTGAATTAAATCATTTTTTTAAAAAGTCATAAATTTTTATTTCAATAAAATAAAACTAGTATATTACAGTGTGATGCTTAAAAATATACATAGTACTTAATATTAAAATAATGACCACTTGAAATTATTTTTTAAAATTTAATTCATATATACAATATTTTGCAATTTATTAGAGTAGTAAATTATAATTATCATTAGATTTGAAAATTAAAATATAAAGGAAAGAATGAATTTATATTTTCTGTCTAACAATAATGTAAACTAATTTTATAAAATTTAATACTTACTTTTTAAACATTTATTTAATTACTATTATTATAATTATAATTTGTATAAGTACAAAAAACTCTAAAAATAAATAAATAATCTACAATACAAAGTTAACACGAAAAAATATATATACCGGCATATATGGATTTCACAGTTCACACACGCACATAGAGGCTGGCCTACATTATGCATGCATATATAGTTTTTTTTTTTTTTTTTTTNATATATAGTTTTTTTTTTTTTTTTTTTGAATACATGGATATATAGTTTAAGTGTTCAACATCCATAATATTTAATTAAAATATAATATACATCTAATGATGATTTAAATCAAATTTAATAAACATTTAATTCAAAAAGAGGAGAAAAAAATATGGTAGATATAAATGGATAATCTATATCTATCTATACTATTAATAAAAACAAAATTCCCATTTAATTTTCTGTTTAAAAACACTCCTACACTATTAAGCAGTGCATAATATTGTAAAGTATTGTAATAAAATTTATAATTGTACATTAAAATGTGGCAATACAATTCCAAATACAATATATTCTGTTTTACTTTCCTATTCATAATACAATTCTAGATTAAAATTACTAATCGTAATAATATAGTACATATGTTTCCCAGCAACGTAATCTATCTATACTATTAATAAAAATAAAATCCTTCATTTAATTTCTCGCTCAAAAACACTTCTATATTATTAAGATTTGCGTAATATTGTAAAATATGCTAATACAATTCATATTCGTACTACAATTGTACATAAAAATGTGGTACTACAATTTCTAATACAATATATTTTTTTTACAATCGTATTCGTAATACAATTTTAGATTAAAATTACTAATCGTAATAATACAATACATATATTTTCTTGCAATGTAATCTATACTATTAATAAAAGAAAATCCTCCATTTTAATTTCCCGCCCAAAACACTGATATACTATTAATGTTTGCGTAATATTGTAAAATATGATAATACATTTGCAATTCGTACTACAACTGTGCCTTAAAATGTGGCAAAACAATCTCTAATACAATATATATATATATATATATATATATATATATGTATATGTATGTATATGTATATGTATATGTATGTATATGTATATGTATATATATGTATATGTATATGTATGTATACATATATATATACATATACATATACATATACATACATATACATATACATATATACATATATATATATATATATATGTATATGTATATATATATGTATATGTATATATATATATATATATATATATATATATATATATATAGGGTCATAATCAGGTGTGGCCACCCCTTAACGTGCGGTCAATGCGGCCGCACCACAATGTATACAAATATACACCACTCACTGTTAGAAAATGTACCACACAAATATGCATCATTAGATACACATCACTAAAAAACACACCACTAGGTATGCAAATATCAGTGTTGCAAAAATCCCGCTTAGGCGCCGATTAATCCCCGCCTTGGCGCTAGGCGCTGATCGACCGCCTAGCGTATCACATTAAATGGTGGTCTCGGCGGCTGGCCGGCTAGGCAACCGCCTAGGCCGCCTAAGCTCCGCCTAGGCCGCCATAGCACTGCCTAGGCCGCTTAGTCGCTGACCGCCTAGGCGTCGACTAGACCGACTAGGCCTTCTAGTCGGTCGATTAACTATTGTTTTTTTTATGGGTTACTTCACTCAAAACAACATCGTTGTGAGCGAAATAATCCTAAATTGTACAAACTTTAGATATTTGTTAGGTTAATATTTAATATTTTAGTATTAACTATTAAAGTATTATATAATTTATAATTATTACTCTTTAAGAAATTAAAAATACTTAAACAAATTTTTAAAAAATAAAAAATAAAATAAAAAAAATACACGGACGCCTAGCGATTTTTTCAACCATGGCAAATATACACCACAGAGTGTTAGCAAATGCACCATTAGGGTAGGGGAGTTATGGTGCATTATTTTGGGTGCGTGGTGTGTATTTTCATTGTGGTGCGAATCGCACGGGAAGGCTCGACCACATTTGAACAGCACAAGAGTCAGTATTGACTCGACTGAGGCTCGAACCCACCACCTCCCGTATAAAAGGAAGGGTTTGATGCCACTGGACTACAAGGTCCTTGGCGATTTATATATATATATATATATATATATATATATATATATATATATATATATATATAGGAAGTGGCTTATGTACATTATGTTCCTTAGGTGAGAAATAAGATGGACTTATAGCCATAGATCTAATTTAATCCAACGTATGAAATTGCCTTCTAGATTTAAAAACACGTGCATCATTAAGGGTACTATCATAATTACCTCATATTATTTTTCATAGTTACTTGTAGTGCATAATTTTCACTCGTGTAGTGCACATTTTTGTGCCTAGTAGTGCACATTTTTATACCTAACAATGCACATTTTCTGTCTTAGAGTCATGCTATTAACCATCTAGGAAGTTAGTTTTATACTCTGTAGTGCATGTTTTTGTGTCATATAGAGCAAAAGTTTGTGCCTACTAGTGCACATTCTTATGGTTACTCAAATAAAATTGCACAAAACACACTATTTATTCATAAATACTTGCAGTGCATAATTTTCAACCGTATAGTGCAAATTTTTGTGCCTAGTAGTGCACATTTTCTCAACTAACAGTGCACGTTGTTCAGTCATAGAGTTCAAGCTATCATCTATATTTTAGGTTAGTTTTATGCTCTGTAGTGCATGTTTTTGTGCCATACAAAGCAAAGGTTTGTGCCTACTAGTGCACATTCTTATGGTTAATCAAATAAAAATGCACAAATCACACTATTTTTTCATAAATACTTGCATGCAACGTAATCTATACTATTGATAAAAAGAAAGTTCCACATTTTAACTTTCCGCCCAAAACACTCCCATACTATTAAGGTGTGCATAATATTTTAAAATATAGTAATACAATTTTTATTCGTACTACAATTGTACATAAAAATGTGGGAATACAATTCCTAATACAATATATTCTTTCCTACTTTAATATTTGTAATACAATTATAGATTAAAATTACTAATCGTAATAATACAGTACATATATTTCCCTGCAACGTAATCTATACTATGAATAAAAACAAAATCTTCCATTTTAATTTCGCGCCCAAAACACTCCTATACTATTAAGGTATGGGTAATATTGTAAAATATAATAATACAATTTTTATTGGTACTACAATTGTACATTAAAATATGGTAGTACAAATCGTAATACAATATATTCTTTCATATTCTGCTATTCGTAATACAATTATAGATTAAAATTACTAATCTATACTATTAATAAAAACAAAATCCTCTATTTTAACTTTCCGCCCAAAACACTTCTATACTATTATGGTTTGCTTAATATTGTAAAATACGAAAATACAAATCCTATTCGTTCCACAATTGTACATTAAAATATGGTAATACAATTCGTAATATAATATAGGCTAAAGTGTCATCCCGCACCATGAACTATATTGGATTTTTCATGGTGCACCCTGACCTTTCTGAACATATATTTCGATCCACTTACCAATTATTTTTTTTTCCATCTAGAAGTCTTCACAGGTTTTCTAGGTAACAAGATGACATGGCACTAGTTGTTAGCTGATGTGGAGCTTCTTTCTTGTTAACGTCCTTAATTTTATTGTTGACCAGTTGACATGACACCTTGAACTTCTTTCTTCTTCGGGCGAGAGTTTCGTTTCTTCAATTCCCATCTTCGGATAAAATTTTCCCTTGAAAAGACTTCCCAACCTCTCGCTAAACCTCCCCAGCTTCAAATTCTCGGCGGCGAACATGTAACCCCCGACGAGGAGTTCATCTAAAGGAAGAAATTGCAGACGGCGAAAACAACACCAAGAATTGCAGCATAGTAGTTGCTCCAGTTGGATTTATTTTTCCTTCTCTTCCTTTCGTTTCTTTACAGAATGTGTCGTTAATTCATTCTTAAATTATCATTTGACTTAGGAGTAGCATACTTCGGAATATGTGATGCAAACCTTTGCAATATTTAATGGACGAGTTGCGTGAGTTTTTAAGGAGAAATGGAGAATCTGTAGTATGTTGAGGAGCTAGTCAGAGAATTATTTCTTGTGTTCAGAGGGTTTACAAAAGCCCTTCAGGCTTTTGAGAAAGAATTAGGCACTGATATCGGGAAAGGGTTCCAAGTTGATAGTTTGTTAGTGATGCGGCTCAGCATAATGAAGATCCATTAAGTGTATCAATTGGGCCAATCACAAGGCCCAAGTCCAAACAATCAAGGCAACTCTTCATTGGTTATGTTCAAAGATGGTGGAAATTCAAGTCAAGCCCAATTGCAAAAGATGAAGAAGAACTCAAGACTTTTTATAATTGTTTAAGTGCTGATTTTGGGAATTAAATTAGGCCCAAATCAGCCCTATTATTTTTGGTCATCATTATTTTAAATTGTTTGGCATGAAAGAGAAAACACTAGTTTGTATTTAGAAAGGATTCCTTAAATCTCTTTCTAAATAGGACTATATTTACTTGCTTTCTGGATTAGGTTTAGGATTCTTTTTCCCATTGTATTTAGGATTATAATGATGTCCCTATACCTATATATAGGGCACAATCATATCAGTCAAATGCAGGCTTTCATTCAATAAAATTCTTAATTTTTTCTTTACACTTGTGTAAGAAACCTTATGGCTAATTGTGGACTCAATTAGTGGCTAGTTGTGGACTCGACTAGCAAATTGATTCGTGGGCTCGAATCAATCTTCCTTTCTTCAACCTTAGATTTAGGTTCGTGGACTCATTCTTGAATCAAAGGAAACTATACCCGACTCTAATTGATTGAAGATTGCATCATCGAGGTACTTGAAGCTACCATGATTGAAGATTGCATCATCGAGGTACTTTGAGGATTCGAGACTAAGGATTTCTCGTGAGGTCTAAGGTATTTTGATCCATCTCTATCCTTGCATTGATAACTTCCTTGGGACAATACTCCATCTTTATTTGAACCTTGGACTAGGTTCATATCAGTTAGACTTGATTTTCTCTGTGTACATTCCAAAATGTTAAGCTCAGAACTTGGTTAATCTACTTCACCTTTTCAAGCCATGCTTTGGTTCTTTCGAGGCCGAGCTTATATCTACTTCGTCAAAATTGGAAGTCTCTATTAAACGGTATTATATCATCCATGCCTTGCAAACAGGACGGAAGGAGAAAAGAATTGAATTTTTTAATTTCCATTGCAATGTGTTGCTGCAAAAATATGAAGACTAGGGCTTATGGTTTGGTTGACTCTCTTTTTCATTCTTATTGTGACTTTGGTGATTTCTCATTCTCATCTTTAATCATCTTTTAAAAAATTTTGCAGCCCTCCCATACCATAAGAATCCTCATTTGAATCAATACCTTGCATCTTTCTGTTAGGAACTTTATGAGCAAGATGCTTAACAGTACTCATATCCTTGAGCATAGATTTTTATTACGTTTCTTTGACAATATTTGCTTTGCTTTAATTTTATCACCTTTAACTATCAACAAGATGGTTTTGAGTGATATTTATCTGAACATTAGTTCTTTTATTAGTAAGTTTACCGCTTTCCTTGGTTGCATGCTTTTAGTTTACTTGTATTTCAGAGCAGCTATATTGTAATCTATGGCATCTAATCATGAAATTATTGACAAAATTGTGATTGATGGAATGGATCAGCAGTGGATGATTCCTCACATCAATTAAGACTTTGAGAGCCTCTGTTATGGCACTCATGGGGATAGCAGATGGCTCCTTAATGCTTGAGTAGGTATGAATCAGTGTAGTATTTCAAGGAACTAAAGCGCTGACAGTCTTTTTCCCTGATCTCCAAAGTTTGCTTACTATTATAAAATATGGTAATACAATTCTTGATTAAAATTACTAATATATTGATTCGACTTTGTTATTAGCTTATCATTATTTCTAAATAAACTAATTTGTTGATTTCTTTGTTTCTTTTTTGGCCTATTTAGAGTTGGTGTTATCGAATTCAGATAAAAAACATTTCGCTATAGTGGAGTTACAGAAGTTTCTATCTTTCTAGAGGAAAAGCCTAATGGACTTTCCAGAAATGCAATTTCCGATAAAAGCAACATGGGTTTGAAGGAAAACATGTTGATAGCCGAAGAGTTAGCGTATGACTACGAATTGTTGAAGACAAAGAATGAAAAAGTTGGTAACTCAATTGACGGACGAGCAAAAAAATGTCTACAACTCTATCGTGAATGATATTGATTCCAATGGAGGTAGATTGTTCTTTGTGTATGGTTACCGAGGTTCGAGTGCAAGACGTTCGTGTGGAGAACGTTATTGTCAAAGATAAAGAGCTATGATGATATTGTTTTCAACGTTGCTTAGAGCGGAATAACATCTTTGCTTTTGTCAGGAGGCAGGACGACGCATTCCAGATTTTCTATACCACTCTCTATGAACGAAGATTCCACGTGCAATATATCGCAAGGTAGTGACTTTGCTCAGCTTATAATATGGAGCAAATTGATTTTTTTGGACGAGGCACCGATGACGCACAAACACTAGTTTGAAGCTTTGGACAAAACCATGAGGGATCTATTAAGATTTGTTATACCGGGTAGTGCTGAAAATACATTTAGTGGAAACATAATAGTTTTGGGCGGTGATTTTAGACATATTCTTCCCGTTATTCCAAAAGCAACTAAACCAATATTTGTCATAACCACTATTAATTTTTCCTACCTTTGGACGAATTGCAAGGTATTGAGGCTCACAAAGAAAATGAGACTACGGAGCTTAGCTTCAAAGGAAGATAGATAGACACACGGTTGATTGGTTTTCAAGAAGTATTGCAAACATTGGAGATGAAATTGTAGCGGTTTTTATACAACGGGTTGCTTGAGATCGATATTCCGGCACAATTTTTGTTGAAGTATGGACATAATCACATTGCAACTATAGTGGAAAGCACATTCCCAAGCGCGAGATATGGCATGCTTGATGAGTCGCACCTAGAAGGCCAAACAATCCTCTCTCTGACTTTAGATGTCGTTGATCAAATTAATCAGTATATGTGCGACATGAACACTGTAGACGGACGAACATATATAAGTTGTGACTTTTGTGTAAGGTAGAATCAGATGGTGAAAATCTATTAGAAGTACAGACTCCTGAATTCCTAAATAGTTTGAGATTGTCTGGACTTCCTAATCATTCATTGATTTAAAGGTTAGTGCACCTGCTATTGCGGAACATATACCACTCTCTTGGTCTTTGCAACGGTACGCATCTCATCGTCAAAAGATTGTCATTCACATTGTCGAAGCAATAATAGTTAATGGGACACATGAAGGAACCAAAGTTTTTATCCCCCGAATATCTCTCACTCATTCTAATACGAGATTTCCTGTCAAGTTCCAGCGTAAACAATACCCATCGATGCTCGCATATGCCATGACTATCAACAAAATCTAGGGCCAAACATTAACTCATGTTGGGTTATTGCTGAAAAAACCGGTGTTTAATCACAATCAATTGTATGCGGCTTTTTCCTGAGTTACCCATCCTGATGGCATGAAGGTGTTAGCTCTAGACGAGGATGTACAAGATTCTGTTACTACTATCAATGTTGTTTACAAAGAGGTTGCTATATAAAATCCTCAAAGTTTCAGCGGATGCTTACATCTACACATTACCTATTAATTCAGCTATTATTCGGTCGAATTCAAGCAAGGATAACATCACAAAACATAATTGATCTAAACCATCTTTTCAATTGCACTATTTAATATTTGATGTTATAATTTATCTAATTATATATTGATCTAAATATTTTTAAAATATTATAGAAAATTCATTCCGTGCATTGCACGGATGGAAATACTAGTAATAAGAATAATAATAATAATAATCATAACAACAACAACAACAACAAAGGATAATTAAAAGGTCAACCCAATATTTACTCTTTTTTATAAAGATTTTAGATTAAATAATTGCACACTATAATTAAATATTCATATATGAGTAAGTCCGAATCGTCTCACGAATTCTTATCTGTGAGACGAATTAGATTATGATGAAAATGTAATATTTATGTTAAAATATATAATACTAATTAAAAATAAATTATTTGTTACTTATAAGAAAAAATTTAATACTTTAATTGTAAATCAAAATATAATATTTAGTGTTGAATAATTTTATTAGAAAAATGTAATATATACTAATCATAGGTAAGTTGTTTAATTATTACTTATGAGAGAATATTTAGTACTTATGCATGACAAAAAATGTAACACTTTTTGATGAAAAATATAATACTTTTAAATCAAAATGTAATATTAAGAGTTGAAAATTACTTATGATGAAAATTGTAATACTTATGTGAGTAAATGTAATAATTATAAAAAAATCTAACTATCGTCTCATTGATCATCATCCGTTGAAATGGTCTTATAGGAGAATTTTCCTTCATATATGACATGTCAATATCAAATAAAAATCTCCAAACACATGAAAGCAAAGCAATATTACGTTCCAAACAAAACCAACGAATTAAAACATAGCATAATCTCCAAACAAAGCTAGCAAACTACTACTAATTAAAACACAACCGGTCCATACACATCCATTAAAACTTGGAATGTTATACTAATTGAATATTAGTTCTAGACTTCTAGCTTGGTTATAACTCTATAGTTTGTATATATTTATTCTTTGTAATTTTGTACAGATGATTGATTAATAATACAATTTTTAATCTGGTATCAGTTGCTAGGTTTTCTCCCATGGCCACTAACAATGGATCAGTCGGAGTACAATTCTCCGAGCGAACTGTCTCCGATGTGGCCACTGTTCCTTGGTCTATGTTACCACACTCTCTGTCTACTGCTCATCATTTTATGAGCATCAAGCTAACAAATCGCAATTTTTTGTTTTGGAGAACTCAACTTGTTCATTTCCTCCCTGGCTATAACCAATTAGGATATGTTGGCGGCTCTATCCCTTGTCCTTCGGCGACGCTGCCTCTGGCTACTGATGAAGCCTCCTTTGCCACTGCTGTTACAGTGAATCTGGCGTATGGTTTCTAGGTTTAGAAGGACCATGTCATACTCTCCATGCTCATATCCTCTCTCGGAGGAAGAAGTGATGCATCTGGCCGTAGGGAAGTGTACCTAAATGGCTGTCTGGAAAGCTATCAAAATGGCGTTGTCTTCGTCATCCCGTGCTCGAGCTTTGAATTTACTTGGGCAACTGCAATCACTGAGGCACGGCGGTGCGTCAATCGCAGATTACCTTAGTAAGACGCGCAAGATCGTGGTAATTGCCGGAAGACCTGTCTCCATTGATGAACAAAACTTGTATATTTTAGAGGTCTTCGCCTGGAGTTCAAGTCCTTGACAGCCTCTCTCTCTCTCTCTCTCTACTCGTGAGACACCGGTGACTTTATAGGAGTTGGTCGACTTTTTAGGCGCTCAGGAGTTTTTGCTGACAGATGATTTTTCGGCAGCGACTAGTGGTTTTTCGTTGCAGCCTGTTGCTATTGTTGCTTAGCAAGGCGGTGGTGATACTAGACGCGATTTTGGATAGATTTATAAAGGAGGTGGTAGTCAGTGTTCTGGCGGTGGTTCTGGACAGCATTATAGAGGAGGCGATTCTGGTAATTACCGCGGTGGTAGACAACAATTTCGAGGTCACGGTTGAGGTGGACAAAAGCGGTCTCGAGGTTGTCCTCACTATCATATTTGTGACTTATAGTGTTATACAGCTGTGACGTGTTATCGTCGCTATTCAGGTGGTTCTGATGCTTAAGAAAACTTGGTTTTTCAGGATGATCATAGCCCGGGTGCATCGTTGAGGTCTTAGAGTTGGTTCCCTAGCATGGGTGCCACTGATCATGCCACTCCTGATGTTAATGCTCTCACTACATCGGAATAATACATTGGTAATGAGGCTTTACGTGTCGGTAACGATAAGGCCTTGTCTATTTCTAGTGTTGGCCAAACATCATTTTCTACCTTGTCTCGGTATTTTTCTATGTCACGTGTTCTTCATGTTCCTGGATTATCTGTGTCCTTACTATCTGTTCAAAAATTTGCGTCTAAAAATAATGTGTTCTTTGAATTTCACCCCTCATATTTTGTTGTCAAGGGTAGTGGGTTTGCTTGATATATGCCTATTCGGGTATTGGTCCCACCCTCTTGTGTGGGACTAAAACATGATGATGGCACTTTTGAGTAGGGATGGCAATTCTACTCGCACCCAATGGGTTCCCCGCATCCCCGCCCCTATGGGTTTTCAAATACCCGCACAATATGGGTAATGGGTGCGGGTATAGGGGAAATTTTTTATACTCGCGCGGGTATGGGGGCGGGTGCGGGGGGAAGTATCCCCGCCCCGCCCATATATATATACCCATATATATATATATATATATATATATATATATATATATATATATATATATATATATATATATTTATTTATTTATTTATTTATTTATTTATTTATTTATTTATATTTATATATATACTTGTGTTATTTTAATATATTTATTATATAAGTTTATATATCTTTTATAATTAAAAATGCATAATGAATTAAACTTCTTTATATGCTAGTGCCTCAAGGATTCAATTGAATTATCATCTTATTGTTTTAGTGTTTTGTTTATGAAAATTGAAAATGAACAACACAAATAACATAATGAGCAAACACAATACAATTTATAATACCAACCCAATTTTAGTTCCAATTAATGAGTAACGTCATTGACTCTTATTAAATTTTAGAGTTATGTTCAAACTTATAAAAAGAATTAGATTTAAATATAAAATTTTTATTATATTTAAATCTAATTTAATAATTAGAGTTGCGGGTTGGGTATTACCCGCACCCGCAAAATTCCCACGGGGGCGGGGATGGGTAGGAAATTCATTACCCGCACGGGTGCAGGTAGTGGGTAGGGAATGCGGGTGCGGGGGCGGGGGATATATCCCCTGCACCCACCCCGCCCCATTGCCATTCCTACTTTTGAGATTGATAATTGGTTGAGGAGATTAGGACTTATGCTTATAGAACTTGCTTTGCTGATAGTCTTTTGACCTTAGTTGTACATAGGAGTTTAGCATATTTGTAAGGCATTAGCCTCATTTCCTGGCCATGGTCACTTTTGGGCCTTGCTTGTACAGAAACCTTTTGTTATGATCAATAGAAGTCTTGGTTTTGTAAAAAAAAAAAAAAAAAAAAGGATATCATCACCAAAGCGGTCCTTCTACGGGGTAAGAGCTCGGGTGGCTTATATTCTCTACCAATGTCTTCTTCATCTCTGTTTGCGTTTCTTTCTGCTCGTCTGTCTACTTTTGCCTGGCATGGGTGCTTGGGTCATCCACATCATCGAGTTCGGAGTCATATTTTGAAGTTTTGTTCCCTAATTGCACGACTTGAAGCAATCCAAATTTTCCTAGCCTATGCAGCATACAAAAATTTCACGGTCTACCAAATGAACATGAAAAGTGCATTCCTAAATGGCCTACTTGAAGAGGAAGTCTATGTTAAACAACCACCCGATTTTGAGGTAAATTGTGATATTGATAAGGTCTATAAACTAAAGAAGGCATTATATGGGTTAAACAAGCACCCCGAGCGTGGTATGATACCCTATCAATGTTTCTAATTAGTTGTGGATTTACCAAAGGCCTTGTTGACAAAACCTTATTTAGAATTCAAGAAAATAATCATATTTTATTGGTACAAATTTATGTTGATGATATTATATTTGGAAGTACTGATAAATCATTGTGTGAGAAATTCTCTAAGCTTATGTAGAACAGATTCGAAATGAGCATGATGGGTGAATTAAATTACTTCCTTGGACTACAAGTCAAACAATTAAAGGAAGGTATCTTTATCAACCAGGCCAAGTATACAAAAGATCTCATCAGAAAGTTTGGAATGGAAGGAAAGGGTTCAGTCAAAATTCCAATGAGTACTGCACTTTGACTGGACAAAGACGAAGAAGGCAAAGAAGTTGATCAAACAAAATATTGAGGAATGATTGGACCTCTACTATATATATACCTCACTGCAAGTAGACCCGATATATCATACTCAGTGGGTGTATGCGCTAGATTTCAATCACAACCAAAAGAAAGTCATTATCAAGCAACCAAGAAGATTATCCGTTATCTCAATGGAACTATCAATGTGGGATTATGGTATCCCAAGGAAGGAATTTTGAACTAACAGGATTTTCAGATGCAAATTTTGCAGGATACAAAATAGACAGAAAATGTACCTCAGGAACGTGCCAGTTCTTAGGAGGAAGATTAGTCTCTTGGTTCAGCAAGAAACAAAACTCAATTGTTACAAGCACAGCCGAAGCATAATATATCGTAGCAGGGAGTTGTTGTGCGCAAATTTTATGGATGAAGCAACAATTAAAAGATTACGAGATTAATTGCGATGACGTTAGTATTTTCTATGATAATTCTAGTGCAATTGCGATTACCCAAAATCCAGTGCTTCACTCACGTACCAAGCACATAGACGTGAGACACCATTTTATTCGAGATCACATCGAAAAGAAGGATTTAAAGATCGAGTACATACTCACGGAAAATCAAATTGCTAACATTCTCGTGAAACCTTTATGCGAATCGAGATTTATCACTTTAAGGCACGAGATGGGTATGATCGAAATGAGCTAAGTATCAAATTCTTTATCTCTTAAGCTCATAAATTGTATTAATTATTTACGTTTATGCACGTCCTATAATGTTGTGAGCATATTGCTGTATTAATTATTTACATTTATGTGTGTTTTCAAATGTTTTTTGTGACCATATTATATTTTTTATGTGATTAATTGTTTAAGTTTGTTTTACATAAGTATAACATTTTTTTTATCTTAATTCTTACGCATACTAGCTCTTGGTTTAATTCATGTGTCATGTTACTGATATTAGATAGATAAAATTTGTTTTGCATTTAAAATCATCCTACTTGCCATGCATGACTCATGTGAAACTAGTTTACGTGTATCCTTTCCATGCATTAGAAATTTAGATAACTTCTTGTGGTAGATTTCCTATTTTACTGATTGAAACTTACATTTCCTAGAACTGTTTTCTGACGTATTTATTGTTAACTTATTTTATCTGATTATGGTTGAAGAATGTTTGCAATTGTGTCAGCTTTTATTCATAAATTTACAGTACAATAAATACATAATGTGATTTATCTCTACTCATTTTTTTTTACTTTTAGATGCACCGATTTCTTATTCATCTAGGCAATTTGAGCAAATTCAAATTCTACCATAATTGACTAAATTAACCCTAAACTCCTTCCAATGCAAAGTATTCATGACAAGGGTAATTTAGACCATTTCTAAATACTTATTCAAATTTCTTTTTTGGGTCGTTTCATGTTATTTTGGGCCTTAAACAATTCTTTAATCTTTTATTAGGTCTCATATAATGTTTCCTTTGAGCTTGTTTAAAAAGAAATATCTTTTGAGCCTATTTTTTTTCTCAAAAATTAAATTATATGTGGGCCATTTTTGAAATAATAAAATATTCATAATAATTTTTGTATATTATGGCTGGCCTCACTAAATGTGAATTCACCAACTAGCCTTAGACGGGAACAACTATGTGACTTGAGCTCTTGATGTTGAAACAAGATTTTTTGGCAAAGACTTGATGTAATAGACCTTGGCCCTGTTTGGTAAATGGTTGTTAGCTGATTGGGCTAGAATGTATGATTAGTTGATAACATTAGCTGATTGTAGAAAGTTGTTTGATAGATTAGCTGTTAGCTGATAGCTGTTTGATATAATTTCTTTTCTCAAAAAGCTAATTGAAAAGGCTGCTTTGAGTAGTCTTTTGAATTTTAGTATTTTGGAGTTACAAAAAGCTTATTAACCAAACAACTAAGGGGGTGTTTGGTTGGATGGAAAACATTTTCCATGGAAAATGTTTTCCAAGTGGGGGAAAATGGTGTTTTATATTGTTTGGTTGGATGGAAAACAAGTTCCATTGAAAAAAGTTTTCCTTAACAATTAGGAAAATATTTTCCTAGCAAATCTTAGGTATTTTGTTTTCCATGGAAAACTAATATCACAAATTTACCCTCACCATACTTTATTAATTACTCTTTTTATTATTATGATTATTATTATTATTATTATTATTATTATTATTATTATTATTATTATTATTATTGTGTAGGGATATGTCATTATACTCATTATTCCTTACCATTCCAAACCCAACCAAACAATGGAATTCATATTCCCAGTAATTTCTTTTCCACCAACCAAACAATGGAATCTATTTTCCTGGTAATTTGTTTTCCATGAAATTTGAATTCCATTTCCTTCAAATATTTTCCAGCGAACCAAACGAGCTGTAATAGTGGTCAAATAAGTCAAAATGGACTGATAGGCTGATTATTTACCAAACAGGGCCCTTGTGCATCTTCCATGCTAGTAACCTTGTACTCCAATAACAGTACATGACAAAAATTATAACCAGCATGCTGAGCATATCTATGCTCTCCTAGTAGCTGGAAAGCACGACCAATTGTTGATGTGAAACCATAATGCATGCCTAGCTGGCTCTGTACCATTGCCCGAAGCACACCATGTTGCCTAGCCGAGCAACACTAGGGGGAGCCGAGGCAGAGGTCGGGGAAGAGGTCGCAGAAGGGGTCAAAGATGTGGTGGCAGGAATGGAGGCAACAATAATAACTCCCGCAACCAGCAAAGGCAGCTGAATGATCAAGTTCGACAAGGACAACCAAGTTCATCCAACAATGCTTCTAGCCAACAGCAAGTCTACTATAAATGTGAGTGCAAAGGCCACTAGTCTCGTGCGTGTCTCAACTAGAAGCCATTGTCAGTATTGACAAGTGCATTTACTTCCGGCAACGCAACATCATGGGACTCATCTTTAGGTTGCTCTATGTCCCTCTTCCGTCGTTGGCCTGTTAGCTCCTAACCGGTGAATTGCAAGCAATTTCAAAGTGTAAGCTAAAACATGGGAGTAGCAAAATAGTATGGAGTATATCAAATAGATATAGAGAGTAGATACAAAATAATAGGGAGAAAAGTCAGAATTTTATTCCACTAACCATGCCTCATTAAAAACTTGTTAGGAAAAATTTATACAAGAAAAGAGTACAAGAGATATGGGTAATAAGTTAAAATATATTCATGCCACATTAAAAACATCACTAGGAAAATCACGTGGAAAAAAACCTAGTTGAGGAAAATACTTGATATTTTTATATTTTTATAGTTTGCTACTTTGAATCTTTGATGATTGAAGTATTTGTGTATTTTTATCTTTTAATATTGCTATGATGTTATGACTTATAAATTATCATTATTTCATTTATTTGGATGTGTTATTTGATTGAATGTTAAAAACACTATGACAATATCTGCTAATAAACTTGCTGCTATTACAATCTTTATCTCATTTCTTATCAGTGTCCATAATCATAAAAAGTATTATAAGTAGAGTAATAAAAAGGTAATAATGTGGCAAACATTTTTACAAAGCACTTGGAATTAACACATTTATTCATATGTTGCATAAGAGTACAATTGTTAGTGTTTTAAGACTCAATCTTCATAATTGATTCGAGTAAATGTACTCCATGTCTCCCCCTGAAGATAACAATCTTTAGGCTCTACATGGCTTAAAGTAAAATCATTGTTTCAAAAGAGTGTAGAGATAGGATATCGTAAAATCTTTAGGACTGTCGCTACAGTTTATCATTTTGTATAATAATCATATCTCGTAACTTTTCTGGAGCTTATATATGTTGAATATTTATATAACTTCTCTGGACTTCCAGCCCTAACATATCCTCATTATCTTTTTCAAGTCTAAATGGTCATTTATCTACTTCAAGAGATTATTGGACAACCGTTAGTGCGATAAGTCAATGGTACTTATCCATATAAAACGTGACAACGACATTTTTTTTCAAAAATAGACTAATTGGTGTATAAAATTCCTTTCAAGGAAATACTCGATCTGCAGGTCGAGATAATACTTGATTTTCCAAATCCTTTATTTCCAAAATTCGTGTTTAGTCATGAGCTAATATCATTAAACTTTTTATGTATTTCAATGATGTTTATAATACCAACATATTTATTTCTAATATCATTAGTAGCCCTTTAATAAGTACCCTAATGGTACATATTTATTTCTATATTTTCCAACTTCAAGAGGAAATCACTCAATCAATTGCTTTACTATTTCAAGTTAAGAAACCATAGCAATCAATATATAGACATTTATGAAATGTTAATATTATAATAGAGAAAAATACATATTCAGTCCAAGGCATATGGCATCATAAGAATACAAACTTCTCTTTTTCCAACCCAAAGTTCTCGCTCTTCTATTTAGTGTTCACTATTTCAATATTTCAATATTTCTCTATTTTTTAACTAAAATGTTTAAATTTCCATCCAACATTGTTGTTGGATGAAAATTAAAATACGTACCATTTTTTTTATTTCTACCTATCAGTCGATTTGAGTTGACCAACCAACACTACAGGTTGGATTGTATTCCTTCCAACAAGTAAATACAATAGAAGTGGTTCTAAATTGTAAAATATAGAGTACTTCAACACATATTATTATTGTCATATTATTAAACTAAAAAAAGTTCTAATATAAAGTTGTTTATACTAATAATGTCAAATAGCTACCATCAAAAAGTATTAAAAAAAAAACTTATTGAACTAGTCTGTTCTATACAAGTTAATTCATGAAAAATGACTAATAATGCTAGGCATGCATACTCAAATTACCAGCATAATCACATAAGGAAATGAATTAGATGGATTACAATAAGTATTGTCTAAGTATAGGAAGTCATGAGATCGAGTCTCAGTGGAGACGGCTTCAATAGGTTGAGAAAGTATGTATGAACAGATACTACAATGTAATAGAGTCAGTAGCACTAAAAAAAAGATATAGGAAGTCAAGTTTTACATCCATCAAAGCATTGCGTAACATATCCCTTCTGATAAGTGCTCTATCCATTCTTTATTCCCAACGAAAATCCCCAAATACATTGTTTAGGAAGGGTAGAGGAACATCTCCGGCTTCAACACTTGAATCTTCCTCTATTTGTTTCTCCATTAGCGTTCCTCCACCTCTACAACCTACCTCGTTTGTCGCTATCATCGCCCACAATAGCTTTGTCATTGTCACCCACAGCAATGTCGCTCGTTGTTATCTTTGCCCAATACAACATCGACGTCGTTGCCCATAGGCCATAGTAGTGTTTCCGTCTTCGCCTACAGGAGCATCTCCGTCGTCACCCACAACAATGTCGCCGACGTTAGCCTCCGTCACCGACATCAACATATAGATTGCTACTTGCATAGGTTTGTTCTGGTATTACTCAATATCTTAAACCCTAATCCCTAAATTACAAAATTCATAATTTTATGATGTTCAATTTTGGCTCTGTGTATAGCTTTGTGCATTGAGTAAAAACTTATGCAGTTATTTAGTTTGAAATTGGTTTTGTTTCCCAGTGCTTTACTTGCTTTACAACTTCATCTGTGCTTTAAAATCGTGGTGTTGTAATTGTTTTTTTTTTTTTTTTAACTTTAGAATAGGAACTTTAATTTGGTTTCTTTCTCTAAAATTAAAAAGTATTTACTGGCATGTATTTGTTTCGTGGTGAATTTTGTTGTCAGCTTCACACTTGGGATTTTCGTTGGGAAGAAAGAAGGGATAGAGCACTTATCAGAAGGGAAATGTTACTCAATGCTTTGATGGATGTAAAACTTGAATTCCTATATACTTAGACAATACTTATTGAGTTCTCAAAAAAAATAAAATTTTCCTTCTGTGATTATGTTGGTAATTTGAGTATGCTTAGCATTATTAGTCATTTTTCATGAACAAACTTGTATAGAACAGTCTAGTTCAATAAGTTTTCTTTTTTACTTTTTGATGGTAGCTATTTGATATTATTAGTATAAACAACTTTTTATTGAAACGTTTTTCAATTTAATAATATGGCATTAATAATATGGGTTGAACTCCTCTACATTTTACAGTATAGAACCACTTCTATTGTATTTACTTGTTTAACTTTCTACAGTTATGGTTTGGATGCTATTGTTTTATCAAAAGATCCCGAAAGATGTGAACTTCTGAAAAATTAAAGGTAAGATTTGTTTCTCAACTACAATTGTAAGCACTGATTATTATATTTCATGGTTTAAGTTTAAATTGTAAAAATGTGCCAAAATCTTTGCATTTTGCAATAGTTGATGAAGTCGACTCGGTCCTCATGAATGAAAGAAGAAATCTTTTATTAATAAGTAGTCAGTTAAGTTTGAATCTATTTCAAACTTCATAATTGCCCTGCCATAAAGTTGGGAAAGATTAGAATCAAGATGGATTTCAATATTGTAATATAGATTGCCTGCATGCCTTTATTTCTTTCCCATTTTCTAATTTTCCAATATTATTCTCTTGCTTTATCTCAGGCAAGTAAAGATGCTACATGATATTCTGTTGCTGCTAGAGTAGCTGAACTGCTCATGAAGGATCTTATGAGTCTCAAATTTCTTTAATTTCTTCTATTTTAGATGAAGTAGATTATAGATTATTGTGTATGTTGAAATACTTATTTGTATTATGACGTTCTTTAATTTTGTATTTATGGTGTTTGAAGAAATTGTTATTCTTCCATGAAATTTGAAGTTCTGTTAATATGTGATTATTTAGCATCTCTAATGTCTTCAATTCACTGCTTCATTCAAATATTATATAATTTCTCAAATCATCAAAATTCTTTAGAGTGTGTATGATAACTTATAAATTCTTGCTTTCATATGAGTAGGGAACTTGGGCAACATGCTTCTTATTATAATTCATCCAGTTTATAAAGAGAAAGGCAGTTGGTTTGGAGGATTATTTGGGTGCAGCGAGCATAAGTAGTATATATTTTCATGACTTTTTTTTTTTTTTTTTTTTTTTTTTTTTTTTTTTTTTTTTT
>NC_044916.1:24236264-24253473 GCF_003576645.1 Ipomoea triloba | reverse complement strand
CTTTTTTTTTTTTTTTTTTTTTTTTTTTTTTTTTTTTTTTGTGTGTATGGTAATAGTCCTTGTTGGGAGTACTATGGACATGACCATAATTTTTCTTGTAAATAATTTTGATGTTTAAACATATTTTCAATTTTAAATTTAGTATGTCCATTAATTTGTTGATGGCATATAATTAATTAACAACATATCAAAATAAAATTATGGTCATATAAAAAATAATAAAAACATTCCATATGATTTAGGATTTTCTTACTAACAGTTGGAAGGAAACTCACAACATTCAGTACTCGATATTTCTGTCCAACTGTTGGTCAGAATTTCTGTCCAACAGTTAGAACGAAAATCACAAAATATAATAGGTGAGTTTTCCGTCCAACAGTGGTCGGAATTTTCGACCAATGCATGTAGTTGGACAAAAATTCCCATGTTATAAGAATGGTGGGTTACTGTCCTGAATTTCCATCCATTTTTATCTGTTGGACGCGATGTTTGACCAAAAAGTAGAATTGGACGAAATTTCCTTCGACCGTTTTTCCGAACCTTCCATTTGGTCGGTATGTTGGTCGGAAACCTTTTTTCCTACTAAAATATATCATTTTACGTCCAATATTTGTTGGACGGAAACAACGAGATTTCCATCCGTTTTTTAAGATTATTGTTTTCAAGGGGAGCAACAATATTCTAAAGAACGAAGATACAAATTGACTCACTTCATAAGAAAGGTTATAAACACACTACTCAAGAAAATATGAAGATTGGACCCTGAAGGTTCACAGTTGCACTCTTTTTTTCTTTAACTAAGTTTTTCCCACATGGTTTTTTAAATAAGGTTTTTAATGAGACAACCAATGCAATATATGATTTTATAAATATTATGTACTCTTTTCCTCGATCAACTAGATTTTTCCCACGTGATTTTCCTAGTGAAGTTTGTTACGAGGCATGAATATATTTAATATATTACACATATCTCTTGTACTCTTTTCTTGTTTAGGTTTTAACGACAGGTAAAATAATGTCCAAGGGCGAGTGTTATAAATAAAATAAATATGAACATTATTAGTGTAGCGGACGTAATGGTCCGTCATTAAATTTGTCATTATTATATCTGTTACAAATATCTAAAAACATAATAAGTCTCAATCAAGATTATATCCTTGATTTATGTTCCTCTTTTAGTATGCTAATAAATGTATACATTTTACTTTAAATGTTGTACACTTCAAAATTGTCCCTACTATATTCTTTGTATACAAAACTACCTTTACACCGTTATAACACCGTTACTTTTTAACTCGATCATTATTACCATACACTTATATGTATAATATCTTTTTCCTATTCTTTAATTATCATCTTATTAAAATTATTATATAATTAATTTAATGTTTGATTATATTTTAATTAAATTTCTATAAATCTGTGTGTATAAAATGCATATATTATTTGTGTATATATGATTCGAATTATAAATTTTAATTATTTATATTTATTAATATTTTAATATTGGGCATGAATTTTCGCGCATAGCGCGTACAACATACTAGTAATTATATATATGTTGATATGTATTTGTATGAGGACATTAGTGGAATATAATTCTGACTCTTCTCCCTATTATTTTATCTCTACTCTCTATACTATTTTGCTATTTCCCTGATTTAGCTTATACTTTGAAACGGTTTGTAATTCACATGTTAGGAGTTAACGGTACAACCTGCACAACCAACCATTTACAACAAATTTAACTTTACAACAAAAATTAACTCAGAAATAAACTGTGGCTCAATTTTATGAAATATTTCAAAAAGGTCGTAAGGGGTGACGTACGTGGCTAGTAGAAATCACTGTGGACAAGCGAAAAGTCTTTTTTATTTTTGTGGGTCATGAAAGAATGTTAAATAGAAGAGGTATATTTAAACAAACATCCCAAATTCCTTCCGTTTCTAGCCTGCCTAACTTGGAAACAAAGTACAAATTTTGTGAAGAAAAATAGTGAGATGTCAGGGCCACAGTGCTTTACCAATCCACCAACCCTCAGCTCAACAGCTGGATCTGGGAGCCTACAAGAGATTGCAGGCATTAAGACTTATGTTTCTGGTTCCCAAGATTCCAAGCTTGCCATCCTTATGATTTCTGATGCCTTTGGTAAGTCTATTAATTGCTAATTAATAATCTTTCATGATTTCTTGCTATATTTGAGAACGTTATAAATTGAATTTGAAACTCTTTGTATGAAGTCTTGAGTGTATATTATCATAATAGACCATCTTTGTTAACACGAACTTAATTCACTGATTCATAGATTGTATCTGAACAAAAAATAAGGTTCAAAATTTGGCGTCGACAGTTGGTGGTGTGAAGATTATGCTCAAAGTTAGCAGATATTTTATGCGTATCTGTATTTGGGATGTGAAAAGACAAGACCTTATAAAAAGCAATAAAACAGATTAGAAAGAATTATCTTTAAAAGACAATAGCAAGAGCACATGTGAATTGATTTTGAAGATTAGTTTTGTTTTGCAGGTTATGAAGCACCAAAGTTGAGGTAATTAATTAATTTCATAGAAAACATTTATTAGATGTGAGGAATCTAATCTTGAGGAGTTGGATCTCCATTGCTGTCATAAAGGAAGCTCGCGGACAAGGTTGCGGGCGCCGGATTCTTGGTGGTGGTTCCCGATCTGTTCTACGGCGATCCGTTTAACGACCAAAAATATGCCACCGCAGTTCAGTCGTGGCTGGCGGCTCATCCACCGGTCTGCCATTTAATCCAAAATCTTCTATTTCAATTTTTTTTAATTCTAATTTTATTTCCTAAACCATTGCATTTCTCTACTTTTAACTATCAAAATAGTTAAAAACGAATTCTAATCAATTTTGAATTTGAGAATCAATAAATAAAGGGAAAATAGTTAAATACACCCTGGAGCTTTGTATGAGAAGTTAAATAGTTCTGAACTTGTAATTAAAAGTAATCACATATTAATTTAATACATTAAGACCAAAAAATTGATTGGTGACATGCAATAAGAGGTCATTAGTGCACTAGTGGAGCTCTGACGACGTTCTGACAATTTCTGGGGAAAACTGACGATAGTGTGACCAACGAGTCGTCGGAAAAAGGCAAATAAACCGGTTGCCTTCTCCATTGCTGGAGATGGCGATCAGTTAGGCCTTGAGCATTAAATTAATATGTAGATGTGTGAGTTTGTAAGTCTAATTGATTTTGCATATACAAAATTTAAGAGTGTATTTGACATTTTTTCTATAAATACAACAAAGATTCAAAACTGGAATTAATTCTTTTTTATTTTCCAAACTTTTAAAAATACTATTCCTCTTACTTTCAGAGCAGAGGATGCGATGATGCCAGAACATTAGTTGAAACCTTGAAGAACATGGGAGTTTCCTCCGTAGGGGCCACTGGATTTTGTTGGGGAGGTAACCCTAATTAAATTCCTCACTTAATTTATTTTTTTTTTACTTTATCCAAACCATTAGCTAACTTCAATCTTGACTTATGTAACATATGAAACAGATTCAAATTTAAGATTTTAACTTAAAAATTCAATTGTTAACTCGATTACATTAGCTTTTATTAATAAACAGTTGCTCCGTATAAAATAAAATTAACATGTTTGATTTATGGAATGAATTTTAATGGAATAAGAATGATATTCGATCTATAGGAAATGGAATAGGCAAGGAATTGAATATCACTTATATGTTATTGTTTGGTTTGCTGAAAGAATAGACTTTACGAATGTTCGAGTGTTTGGTTAGTTTAAGGAATAGAAATGAAATATATTTTTAAAAGACATAAATGTTGAAAAAATAAAAAGATCAGAGCATAAAATGACATTTTAAGTAGCTATTTTGTGGTACAAATATCAGTGGATTCACTTCTAATTTGGGTCGGATCAAAGTGAATTGGAGTTCTTCGAAGTAAGACGAAGAAATCAATATATTGTATGATCAAAACAGATAATAGGTGAATGAGAAATTCATTCTCAAAATCATCTCGATTGAGTTGGAAATGAAGGTAGAAAAGATTTGAAAAAACGCTTGTCCCACATTGAAAAACGAACCAAGTTTGCACTAATATATATATATATATATATATATATATATATCTTTTTTGGAGAAGTTTGGAATTCTATAGTTTAGTGGTTCTCTCACTCATAGCTAATGCAAATTAGCTCATTCTCAAAAACATGTTTTAAAATAGAATATAACAATCTTGTTAATATGTAATACTCCTTCTGTCTCATTTTATCTGTCATGTTTACTGTTTTATTCATCTTTTTCTTTTTTTGTTTATTTCTATTAGCATTTTCTTATCATTTTTCAATTTGATTTTATTTTTTGTATTTAATAGTACTTTTAATTTAGTTTCTAAATATATAAATTTTACATACTAATTTTAAACTTAATATTATAAAAAATAAAGGAATAAGGGTCAAATAGGCCACCGAACTACACACGAAACTGCAATTAGGCCATCAAACTCAAAAACAATGCAATTGGGTCCCTCAACTACACAAATTCATGCAAATTAACCCAAAGTGACTTGTTGACTTGATCTTCCGGTTACCAACTTTAAAAATAACATTTTAAAATAATTTTTAATTAATTAATTAATTAAAATTAAAATTAAAAAAAAACAGGAACAAGTCAATTGGGTCCTTTTTTTATTTTAAATTTTAAATTTTAAATTTAATTTTAATTAATTAATTAATTTAAAATTATTTTAAAATATTATTTTTAAAATTGGTAACCGGAAGATCAAGTCAAAGAAGTCACTTTGGGTTAATTTGCATGGATTTGTGTAGTTCAGGGACCCAATTGCATTGTTTTTGAGTTCAATTGCCTAATTGTAGTTTCGTGTGTAGTTCGGTAGGAGTTCAATTGCCTAATTGTAGTTTCGTGTGTAGTTCGGTAGCTTATTTGACCCTTATTTGTAGTTTCGTGTGTAGTTCGGTAGCTTATTTGACCCTTATTTGGGTTAATTTGCATGGATTTGTGTAGTTCAGGGACCCAATTGCATTGTTTTTGAGTTCAATTGCCTAATTGTAGTTTCGTGTGTAGTTCGGTAGGAGTTCAATTGCCTAATTGTAGTTTCGTGTGTAGTTCGGTAGCTTATTTGACCCTTATTTGTAGTTTCGTGTGTAGTTCGGTAGCTTATTTGACCCTTATTCCAAAAATAAATTATAAATAATTTTAGTTAAACTTCGTTAACCGAATCTAACACATAAAATGGGCCGGAAGGAGTAGTTATTTTCTTGATGTGTTATAGGGATGGTGGTTGCAAAATTGGCTAAATCATATTGCATTGGAGCTGCCGTTATCTTGCATCCCGGTAAAATTTCAGTAGAGGAGATTGAAGGTATTTGAAATTTCCCTCTTCTCTCAAGCTTTTATTTCACACTATAATATAATCCTTCTATCTTCTTTTTTTTTTTAATTTTTTTTTTAATTTTAGTGTATGTTTTAATTAAATATATATAATAACATTTTCATTTTTTACATGGATTACCAAAATTTAGTATAAAATGTCTAACATACCGAATTTTATCCTTCCCCATATGAGGACATGTAAGATATTTTAACCAGTCATTTGACAAATTTAAAAAAAAAAACAAAAAAAAAACAAATCAAAAGATTTCTCAAAAAAAAAATCAAAAGATTAAAAGTAGAATTAGTTATATATGTATTGTGATCACAAGTAAAACTGGCAAAACAGTTCCAACCTGATAACTTGGACCCGTTTAACCCGTATTTTAGACGGGTTGAGTTGCAGAATTTTTAACTCGACCTATATAACCCGGGTAATTTATATCGTGGATAATCCAAAAACGACGCCGTTTTGGTTATTTTAATTAACGGCTTTTCGGTTTTCCGTTCGACCTTAACTTATAAGATGAGTTCTGTGCATTCTGTTGTGACATTCTGTGTACTCTAGTCATTGATTCTGTGTATTCTAGTATGTAATTATGTACATTATTGATTTCTAATACCATACCTCATGAAACATAAGAGATAATACTTAGGCTTATATTATGTGTATCATTTTCATTAATTATGTGTATTTTGGATCTTTTAATTAACAACTTTTCGTTTCCCGTTCGACCTTAACTTATAGATCAATTTTGTGCATTCTGTTGTGACATTCTCTGTATTCTAGTCATTGATTATGTGTATTCTGGTATGTAATTCTGTACATTATTTGATTTCCAATACCATATCTCATGAAACAGCAGAGATAATACTTAGGCTAATAATTCTGTGTATTCTAGTATATGATTCTGTATATTCTGGTATATAATTCTGTACATTATTGATTTCGAGTATCATACTTCATGAACTAGTAATGTTAATACTTAGGCTATTGATTTTGTGTATTCTATTGAATAATATATATGTGTATACTTTTATATATTTCTATACATTAATGATCTAATTTTTTACACTTAATGTTATTGCCCCCAATAATGCACAGAATTATGGTATTGAAATTACTAATGTACAGAACTGTATAATATACACATAAACACTCAATAGAATACATAGAATTACACATAAGAATACACAGAATTACACACATTACGGGAATTCGACGGACGGAATGGTGTCTGTCGCGCGTCAGCTTCCCACTACTTAGTTAAACGACGTCGTTTCGGACTAGGGTCCACAGTGCACTGTGGATCCTGGTCCACGATATAACGATTGTATAACTAGTGTGGAGGTACGGGTTTGATTCCTAGGCTATACAAAAATTTAAAAAGTTTAACCTCAGCCTGGACCTTTAGCCTGTTTCCCTACCTAATCATGGGTTGGGTTGGTAAAATCTCAACCCGTGTAAAAAAATGGGTCAGGCCATTTTTGGGTGAACGGATGGGCTAGCCCGGCCCGTTATAACGTCTCTAACGGCAAGAATATTATTTTCATAGAGAAAATATAATGCATGTTACGTTGTTTATCATATGATATGATGATAAAATATGGAATTGCAGAGGTTAAGGTTCCAACGGCCATACTAGGTGCAGAGTTTGATCATATATGCCCGGCAGAGCTGATTAAACAACTGGGCGATGCTTTATCTACAAAGCCTGAGGTAAGAATAGAAGGTTTAGATTGGATCATTTGTATGCATGTGAAGACTAGAATTTAATGGGAGAGTTGATTGGCAACTCAGGATTTACATTCGAGATTTTAAGATCAGGGTCTTGTGAACTTAGACTTAATCTTGGCAGTACTGAGATCACCTAAGTTATAAATAAATAAATTGAAGAAGTAAAATGTTGTGTGAGTTAGAATTATTAATAGTTGAAGAACAGAAAAATGTAAAATTGGAGTGATTTGAAATGGTTTATATATGCAGATTGATAGCTTCGTGAAGGTATTCCCTGGAGTAAAACATGGATGGACATTGCGATACGATGACGAGGATGAAGAAGCTATCAGAGTTGCAGAAGAGGCTCACTCGGATATGCTCAACTGGCTAACCAACTACATCAAGTGACAATTACAAGGTAGACTACTAAAGTAAGGTTCATATTTAGTGTATTAAATATTCAAGGATTTGAGTTATAAATAATGAGGAGTCTCAACTTTAGTTATTACATTTCTTTTTGTTCCAAATGATGAAATAATACTCATATTATCACAAAATGAATATACATGTTACAAATAGAAAGAACCAAAATAAAAATATGTAGAGTAAAATGCCGCTTTACCATAGAATTGCAATTGTTATACCATAGACCATGATCTATATTGCTAATAGTTATTGCATGGACCATAGTACAATTGTGTGGACCATGGTTCAAAAACGACGTCGTTTCGCACAATTTTTTTTCTTCACGCGACCCGTTGCATAGCTCATAATATATATTTTTCTAAAGTATAATGTACATTATTGTGACTCATAAAATACATTATCTTACCCCAGAAGTTTCATTATTCTAACACATAAAGTACATTATACTAACATATAAAGTGCATTATTCTAACACATAATGTACATTATTTTAACACAAAGTACATTGTTCTATAAAGTACATTGTTCTAACTCATAAAATTCAACGACGCCGTTTTGAACCGTGGTCCACAGAATAATTCGCTCTATATTGCATGTTGGACCCTAGTCTAAAAATTATGTCTGCAGTTAATGTATCGTGTACGCAGTTAACCGTTTATGTGACTACAGTTAACATATATGTACCTGTCATTAATAGTTTTTGTGTCTGTAGTTATCATTTTATGTGTTTGTAGTTAACATGTTATGTGCCTTCAATTTATTTACAGGTACATAAATGGCAGTCGTTATACGTCGGACCCTGGTCTTATACGTCATCGTTTTGAACTTTAATTTTAACGGCAACCGTTTGTATTTCAGTTCGCGTTACATAGATTTTTTTAACTGTAATGCATGTTTATGTATCTCATGTTTTTGTGCCTCATGTTACGCAATTTTGTACATTAAACGTAAGGATTTTGTACTTGAAATTGATTAGTAGTTGTAGAACACAAACCATATTGTGTGTCTTATTTAACGAATTTATGTCTTGTATTACGAAATTATGTGCTTATAGGACACAAATTATTTACATAAATCAGATCTGATAGTAAATAAAATAGAAAACATGTATATGTATCTCGTGTTATGCGTTTCTGTATATATATGCCTCATGTTACGCAATCTATACCTTAAGCGTAAGGATTCTATACATGAAATTGATTAGTAGTTATATATCACAAACCATATTGTGTCTTATTTTACGAATTTATGTCTTGTATTATGAAATTATTAGATGCTTATAGAACATAAATTATTTACATAAATCAGATCTGAGAATAAGTAAAATAGAAAGCAAGTATATGTATCTCGTGTTATGTGTTTCTGTACCTCATGCACTGTTGCAAAAATCGGTCGCCTAAGCGCTAGGCACCCCAAAGACGAGGCAAATTGCTCCCTAGCTAGGCGGCCGACCCGCCTAAGCAGCTGCCTAGCACCTAACTCGGCCGACTGGACCGAATTTTGTCGAGTTAACTCGGGCAAGTTGGCGTTGTTAATTTTGTTATTATATTTATATATATGTAAATAATTTATTTATATAAATAAGAGAAGTAAGATATATATATATATATATATATATATATATATATATATATATATATATATATATATATATATAAATAAATATATATATATATATATATATAGATATATATATATATATATATATCTATATATATATATATATATATATCTATATATATATATATATATATATCTATATATATATATATATATATATCTATATATATATATATATATATATCTATATATATATATATATATATATCTATATATATATATATATATATATCTATATATATATATATATATATATCTATATATATATATATATATATATCTATATATATATATATATATATATCTATATATATATATATATATATATAGATATATATATATATATATATATATATATATATATATATATATATATATATATATATATATATAATGACATACACCAATTCACATGCACTATTTTTTTGTTTTTATAGGTCGCGGCCTAAGCACCGCTTAGACGTCGCCTATACTGCCTAGGCACTAGGCGCTAGTCTACTGCCCGACTAGCGCCTACTGCAACCATGACCTCATGTTACGAAATTCTGTACCTGAAATTGATTAGTAGTTGTATAACACATATTGTGTGTCTTATTTTACGAATTTATGTCTTGTATTTTAAAATTATGTGCCTATTGGACATAAATTATTTTCATAAATCAAATATAAGAGTAAATAAAATAGAAAACATGTATATGTACCTCGTGTTATGCGTTTCTATACCTCATGTTACGCAATTTTATACCTTAAGCGTATGGGTTCTGTACCTAGAATAAATTAAAATTTATGTTAAACATGAGAAATGGGAAGCTATGAAATCTGTTAAAGCTTAAATATCAAACGACGTCGTTTTGATCCAGAATCCATAATGCTATGTGGACCCTGATCCACGATATAAATTGCCCATAAACAGTTATTACAGTTACAAAATATGTAAGTGTCAACTGCAAATATATAATTTGAATGTTATTTTAGACCAAAATTCATAATACAAGGTAGGCATTGATCCATGGTATAATTTGCAATTTTGATCAAGGTCCATCGTAAAGTTTGGGCCTTAGGCCTTAGCCCACCCAAAACGCCGTCAAAATCAATACTTAAATGCTTCTAAACTTCCACCCACTCCAATTAATGATTCACAATATCTTTTTTTTTTTTTTTTTTTTTTTTGAGAAATTCACAATATCTTTTTAGTTTGTTCATTTGTGTTACTTCATATTTCCTTTTGTACGTGGACAATATTATTTACAATAAACCCAAATGGGGTTACAAGGAAATGAAACATAATTATTGTATTTAAAGATTATGAGTTTGATTCTTTTCAGTATTTAACTCTTGGTTGAATCTTTCACAGAGAGTATTGTTATTGTAATTTTTCTTGTGTGATTTTTGAGATATTATATAAAAATGAGGTTTAATCTATGCACACCATCCGTAATTAAAATCAATTCATATATCAATACCAAAGCAGGGCCGGCCCTGGCCATGTCGGGCCAGGGCGACCGCACAAGGCCCCCAAAAATATTTTATGTATAGTTCAATATTTTATACTTGATAAATATTTTTTAAAAATCTATATACTGGGCTTAATTGTAAGTGAAAATAAAATTTTAGAAGTAATTGACATCGAAATTTGAGCGAATAATTTTGTATTTAAATGTCCACGAAAATGCCATTAATTTTAAATTAAATTTTGAAATGTATTTTTTTTTGTTGAATTTTATGCATTATATTTAGACAAATTTTTTTTATTACTTTTTCACTTTTTGTCATAAAATACAATAACTTGAAGTCTATATGGATTTGGACTCAATTTCCTCAGTTATAGAGATTTTCTAGATCTTCTAGACTTCTATATTTATATTTCATAAGTCTTTTGGGGTTATGTTTCTTACTTTTATAGATATCTCTTTGTATATTATAATGAAATTTAAATGTTAAAAATATCTCTCTTCCCCTATGTTCTTGTCTCTTTATTATTATTTTTGTGTTTTTCATTTTACTATACTATATTTAATTAGATTGCATCTTGATACAAAAATAGTGAAGGTCCAAATTAAATTATTAGACAGGGCCCCTATTTTTAATGGAACGGCCCTGTACCAAAGTATCATTTTAAAATACTAGTACAGTTTCATTTGACAATATACATTATTATATAGCTCTATTCTTTAGTTTCATTATCCACACACTAGTTTAATTATATTTAGTAATGCATAAGTATTGTTTTAAATACGCTTCAGGTTCATATGACAATATATGTTATTGGTTGACTCTAGATTTTTGTTTAATTTTTAACACACACTCGTATTATTATAGCAACACTAAAGTATCATTATAATTATACTACATTTTCATTTGAAAATATATGTTATTGAATGGACTTTGTTTTTTGGTTTCATTTTTCACGTACACTCATTATATATAGCAATACTAAAGTATCATTTTAATTCTACTACAGTTTCATTTGACGACCAAGGCCTACACAACGTTGTGTAGACTTTGGTCCACTGTATAATTATTCTTATATGATGAGTTAACAAGGATTTCAAATAATAATTAAACAATTATTATATTTTTAATATGTAAAAAAATAAATTTTGTAAAATAAATTGACAATTTTGTAAAATAAATTGAAAATTCTGTAAGTAAATTAATGAAATTCATAACAGGTATTTAATTTACTAATAGAACTATTTAATCATTGATATTTAAGTTGTAACTATTTAATCAAACGGTACTATTTTCTCTTAGTAGTTGTTAAGAAATTGAATACGCTCTCTTATCTTTGTGATTTAATTAAATCCCCATTATTCATTAAGGTGATGAATTAGTATAAATTTGAAATGTGTCCTAGGGCTAAAGATTGTAAAAATAATTTTTAAAATAAAAAAAAGTAAAATATTTTCATTATAATGTAAACAAGATAAAGAAGAGTAAAGGAAAAAAAAATTAATGGACTTTTAGAGGAATGCTATAATATAATGGAGGTGAACTTTAGAAAATAAGAGAAAAGGGTAGATGATACTAACTAATATTGTTTGGTAGGCAATGCTAGCGGATAAGGAAATGCTACCCGTCCCATTTTATGTGTCTGGTTCGCTTAATGAGACTTGACTGAACTTATTTTTAATTCAAATTTTCATAGTATTAAATTTAATATTAATATACAAAATTTATATATTTAGAAACTACACTAAAAGTACTATTTTTTTTGAATACTATTCACTCTGTTACAATGTAGTATCTGTTCATACATAATTTCTCAACCTACTGAAGCACAACGAGCCAACGCCCCAACTGGGGATCGAACATGTGACCTCTCACTTGGGAGGACCACAGCTATGCCGCTAAAAACAAAAACAAAAAAATCAAATTTAAAAACATGTAAAAAATAATAAAGAAAATAAACAAATAAGAAAGAGTTGGTTTGACTAATGGATAGTAGGTAGGAAAAATAAAATGGGACAGAGGGAGTAAGTGAGTATGACCAAAACCATGGCAACATTTGATCATCTCGACTCCAATAGAGACTCTAATGGGGTGTTTGGTAGGATAGAATTGTAATTCCATTATTACCAAACTCCATGGAATTACAATTCCCTGGTTTGGTTGAAGGGAATTGCAAATCCACAGAATTACAATTCCCTCCAACCATGAAATTGCAATTCCTAGGATCCTCTTAGAAATTGCAATTGCACACTTTGTGGAATTGTAATTCCATGATAAATTACCATTTTATTGTTTGACAAATCTTATTTAGGAGCTTATAACTTATTTTAACCTTTTAATAAGCTAAAAACTCTGTTTAGTAATGTTTTCAAAATAAACTAGTAGCTTAAAATAAGCGCGTATTTTGAAAAACTACCTTAGGTAGCGTTTCAAAAATAATTTAAGCTAGTAGCTTCCTAACTTTTTTTCATCTTTATCCTTATTATTTTAAATAAATGACATCTTTTACCCCTCCCTCCCAATTAAAATCCTTTTGGCATTTTCTCTTCAATATATTTGGTTGTAATTTCAATTTGACATTTGTGTGTTTGAACATTAATTTTTGTTTGAACTAGTTTTATAAACTATAAACATTTTGTTTTACTTTATATATTTTCAAATATATGATATTACTATATATTTTATTAAATTATATCCGTTTCATTATTTTATATTTTAATATGTAAATATACCTATTTAAATTTAAAACTATTTAAATTTTATGAAGATGTCATTTTTAGTCTTTTTACATTTAACAGCTTATCAAAAATCTAATTTTACCAAACACTTTAAAGCACAACAGCTATCTTAACCTCTTTTCAGATTTTAGCTACTAACTTATAGTTTTTTAGCTTTTAGCTACTTTTCAACTTTCATGTATCTTTTCAGCTAAGTTAACCAAACATAGTCATAATTTGTTGTAGAAGAAAGTATGTACTATATGTTTTTTCCAAATTATTTAACCCACTTTCTATTTCAAATGACGTTGATTTGTTTGATTTACTAATTACTATGGGATTAACTAACGGGGTGTATTCAATCAAGACTTTTTTTAAAAACTTTCAAAGACTTTTAAAGTGATAGATTTTAATTGACTTTTGTAGAGTTATTCTTTTTTTTTTTTATATGAACATCTCTCATTTATAATAACTATAAAATAAATAAGAATCTCTCAAAAAATTCAACTGAACACAAACACATATATTAATAATTAATTAACATACAATTATATAAAATTATATTAATTAAATAAAATTTATAAAATATAAATTATACAATTGTAATGCTATATATGTAATTTTTCTTTTTTAAAAAAATATTTAAAATGTTGTTGTTGTTGCTGTTCACAGCAAAATTTGCTGCGATCGCAACAATTCTTTTTTCTTTTTTTTTTCTGCTGCGATCGCAGCAAATTTTTTTGGTGATCATAACAATTTTTTTTCTCTGCATATCAATAAATAATAATTTTTCGTAGCAAAGGGAATAAGTATTTATGAAAGGTTTGAAACGTACTGTAAAATTAATGAAAAGTTTGTTTGGTTTTGATAGAGGAAAACAAAGTCTTTAGAGAATGTTAAAAGTTTGGGGTTGGAGGGTAGATTTCATCTATTTATATTAATGAAGAAAAAGTCTACAAGAATCCTATTCTGACAGACACTACAAGAAAAATGCACATAGACAACACTAAAATGACAACAGTTTTTGACAAAAGTGTTGTCTTTTGTGTAAAAGACAACACTTTTGGACAAAACCGTTGTCTTTAACGCAACACTTTTATCAAAGACAATGGTTTTTACCGAACCGTTGTCTTTAGTGTGTTGTCTTTGTGCATTTTGTCAAAAGACAACACCGCAAAGACAACGATTTTTAAAAACCGTTGTCTATGTGCATTTAAAAAAAATAAAGATCAGACAACAGTTTTGTGTAACCGTTGTCGTTGGTATGTTGTCTTTAAGTGCACTTGAATACACAACACTACAAAGACAACGGTTTTTTTAAAACCGTTGTCTTTGCGCGATTTTTCTTTTTAAGACAACGATTTTTTTTAAACGTTGTCGTTTGTGTGTTGTCTTTAAGCACATTTGAATAGACAACACTTCAAAGACAACGGTTTTAATAAACCGTTGTCTTTGTGCATCCGTTTTTTTTAATTTAGACAACGGTTTTATTTAACCGTTGTAGTTGGTGTGTTGTCTTTAAATGCACTTGAATACACAACACTACAAAGACAACGGTTTAAAACCGTTGTCTTTGCGCGTTTATTTTTTTTTAAAGACAACGGTTTTATTTAGCCGTTGTTGTTGGTGTGTTGTTATTAAACGCATTTTAATACACAACACTTCAAAGACAACAGTTTTTTAAAACCGTTGTCTATGTGCATTCGGTTTTTTAATTAAACAACGGTTTTATGTAACCATTGTCATTGATGTGTTGTCTTTAAGTGCACTTGAATAAACAACACTACACAGACAATGATTTTTTAAAATCGTTGTCTTTGCGCGTTTATTTTTTTTTTAAAGACAACGATTTTATTTAACCGTTGTCGTTTGTATGTTGTCTTTAAGCACACTTTAATAGACAACACTTCAAAGACAACAGTTTATTAAAATAGTTGTCTTTGCACGTGCACCCGTTTTTTATTTAGACAATGGTTTTATTTAACCAACGAATTGTATTAGCGGGTTTGACTAACGGATAATATATATTATTGTTTTGTAAAAAAATTTGATAAAATTAGCTGTTTAGGTTAGCGATTAACATGTAAAATGACCTAAAAGGGTAACATAATAATAATAATAATAATAATAATAATAATAATAATAATAATTGAATAATAATAATAAAACAACGTTGTGTAATAGGTTAACCCACTATATTTTTTATGTTTTTTTTGAAAAATTCATAATTAAAAACGAAATACCTTTGTATTTAATGACATTCAAGTTGTTTTTATTGATAGATGACCAAATTTAAAAATGTCATGTCACAATAATAATATAATACTAGAACCAAAACTGAATGTTCTCATAAAAAAGGACTAAAGTGAACTGTCACATATAAATCTAAGACAAAAAAAGAATTAACTTTAATAATATATTTATAAAATCAAAATCAAAATTAAAAAAAAAAACAATAAGATAGAAGGAAGCAGCAAACAATTTGCTGCTTCCTTCTATGTTTTCCACTTTCCCACCGTCCCACATCGGTGGGAAAGTGGGAATAGAGCCTTGAGGCTCCTATTTAAGGAGCCTCAAGGCTCTATTATTTTCAATCCCATTGAGGGTTCGAACCTCAACTTCAATTTTTAAATAATTTTATTAATTAATTAATTAGAGATGCTTTGAGAAAAATTATTTTTTCTCAAAATGCTATATGCAAATGTTGCTAATGTAGCGTTTGTAAAATTTATCAAATAATTAATTTGACGTTTTAACAATACTAATTTCAACAACAGTTTTTAATCGTAGTCATTCAAGAAAAGACAACGGTGTTGTCAGGACTTACAACAACACGGACAACGAACTTTAAAAAGACAACGGTTAAAACCCGTTGTCTTTGCACGGGACTTACAACAACACCGGTTTCGACAACACTCAATAGACAACGGTTTTTAACCGTTGTCTTTTCTAGAAAAGACAACGGTTAAAAACCGTTGTCTATGTGCGTGACTTTCAACAACACCGGCTTCAACAACACTCAATAGACAACGGTTTTTAACCGTTGTCTTTTCTAGAAAAGACAACAGTTAAAAACCGTTGTCTTTGCGCGGGACTTACAACAACACCGGCTTCAACAACAGAAATTTTACCTTATAGACAACGGTTAAAAACCGTTGTCTATGAGCATTTTTCTTGTACTGAGAGTCTATGAAAGTTAATAACTTTTTGAATACCGGTAGACTTTTAAAGACCTTATAAAAGTCTGAATCGAATACCAGTATACTTTTAAAAAGTTTTGAAAAGTCTGGATCCAATACCGGTAAACTTTTAAAGTTTTTTTAAAAGTCTAAATTGAATACCACCAAACTTTTAAAAGTTGATAAAAGTCTTTAAAAGTCATGATTGAATACACCCTAAGTTTAGAGTAATTAATAATATGAAAATAATTTTCATAAATTATATTATTTAAGATACATTTAGACAAACTAAATTTGGAAAGTAAATTTTTTGAAAGAAAATTAGATTATGATACATCATTTTCGTATATTTCATTTTTGAAGATACTAAGAACCACTAGAGATAGGACGGTGTCTCCCGTGATAGACTGATAGGGAGAGAAGATAGATTGATGAGTTTTTTCTTTTTCTTTTTTTTTTCTTTTTTTTTTTAAATTATCATCAGTGCTAGGATATTGGTGATTGATCTTTCTCCAATTCATCAAATATTTGTGGTTCAATAGAGAGGGTCATAAGTCATAACTAGGACGCATGTCCAATAAAGGTTAGGGTACACTTTTAACAGGTCTGAATACAATTATTATATTACATTCACACTAGAATTTTTATCTTTGCCACACAATGGCCCTGTTTGGTAAATGACTGTTGGCTGATTGGGT
>NC_044916.1:24234267-24236239 GCF_003576645.1 Ipomoea triloba | reverse complement strand
CACTTTAATAGACAACACTTCAAAGACAACAGTTTATTAAAATAGTTGTCTTTGCACGTGCACCCGTTTTTTATTTAGACAATGGTTTTATTTAACCAACGAATTGTATTAGCGGGTTTGACTAACGGATCGTTTAGGTTAGCGATTAACATGTAAAATGACCTAAAAGGGTACACATAATAATAATAATAATAATAATAATAATAATAATAATAATAACATGAATAGGTTGAATAATAATAATAACGAACAACGTTGTGTAATAGGTTAACCCACTATATTTTTTATGTTTTTTTTGAAAAATTCATAATTAAAAATCGAAATACCTTTGTATTTAATGACATTCAAGTTGTTTTTATTGATAGATGACCAAATTTAAAAATGTTAACCCACTTTCTATTTCAAATGACGTTGATTTGTTTGATTTACTAATTACTATGGGATTAACTAACGGGGTGTATTCAATCAAGACTTTTTTTAAAAACTTTCAAAGACTTTTAAAGTGATAGATTTTAATTGACTTTTGTAGAGTTATTCTTTTTTTTTTTATATGAACATCTCTCATTTATAATAACTATAAAATAAATAAGAATCTCTCAAAAAATTCAACTGAACACAAACACATATATTAATAATTAATTAACATACAATTATATAAATTATATTAATTAAATAAAATTTATAAAATATAAATTATACAATTGTAATGCTATATATGTAATTTTTCTTTTTAAAAAATATTTAAAATGTTGTTGTTGTTGCTGTTCACAGCAAAATTTGCTGCGATCGCAACAATTCTTTTTTCTTTTTTTTTCTGCTGCGATCGCAGCAAATTTTTTTGGTGATCATAACAATTTTTTTCTCTGCATATCAATAAATAATAATTTTTTCGTAGCAAAGGGAATAAGTATTTATGAAAGGTTTGAAACGTACTGTAAAATTAATGAAAAGTTTGTTTGGTTTTGATAGAGGAAAACAAAGTCTTTAGAGAATGTTAAAAGTTTGGGGTTGGAGGGTAGATTTCATCTATTTATATTAATGAAGAAAAAGTCTACAAGAATCCTATTCTGACAGACACTACAAGAAAAATGCACATAGACAACACTAAAAGACAACAGTTTTTGACAAAAGTGTTGTCTTTTGTGTAAAAGACAACACTTTTGGACAAAACCGTTGTCTTTGACGCAACACTTTTATCAAAGACAACGGTTTTTACCGAACCGTTGTCTTTAGTGTGTTGTCTTTGTGCATTTTGTCAAAAGACAACACCGCAAAGACAACGATTTTTAAAAACCGTTGTCTATGTGCATTTAAAAAAAAAAAGACAACAGTTTTTGTAACCGTTGTCGTTGGTGTGTTGTCTTTAAGTGCACTTGAATACACAACACTACAAAGACAACGGTTTTTTTAAAACCGTTGTCTTTGCGCGATTTTTCTTTTTAAGACAACGATTTTTTTAAACGTTGTCGTTTGTGTGTTGTCTTTAAGCACATTTGAATAGACAACACTTCAAAGACAACGGTTTTAAAAACCGTTGTCTTTGTGCACCGTTTTTTTATTTAGACAACGGTTTTATTTAACCGTTGTAGTTGGTGTGTTGTCTTTAAATGCACTTGAATACACAACACTACAAAGACAACGGTTTAAAACCGTTGTCTTTGCGCGTTTATTTTTTTTTAAAGACAACGGTTTTATTTAGCCGTTGTTGTTGGTGTGTTGTTATTAAACGCATTTTAATACACAACACTTCAAAGACAACAGTTTTTTAAAACCGTTGTCTATGTGCATTCGGTTTTTTAATTAAACAACGGTTTTATGTAACCATTGTCATTGATGTGTTGTCTTTAAGTGCACTTGAATAAACAACACTACAAAGACAACGATTTTTTAAAATCGTTGTCTTTGCGCGTTTATTTTTTTTAAAGACAACGATTTTATTTAACCGTTGTCGTTTGTATGTTGTCTTTAAGCA
>NC_044916.1:24194497-24234242 GCF_003576645.1 Ipomoea triloba | reverse complement strand
TCATGTCACAATAATAATATAATACTAGAACCAAAATGAATGTTCTCATAAAAAAGGACTAAAGTGAACTGTCACATATAAATCTAAGACAAAAAATAGAATTAACTTTAATAATATATTTATAAAATCAAAATCAAAATTAAAAAAAAAAACAATAAGATAGAAGGAAGCAGCAAACAATTTGCTGCTTCCTTCTATGTTTTCCACTTTCCCACCGTCCCACATCGGTGGGAAAGTGGGAATAGAGCCTTGAGGCTCCTATTTAAGGAGCCTCAAGGCTCTATTATTTCAATCCCATTGAGGGTTCGAACCTCAACTTCAATTTTTAAATAATTTTATTAATTAATTAATTAGAGATGCTTTGAGAAAAATTATTTTTTTTCAAAATGCTATATGCAAATGTTGCTAATGTAGCGTTTGTAAAATTTATCAAATAATTAATTTGACGTTTTAACAATACTAATTTCAACAACAGTTTTTAATCGTAGTCATTCAAGAAAAGACAACGGAAAAGTGCAGGACTTACAACAACACGGTTCAACAACACTCAATAGACAACGGTTTTTAAAAAAAGACAACGTTAAAACCCGTTGTCTTTGCACGGGACTTACAACAACACCGGTTTCACAACACTCAATAGACAACGGTTTTTAACCGTTGTCTTTTCTAGAAAAGACAACGGTTAAAAACCGTTGTCTATGTGCGTGACTTTCAACAACACCGGCTTCAACAACACTCAATAGACAACGGTTTTTAACCGTTGTCTTTTCTAGAAAAGACAACGTTAAAAACCGTTGTCTTTGCGCGGGACTTACAACAACACCGGCTTCAACAACAGAAATTTTACCTTATAGACAACGGTTAAAAACCGTTGTCTATGAGCATTTTTCTTGTACTGAGAGTCTATGAAAGTTAATAACTTTTTGAATACCGGTAGACTTTTAAAGACCTTATAAAAGTCTGAATCGAATACCAGTATACTTTTAAAAAGTTTTGAAAAGTCTGGATCCAATACCGGTAAACTTTTAAAGTTTTTTTAAAAGTCTAAATTGAATACCACCAAACTTTTAAAAGTTGATAAAAGTCTTTAAAAGTCATGATTGAATACACCCCTAAGTTTAGAGTAATTAATAATATGAAAATAATTTTCATAAATTATATTATTTAAGATACATTTAGACAAACTAAATTTGGAAAGTAAATTTTTTGAAAGAAAATTAGATTATGATACATCATTTTCGTATATTTCATTTTTGAAGATACTAAGAACCACTAGAGATAGGACGGTGTCTCCCGTGATAGACTGATAGGGAGAGAAGATAGATTGATGAGTTTTTTCTTTTTCTTTTTTTTTTCTTTTTTTTTTTAAATTATCATCAGTGCTAGGATATTGGTGATTGATCTTTCTCCAATTCATCAAATATTTGTGGTTCAATAGAGAGGGTCATAAGTCATAACTAGGACGCATGTCCAATAAAGGTTAGGGTACACTTTTAACAGGTCTGTCACAAGTTATACACTTTAATAGACAACACTTCAAAGACAACAGTTTATTAAAATAGTTGTCTTTGCACGTGCACCCGTTTTTTATTTAGACAATGGTTTTATTTAACCAACGAATTGTATTAGCGGGTTTGACTAACGGATAATATATATTATTGTTTTGTAAAAAAATTTGATAAAATTAGCCGTTTAGGTTAGCGATTAACATGTAAAATGACCTAAAAGGGTACACATAATAATAATAATAATAATAATAATAATAATAATAATAATAACATGAATAGGTTGAATAATAATAATAACGAACAACGTTGTGTAATAGGTTAACCCACTATATTTTTTATGTTTTTTTTGAAAAATTCATAATTAAAAATCGAAATACCTTTGTATTTAATGACATTCAAGTTGTTTTTATTGATAGATGACCAAATTTAAAAATGATCATGTCACAATAATAATATAATACTAGAACCAAAACTGAATGTTCTCATAAAAAAGGGACTAAAGTGAACTGTCACATATAAATTTAAGACAAAAAAAATAGAATTAACTTTAATAATATATTTATAAAATCAAAATCAAAATTAAAAAAAAAAAACAATAAGATAGAAGGAAGCAGCAAACAATTTGCTGCTTCCTTCTATGTTTTCCACTTCTCCCACCGTCCCACATCGGTGGGAGAAGTGGGAATAGAGCCTTGAGGCTCCTATTTAAGGAGCCTCAAGGCTCTATTATTTTCTAATCCCATTGAGGGTTCGAACCTTAACTTTAAGGTTTTTAAAGTAATTTTATTAATTAATTAATTAGAGATGCTTTGAGAAAAATTATTTTTTTCTCAAAATGCTATATGCAAATGTTGCTAATTGTAGCGTTTGTAAAGATTTATCAAATAATTAATTTGACGTTTTAACAATACTAATTTTAACAACAGTTTTTAATCGTAGTCATTCAAGAAAAGACAACGGTCAAAAATTGTTGTCATTGCGCGGAACTTACAACAACACTGATTTCAACAACACTTTTGTTGTCGTTGCGCGGGACTTACAACAACACTGGTTTCAACAACACACTCAATAGACAACGGTTTTTAACCGTTGTCTTTTCTGTCTTTTCTTGAAAAGACAACGGTTAAAACCCGTTGTCTTTTCTTGAAAAGACAACGGTTAAAACCCGTTGTCTTTGCACGGGACTTACAACAACACCGGTTTCGACAACACTCAATAGACAACGGTTTTTAACCGTTGTCTTTTCTAGAAAAGACAACAGTTAAAAACCGTTGTCTTTGCGCGGGACTTACAACAACACCGGCTTCAACAACAGAAATTTTACCTTATAGACAACGGTTAAAAACCGTTGTCTATGAGCATTTTTCTTGTACTGAGAGTCTATGAAAGTTAATAACTTTTTGAATACCGGTAGACTTTTAAAGACCTTATAAAAGTCTGAATCGAATACCAGTATACTTTTAAAAAGTTTTGAAAAGTCTGGATCCAATACCGGTAAACTTTTAAAGTTTTTTTAAAAGTCTAAATTGAATACCACCAAACTTTTAAAAGTTGATAAAAGTCTTTAAAAGTCATGATTGAATACACCCCTAAGTTTAGAGTAATTAATAATATGAAAATAATTTTCATAAATTATATTATTTAAGATACATTTAGACAAACTAAATTTGGAAAGTAAATTTTTTGAAAGAAAATTAGATTATGATACATCATTTTCGTATATTTCATTTTTGAAGATACTAAGAACCACTAGAGATAGGACGGTGTCTCCCGTGATAGACTGATAGGGAGAGAAGATAGATTGATGAGTTTTTTCTTTTTTCTTTTTTTTTTCTTTTTTTTTTTTAAAATTATCATCAGTGCTAGGATATTGGTGATTGATCTTTCTCCCAATTCATCAAATATTTGTGGTTCAATAGAGAGGGTCATAAGTCATAACTAGGACGCATGTCCAATAAAGGTTAGGGTACACTTTTAACAGGTCTGAATAACAATTATTATATTACATTCACACTAGAATTTTTATCTTTGCCACACAATGGCCCTGTTTGGTAAATGACTGTTGGCTGATTGGGTTGGCTGTTTGAGTTAGAAGGAATGATTTGTTGATAATATTAGCTTATTGTAGAAAGTTGTTTGATAAATTAGTTGTTAGCTGATAGCTGTTTGGTATAATTTTTTTTTCTCAAAAAGCTAATTGAAAAGGCTGCTTTGAGTAGCCTTTTGAATTTTAGCATTTTGGAGTTACAAAATGCTTACTAACCAAACAACTAATAGTGGTCAAATAAGCCAAAATTGACTGATAGGCTAATAATTTACCAAACAGGGTCAATATACTAAAAATCACTTTAATTCTAGTGGTCTAGTTCTTTTGTTTGAATTGATAACTCTAGTTAATTACTCCATACATTGTAAAATGATATGAATTTTAGCATTCTAAAATGTCACTCTACTAGAATTGTACTCGATTAGATTTCCCTAAACGCTTAACAATAGAGTTAATTACATTTTTGTCATTGATTTATAAGTGACAATCTACTTTTAGTCATTCTTTTTTAGAACATTTCCTCTTTGGTCCTAATATTATTGTGGCATGACTATTTTTTGTCATCCGTCAACAAAATTGTTAAAATTATGTAAAATATAAGGGTATTTAAGTCTTTAATTATATTTTTTTCAGGAAAATAAAAATAAAATATAGCGGGTCAACACACTACTTTGTATAAAAAAAATAAAAAAATGACTTTGTATTTAATGACATGTCAACAATTTTGTTGATGGAGAATAAAAACGGTCATATCACAATAATACTAAGACAAAAGGAGATGTTTTTAAACAAAAAAAAAAAAAAAAACTAAAATTGGACTGTCACCTATAAATTTAGAACAAAAAATAGAATTAACTCCTTAACAATAATATCGATAACAAAAAATGGTTACTTTATTATCTAATCATATCCAATATTGAGATTTGTGTGAGACCGTCTCACGGATCCTTATTCGTGAGACGGGTCGGGTCGGGTCAAAGCACCATGCAAATGTCATACTTATATGTGCAAATCTCACACTTATATGCTCAAATATAACACTAATCAAAAATACAATTTTTGTTACTTATAAGAGAAAAAGTAATACATTTTCAATAAGTAATGTTGACAAGTGCATCTCACTTATAAGGGCAAATATAATACTTTTGAGGAAAAATGTAATACTTTTAAATCGAAATGTAAAATTATTGTATTTTCCCTTAAAAGTATTACATTTACCCTAATAAGTAACAAAATTTTTATCCCTGATTAGTATTACATTTGAGCATATAAGTATGGCATTTGTGCATATAAGTGTGGCATTTGTGCATATAAGTGTTGCATCTGCATCTTGACCCGTTCCGACCCGACCCGTCTCATGGTGAGACGTTCTCACAAAAGTTTTTGCCATATTTTAATTCAATTTACGTAATAAAACTAGTACCTCAAGTTAGCTAAATCCGTCAATCAATTATAATTATTTTTTAGTACATTGAAAATGATGAAACAAGAACTGAGAAAGGCCTAAAAAACACCCACCTACTGTTACATTTTCACCTTCAAACTCAATTCCTAAAGTATCTAAATTAAGAAACATTTGTACTCAAAAAAATTAAGAAACATTCAACACTTAAGCTTTCTAGTGGATAATCAAAAGTGGCATAACTCCAACCGCTTGCCTGACCCAAATTAAGAAAATGATAACATGTTTATAGTATATAAAAAATGTCATGAACCCTCGTGTCACAATTAATCACCTATGATATTCTGTAAAATAGTTAATGCAATATGAAATTCTCCGAGTATAGTGGTTTTATCACATCTAGTCCTAAACTTTTAAATTGATCACTCGTGGTTCTTCGACTTTCAAGTTGTTACCATCTGTGGTCCAAGTTTATCATCCATGGTTCTTCAACTTTTAAAATTTAACCAGTTGTGGTCCTCTTGAAAGGACCATGAGTGGTTAACTTGTACCACATATGGTAACAATTTGAAAGTCGAAGGATCACGGGTGGTCAATTTGAAAGTTTAGGAGTAAACGTAGTAACACTATTATACTCAAAAGACCCTCAATGGTATTAACTCTGGTGTAAAATAAGGATCAGAGTTTCAATAACACAACACTTCTATACTATATGAAGTAATATCTTAACCTAAAATTTTAAACCAATTCAAATAACGAAAACCCAATTTTAAGGTGAGGATTTTGTTGAATTGAAGGGATGACTCCCATAGCTAATTCAAACACATGCCTATATGTGAAATAAACCTTTCTGAATTATTTAATCCTAGCTATATTTCAAGTTATGAATTACAATTAGGGTGCGTTTTGGTTCGCACATGAGAATCAGAATTAAATACTTGATAATGGTAATGGATTTTGGTGGAAGTATTTTGTATGTTGATAGTAGGGTGGAATTGAAATTATTATCAATATCGATGTTTGGTTATATATGCCCCTATAATGGAAATAAAAGTTTTAAAAATACAAAAACAAAAAATCAAGATAATTGATCATAATATAATGACATCCAAAGCACCAATAAGAATAAAAAAAAAATCTAAACCCACTAATCCAAAACTTAAAAATAATATTACCTATAAGATGGAATAATCCTCATTTTTAATTAGGGAATGATGTTTTTAATTGAAGGGGTAATCAAATTCCGATCCATAGTTGTGTTTTAAAACGTTGTCAACCAAACACTAACTATAATTTTGATTCTCATTCCTCGTGTATAAACCCATGAAATAAACACACCCTTAATTTATGATGAGATTAGCTCATTTATGAGTAATTAATAATACGAAAAGTTGTCATAAATTATATAATTTAAAATAAAATTTTGTCAAAATGGTTTACAAGAAACAACATTTTTCAAAAGAAAACTAGATTATGATATATCACTTTCATATATTATATTTTGAAGATTCTAAGAACCCTTCAAGATAGTGAGATGTCATCCGTGATTTAGAGAAGATAAGATAGATTGACCTTTTTGATAAATTATATAATAAAAAATGACACTTTTAATCATTGAGTTATAAGGTAATGGTAGATTCAATCTATAGGTTTTAGTCATCAAATTTCGACTCAATGAAGTGGCCTTTTTAGTCCTTTCAGTAGTGAGTTTGTTAATATTTATCATAATTTTTCAAAATATTATACTGAATTATGATTTTTCTTTCCGAAAATTACTGAATTATGATTAATAATGGGATATAATATCCTATTTCTCTTTCTCCCTCTAGTTGTACTCAACCCGCATGGCGTAATGACTAAAAATTCATATCACTAACCTCTATTATATTACACCACTTTTCTACCCGTGAGGTGGAGTACTGTTTTACATTTCTGTTCACTAAATTGTGGAATTGGATTGTGATTTGAGGAGAAAAAGAGAAATAGAAGGTGAAGTTCTTTTTTTTTTTTTTTCTTTGGCGTAGTCCCGGATTTTCACTACCAAACACAGTGACTAATCCTCGCTGAATTGTAGACACCTCTATTGAGTGACTAATCCCTCGTTAAATTGTAGGCATATCTATTAGGTGGGACAGTTGAATTGGAGATTTAATGTTGCTTCATACCCAAAGTCAAGGATCGAACCATTAACCTTTGATTAACGATGGATGAGTCCAAGGTGAAATTCTATTAATAACCATAATCAACTACAATTTTTGAAAAATAATAGTACTTTTTAGCAAATTTGTTAACAAAAAGATCGAAAGAATCACTTAATTGACAATTCAAAAATTAAAACTACTAACACTTTTAAATCAAAGACTAAATATTAGATTACCCAATAACTTGATGAGGAGTAAAAGTGTAATATAATATTCCCTTTTATAATCATCGATTTTTTGGCACATTAAAATACCAAAACAAGAATTGAAAAGATTTTATAATTATTTTTTTTAAAGAAAAGGTCACAAAACCCTCCCTTCATAATCAATCGCTTGTGAGAGATTTTAATATCATACTTATTACTTATAAAATGTATGAAATAAGACTTTATCTTAAAAATTTTAAATCAAGAAAAACAATTTTAAAGGTGAGTATTTTGTTGGATGGAAGAAATGGTTCCTATAGCTAACTGAAATATATGCCTATGTGGAATGATTTTGCCCTCTATTTAATTGTGAATGGAATAATATGATAGATTAAATAAACATAAAAATAAAATTCAACATTGAAAGGGCCATTATAGTGCCAAATGGAGTCTGGCCCTTAAAAGTAAATTGAATGGACAAGCTTTGCCTTTGAAATAGGTTGATAGCCACAATACCTTCTGCGCTATCATTATCACCAACAAAGTCTGCCTTGCTTACTTTATACTTGGAAAGAAGTATATCATCTTACTAAAATTATTATCTAACAATCAATCTTTGATATGTCATTATTATCACAAAATATTTATGAAGTTTATTTCAAAAAAATATTTATGAAGTTCTTTAAAAAGTTATTTATATTTATACTACTCGATCAAAGTGTGATAACCAACAAACTACATAGGAGAGATAAATCGCACTAGAAAGACCTTGTACGGCGAGTTCAACCAAGAAAGTGTTGACAACAACTGAATTCGTGACCTTTTAATATGAGAATCGTAGTCCACTCATCACCGATTCACCAGCCACCTCGGCCTTTTTGGCTATTTTCCTTTTCTATTTTTATTGATAAATATTATTCACACCTTTTTACCTTGAAATAGAATTTTACTTATAGGCCGGTGGCAGGTGCTCTGGAGGTTTCTTTTAAATATTTTAAAATACATTTTATACGTTGTTGTATAGTTTTTTTTTTTTTTTGTTTTTTGTTTTTTGTTTTTGTTTTTGAAAATGACAGTAAATATGATTACTAGATAATATTAGGAAAGTAATCAAGTTGCATTGCTTAGAGTTTCAGCACAAATATTCATCGTGTCCCTCTCTTGCTACATAGAGTCACCCTTTATACTATAAACTTGTAACAGTTACCATAATGACAACAACGACATCCTAATAAGTTACGCTTCCTCCTTAGTTAATTGAGGCGCCCTCCTGCATAAGTGCGTTGGCCTTCCATAACTCTTCTCTTTGATGAGACAGTGCTCTTAATGCGTGGTTTTTTGTAATTGTTCCACCTGCTCTCTGCTCTTGATCATTACTATTTGACTGTCTTGATGATTAGACCAAGTGCACTGGGTCAGTTCTAGTATCTTGTCCAATTATCTTGTCAGAAAGAATTAAGAAAGAACATAATAAATTAAGAGAGTGTAGTAATAATGTAATACGAGAGTAAAATAGTGATTGATTAATTGATTATTTATAAAAAAAAAAGATATAAAAATAAAAAGAAGTAGTGCATGCAGTTCGAGCAACACAATACATGCAAACGTTTTTCAAATTCAAATTTTTTTTTTTTTTGAAGATTCAAATTCAAAAATATCATGCAACATACTAATGTGATAATTTTTTAAAATAATTATTAACCTCTATTAGTAAAATAGAAATAAATTAATAATATTTATTATTTCTCTAAATCAAAATCTAAAAAGATAAATTAAATAATAAAATGTGATTGATTTGATTACGAAAAAGTAAATAGTGCAGCCCGAGTGAGATAATTCATGTAAACGTTTTTCAACTTTACAAATATTATGCAACATGCTATTGTCATAATTTTTTTTACATAGCTATTAATCTATATTGATAAAATAGTAATGAACTAGTAATATTTGTTATTTTTCCAAATTAGAATCCAAAAAGATAATTTAAATAAGAATTGAAACAAACTAATAATATTAAACATATTTTGCCAAGGACCTTGTGGTCCAATGACAGCAAGTTGCTCCGCTTATAGAGAAAATTGTGGGTTTGAGCCTCAATGGAGGCGATATTGACTCTTTGTTTGAGAAAGTAGTTATGAATAGATATTGCATTGTAATAGAGTCGGTAATATAAAAAAATACATTAATTTTTTTTTGAGTTCTACTGACTCTGTTATAGTATAGTATATGTTCATACATACTTTCCCAACCTACACCTCACACAAAGAGTCAATGCCTCCACACCTCTCATTTGAGAAGCAACCGTTATACCGCTCGACCACAAAGCCTTTGGCATTAAACATTAATATTTGATTAAAAAAGAATCTAATATACTAAAATATAAATTTAAAAAATAAATACAAATAATATTATCTTATAATTTAAATAAAATAAAATAGTCTAAAAATTGGGAATTCATTATATTATCTTATTATTTTTTAATTAATTATCTTATCATTTTTTAGATTAACATGAAAATCTACAAAAAAAAGAGAGTACATACATAATATAATTAATTATAATTAAATTGGACCTAATAGCAACAAATTAAAAATTAAAGATCAATTTCAATTAATTAGATCTAATAGCAAATAAATACAAATCAATTTCTCTCTAGATGATTTTACTTTATTAGTAAGTACGTAAATTACTTCAACTTTGCAAATTATTTAACACTAGCATCTTACCCGTGCGATGCACGAACTAAAGATTTAAAATATTATAATTATGTTAGGTTATTAAAAAATTATTAATGTTATTAAATTTCATATATAAAAGGAAATAAGATTTATTTATTTATAAATTTTTATTATTTAATAATTATGTTGATTTGCTACAATAAAATTATGAACATAATTATTTGTAATAATTAAAATAAGAATTGATATATAAGGTGGGTAATTACTACAAAAATAAACTATATTATAATATAAGCTTAATACAAAGTATTTAAAATTACAAATTTTTACTTATCTATATAGTATAGATTATTATTATTATTATTATTATTATTATTATTATTATTATTATTATTATTATTCCGTTTCATGGTAAGCTAATTTTGTTTCTTTTTCCATTGTTTCTGGTAAGTTAATTTCGTTTTCTTTTTCATTTTTTCTGCTAATTTTATTAGTATTAATCAGTGAATTCTTTTTTATTTCTTTTTCTATTGTTTCCTCAAATAATTTTTCCTTTTCTATTGTTTGGGCAGAAGTGTTTGGATCGGAATGCAGGAAATGAGAATTTTGTTAAGATTTTTCTTTTTGTTGTAACCTTATTATTATTAGTCTGTTTCCTGATAAGTTAATTTCATTTCCTTTTCTATTTTACTTGGTAAGTTAATTCCGTTTCCTTTTTCATTTTTCATTTTTACTACTAACATTATTAATATTAATTATTGAATTATGAATCATTTTTATTTTCCTTTTCTATTGTTTGCTAAATGTTCTTTTTCTTTTTAAATTGTCTGGGCTGAAGTGTTTGGTCGTTTGGGCGAGAATAAACGAAATGAAGATTTTGTTTTTAATAATAGTGTGTATATATATAGATTAGTAGCCAACCATCACGTGATGTGTGTGTGTGTGTGTATATATATATATATATATATATAATTTGTCTTATGGCGTAGTACAATTAGGTATAATGCATGCTACAAAATTGATCAGAACAAAGGCATAGATTGATCTACGTACGTACTGACATTTAACATTCCTTATAAATATTATATTTTTATCTCCTACATACAAAGAGTCATCTTAAATTGGGGAATTAATAATTAAGCCTTTACAACTTCAATCTTCATTGGTATCCCATCCAATGCTAGATTCTAATACTTTCTTAGGACACTTTCATAGCATATAAGGACTATAAAAAAATCACTTCTGCAATTCCCTTCCACAAATACACGGGCACGTACGTATTCATCACAAACCTAACTTATTAGCTTCAATAATATATATATATATATATATATATATATATATATATATATATAATACCGTTGGTTTGGCAATCCTGTCATACATGAGTGTGGACAAATTCAAAGAACCAATATATGAAAATAGTTCTTGCATGCACACAACCGAATTATTTATGTGTATGAATATATTTGAAATAAGAATTGATAAAATACACGGGAGAGAATTTACGAAGATATTGTTGTTCAAAACTCCATTCCCAAGTTGGATACATGAGCTTTATCCAACTTTGTGGCACAGTTTCTATTTGGTTTTTAAATTCCTGCACACGGAAGACGTGCTAATAAGCATATGCATACATGTGGGAAACTTAGAAATTGGAAAGAAAACCAAGAGAGAATACATACCACAGGAAATGTTAACGGCAACGGTGACCAGGAACAATGACAACGATCTGCCGTTCTTGAAAAACCTTAGAGAGAATCCGATTCTTGAATCTCTTGTGTAGTACACAGGGGGAGGCAAATCCAAGTTCAGTTCATCTATAGGCGTGGCATAGAGATTTTTTTTATTTGCAGTCAATTAGTAATTCATATTTCCTTTTCCAATTTTCATTTTCAATCAATTAGGGTTTCCTTTTTCATTTTCTGTCAATTAGGTACAATTAAGGCACAAATATTCATGGAAGTTATAATAATAATAATAATAATAATAATAATAATAATAATAATATTATTATTATTATTATTATTATTATTATTATTATTATTATTATTATTATTATTATTATTATTACTCCGTATTAATTATTAATATTGTTCCCATAAATTTATTCATTAATTTTAGAAAATCTAAAGGAAAGTGTTTTAGATTACAAAGATGCCCTGAGTTTGGACGGGAAAATGTTCCCATGCACTTCTATTAGGGGTAAGCGTTCCATGCATAATTTATAGCAAACAAAATGTTCCCATGCACTTCTATTTTGAAGGATTTTGAGTTGCGAACAGAACTTTCGACAAACTACTCGTGTTCGACCTCGGTAAGCGTTCGTTTACGTTCGTTTATTAAGGTAAACGGACATTAACAAACAAAATTTATAGCTCGGTTAATAAACGAACAGAGTCTGAACAGTGGTAAGCTTGTTTGCTAAGAGTTCGTGAACAAGCTCGTTTGTGTTCGTTTAGTAGTATTCGCGAATAAGCTCGTCTAGTGTTCAATTAATAATGTTCGCGAACATGTTTACAAACATACATACATATATATATATATATATATATATATATATATATATATATATATATAAGGTCATTTAGTTGTGTTGTTTGTTTGATTATTGTTTGTGGACATAGATTATTTCTTGTTCACGAACAAATTATGAATTATGTTCATGAACATGTGCAGGTGTTTGGTTATTAAGTGTTCACGAACGTAAATGAATATGTTTGTTAATGTTAACGAACATGTTAACGTTCGCGAACACGATTGTGAACTTGTTCGTTAACGTTAACGAACACGTTCGTGAACGTGTTCGCGAACGTTAACGAACATTAACGAACGCTTAACAAACGAACACGAACAGGATTTTTGAAAACCTTAACAAACGAACACGAACACTCCAAAATCCTTAACAAACGAACACGAACCGCCTCCGTTCGTTTATGTTCAGTTCGTTAACAACCCTAACTTCTATTTTATATATATATATATATATATATATATATATATATATATATATATATAGTTTAATCTCAATAAAATTATTGTTTACTTAATTAATAAATATTTAAAATTTGTAAATTACGACAAAAAACATTAATCTAATTTGATGAATACATAAAAATGTATGTGTTCATTGTTTTATATTCTGGAGGCTAATTTCATTTTTAATCAATTAGGGTTTCCTTAACCTAATGGGGTAGCTCAAGTGGCAAGTGAACTCTTTGTGGGGAGGAATTTCGGGAAAACCCGAGTTCAATTCCGACAAGTGATGATTCCCCCTGGGCCAGCTCCCGTGCCTCTTGGAGCGAACGTGGGTGGACCCCGGACCGTTAAACGGACGGAGAGAAAGACCCTGTAAATTGACCCAAAATTTTTTTAGGGTTTTCTTTTTCATTTTCTGTCAATTAGGTGCAATTAAGGCACAAATATGCATGGAAGTTATATCAATATTATTATTATTATATTATTATTATTATTATTATTATTATTAATTATTAATATTGTTTCCATTAATTTATTCATTAATTTTAGGAAAGCCAAAGGAAAGTGTTTGAGATTACAAAAATGCCTTAAAGTTTGAGCGGGAAAAGGTTCCCAGGCACTTCTATATATATATATATATATATATATATATATATATATATATATATATATATATATGTCTCTTGTTCATCAACTCCGAAATTTGAGGATAATTTTGCCACTTCTTATGAATAGTTAATTGATAATTAACATGAGTTTGACTATAGTGTATTACTTTTTTAACCATTCAATTTACTCGGAAATTATTTAATAATTGACTAACTTCACAAATTATTACTCCCTACATCCTATATATGCCCTTCTATGAATGTAGTAAAACGCTTAAACGCTTATCCAAATGCCACTTGACTCCACTACAACACTAGGTGTTCGCATGTGTAGGTTAATGATAAAATAATATATAGATAATGATGAAATATTTAGGATAATGCTATATCTATATGGGTTATAATCTTTTACCTTGATTTTAATTAATTAAAATAAATCAAGCACGCTTAATTATGTAACTATTGTATGTTAACCACGCTTAACCACAGAGTTCTTTGATTATTTGGTTGTCATATCCTACTTAAAATCAATTCGTGATAAATAGGTGGACATTAACCATTTAGCCACATCCCTCAATAGTAAGTCACAACGCCACGTCTCGAATCGAACATGAGCTGAACTCGATTAACCGGATCAATGCCCAACAGTTTGTAATTTTAATTTCTACGCGATATAAATAATTGTGATAATACTTATATAATAATACATCGTTTGATAAAAATATATGATATGACTAGCATCTTTAGTCAAATGGACTAAAACATTAATACGCTACTCGAAACTAGGTATTTTGTGGCGATTTTCTAATTTGGTTTCTTGGCAATTCTATACGAAAGGTTATAGGTTTGAGTCCCATTTTGATAAAAATTGTTGACATAATCACGTTGAACAGATATTATAGTTAGATTAAATAGTAGTTATCAAAAAAAATTGCTAGAATGTTACATCGCGGTTGGTTATGTGTGCTGCGAGATGATTCCATGACTATTTTGAAGAGAACCACTATAAAATAGAAAAATCTGCAAATGTTATCTAATGGTGAGCTCTGGGTAAAACTCGTCTTGTCACTTTAGATGACAAAGGATAACAATAAGGTAAACCAGTCTACATTGTTCATAGTTGACTAGCTCAAATCAAGAAAGTCAATAAACAACTCTCCCAAAAAGTTGAACTTGAAACCTTGTGATTACCAAACTAACTGTTTGACTAACTTGACACGATGTTAATATTCTATAAATTAACTTAAGGGAACATGACATATTTGGTCCTTGAATTATACCTTAAGTATAGACTCAACTCTTCAATTATTGATGTGTATACTTTCAAGTATAGACTCAAGAATCAAATATATCGTTTTCTCTTAATTTATTAATTAAGTAGTTTTGCGAAATTAATAGATGAATATATATGAAATAATGTAATGTAGAAATATATTGAAGATATACCGAAATTAATCGGAGTATTAATAAGAGTAGTTACTCATGATAATATTTCAAACATCGTATAATGCAATAAATAAAGCATCAAATAAATACACAACTGGAATTTGATAATACACTTTGGAGAACACCTCATAATCTGCGGAGCCACGCCTAAAACTTTTTCAATCAAGATTAACCCACGGTTTTTATAATTACAAGGTTCAATGAAGTACAAAACTAGGTTTACCACCTATTTAAACACTAACCTTGTAAAGCAACTCTTTGAAAAAGTTAACAAATAGAGTTTGAGCTAATTCTACCAATTACACAACTTGTTATGATATCAAATGGAGCAGCTTCTCCAGATAGTACTTCAGTCAGTCCTTTGTGTTGAAGTTTCTTCCCGACTTCTTGTGAATAATATGTTTGAATTTTCCCTTGAAACTTTAACTTCTTATATTACAATGCTCCCAATTTATAGTGTTTAGACACCATAAAATTAGGTCACTTTGCTTGTTTGTAGATCACTCCCTCCATGTACAAGAAGTGTGGTTGAAGATCAATTTAATTAATTTCATCCACAGATTAGTTGAGAGGATAATGCATCAGCTGTCAGCACATCAAGGATGTTGGTCCCGAGGGGATGGAGTACAAGTCTAGAGAGGGGGGGGGGGGGAATAGACTTGTATAAGATTTTGCAAATCTTTTTCAACCTCTCGTGAGCAGTAGACTTAGGATGTTTAAGTCTAACTTCTCACAAGTTGAAGACAAAGTTTTATGCGCATCGGAAATGTTATCCCTTTTTAGATTAGCACTAGGTTTGATCTTTCGAGAGGTGAGATTAAGTATGCAATGCAGTTCGAGAGGTTAGATAGTTAGCGAGAAATAAGAGCATAAAGTAAATGCGAAAGAGATTTTTAAGTGGTTCGGCCAACACTGTTTACTTCCACTCTTCTTCTAGAAACTCCCTAGAAGGATTGCACTAACTTTCCTTTAGTACAATGACGAGCACTTGAGCTTTGATCACTAAGCCAACCTCAAGTCTCACGAGCGCTTGAGCTTTGAACACCAAGCCAGCCTCAAGCCTCACACTTCAGGTTTTTCGCCCGCTTCCTGTTACTCTACCTCTCCTAGGTTTTTCACAAGACAGCCTCCAAGCTACTCCGCCTCTTCTTACTTTCTCCAAAGTAAGGTGGTTGTTTTGATCACGGTTGATCTTCAATCTCCAATCTGATCAACAACTTGCCGTTGGATATTTCCTTGTAGAACAGCTTTGATCACCTTCTGGATATGTATGATTTTAATCTTTAAAACTCTCTCAAACACTAAGATGTGTTTTCTCGCACTTGTGAATATCTAATTAATATTCCCATATTAGCACTTTTCTCGATTGCACTTGTGAGCTTTTCAAATTATTCACTTTGTGTGTTTTCTTGAGCAACTATTTTTTTCTTGTCTTCAAGTGCCTTTTATAGAGAGATTTGGAATAATTCCGTTGGAGGGAAAATTATTCCGTTTGAATTCTTGATCCCATGCTGATCATGGGACTTGTATTCGTTCAGCATGTTTCATGGAGTGGTGGGATTGAAACTTGAGCCATTTGTCTTGTAGTGGATATTCTTTATTCCACTTTCTTGGGTCACGAGGTCAGGCTTCTTCTCTTAGAAAGTATTCCTTTTTATATTCCCACTAAGCCTTGTTTTATGGGTGAAGACCATTCTTGGTCTAGTGCTCCTTTTGAATGTTGGTTGTGGAATTCTGACGTGGACTCCACTTCAAGGTCTTTTGAACATGTAGATAACTTAGCATGTTTTGATCGTACCTCCTTTCCTTAGTGCGTCTTATTTAAAAACTCCATGATATTATTCTTCTCCAAACTTGATTGATATCCATCCACCGATGTCTCGAACTTTTCATCCATCGGAAACGTTCTGACCTCTCGAGACATAGTTGATGTCTCGAACTAAACTGATGTCTCGAGACTTAGTTGATGTCTCGCAGACCCTTATTCTTCCTGCGATGTTTCTTGACATCTTGTGCCATCTTCTGATCTCTCAAAGACAAAACTTACAACACGAAACTTCTAAAGTGTTCACCCAAGTTTACTTTGAGCCTAAATATTTTCCGGATTAAACTTATTTACCCGGTTGTATTCGTGCTCTTAGCTTACTTAGCGAACTTACATCATTTTGCCTATACTTCAAGATTAGGGTGATTTTTCTAAACATTTGGTATCATCAAAACTAATTACATGATGTTCCTAACAAAGGACTGTTTCTCCATTCCATAAAAATAGCCTCCACTATTTACAGATTATATTTCTCAAACTAACAAATATTTTATTTATATTTACAATAGATGAACATATACCAACACAATAAATTAAACAAAATAAACTTAATTAAAATTTTCATATTAATTACGTACAAACAATATATATATTGATAAATAATCTTTATCAGTGATATGATATAATATAATGTAAAGAATAAATATATGGCGAGCAGCTCAAGCACAAAAAACACGCAACAAATCAATGAGCCTCTGAGAGGGCAACCCTAAACCTAGTTCCGGAGACAATGAACACGATGTTGAAGAAGAGAAATGGCGGAATCAGGGGGATAGAGGGCGTAAGAGAAGAGAAGAGAAGTGACAAATACCTAGGGCTAAGTCTCTAATTATTGTTTTTTTTTTACTTTTTAATTTAAATTATAGTATAATAGGCCAAAATAACGTGGTTTAAATTATTAAGGTTAAAATTAAAAAAATAAAAAATAGCGACCCCCATTAATACATCCGCCGCCACTGAGATTTAAAAAATCTTAAATTTTAGCAACAGATTTAATAATCCGTCACTAAAATGATAAAACACCTTGTATATTTAGTGACGGAATTATAAATCCGTTGCTATAATATTTTTTTTTTTTTAAATCCGCTTGTAAATTTAGCGACGGATTTTAAAATCCGTCGCTAAATAGTAAAAAAATCTCGCTAAGTATATTTAGTGACAGATTCAAAAATCCTTCGTTAATTTATAGCAAATAAAAATTTTGGAATTATCCCGCAAAAAATATCCATCGCTAATCTGTCGCAAATTCGTCACTAGTTTTTGCGCAAAAGTTTAACGCTAAAAATTTGCTACGTATTTAGCGACGAAAATTTTCCGTCGCAATGTCATTGCAAATCTCTCACTAATCCGTCACTAAATGTTCATTTAACAAAAAAAAAAAATTGTCAATAAATTGTCCCAGAATAAGTCCGTCGCTTTTTTGCGTTTTTTTTTGTAGTAAAACAATATAAACTTAATTAATATTTTCATATTAATTACGTACAAATAATATATATTGATAAATAATTTTTATCAATGTTATGATATAATGTAAAGAATAAATATATGGGATTTGTGAGATATATAATGGTATTGTGGTGGTAAATAACAAGATTGAAACATGCAATAAAGATAGGCAGATAAACCAAATGTCAATAAACTACGTTGTCACGTACGTTAGGTAATGATGTTTCATATGTGTTCCCCAAGTTCTAAGAATATGGTTATTGAAGCCATGTGAGGCACATGCAGCCGACCGATGACTGTTTCTTTCCAGGGAGCTGAGGATGCTCTTCCAAATTAATTTGTGATAAGTGATTGTAGAATTTTATTAATAATATGTCTCAATTTTTGTTGGCAATTTTCATTTAATTTTTTTAAAAAAATACATCTGCAAATTTTTTAAGTAGAAAATTAAAAATTATAATAAATTGGGTGAGCTCTTGATGCTCTCTAACGGATACTTTTAAATAATAATGGTTCTGTCATGTTTTTTTTTTTTTTTTTTTTTTTTTTTTTTTGTCGTCGTCTCAAATTGGCCATGTAATACTACTCAACGTGTATTCTCATCCCTATTGAAATGTATGTAAAACTTCTTTTATTTTTTTAATACTACTGACTCTGTTACAACATCAAACGAATTTTAAATTATAACTCTTTTTTGTTAAATCTCCTTATATATACATATTTTTAAAATAGGTTTATTAGTAAAAGTTTACATTTAAAATTTTTTGTCAAAGTTTTCAATATAGTATTAATATTTGAAGTGTTGTATAATTTTGATCAAAACTATCAACTTTATTTTTTGAGACGAAAAAAATCTACAATTATTACTTGAGATGTGAAGTAAGTAAACCCCTCCCCTTTTTAATAGTCTGAAAAAATTGTTAAGTTGGTTGATATTAAGATGTGGTTTGACTTGAATAGATGACTTATACTCCGTAATATCATAAAATAATCAATTAAATCAATAAAAGTTTTATAAAAGAATTGATTAGTTTTTTGTAAGAGATGCAGCCATTCTAAAGTTTTCCTTCTAATTTTATCTTTCTTATGTGGTGTCATCTAATTGAATTATTTAATATTTAATTAAAAATATGTGCAGTCAATTAATTTATAACACCCTATAAATATATGTCACATCATGAGGAGAAATTTAGGAGGTAAATAACTCTTTTTTTTTTTTTTGTTTTGTAAATTCATCATTTATTCTTGCTAGGTAAGTGATGTGGTATATACGATCCTGTACACGAATACATATAAATGTCTATGAGCTCGGGCTACGATGACAGTGGGTCAGAGGGTTCCGAGTCTCTCTTTCCTGCATTTATAGGGGAGTAAAAGGAGACACTTTCCGGTCCCGGGGCGTTACCGATTCATTCACGTGTGTTGAGGTTCCTAACCTTCTCTTTTATAGTGCAGTTGGGTCTAACCAAGGGAATAAAGCTTAACTTTCCAAGTGGGTAAGGACAGATATCAGATAGCCCGTCCAGACCTGAGATGGTCGGGTAGGACCAAACAGAGGAGCGGGTATTGCTGCATAATAGGCTCTAGTCACTCTTTATAAGGTTAGGTCGGTGGCTCTGAGGTCAGTTTATGATTGGGAAAATTTCCTCACCGGTTTGTCTTTATACCATTACCGAACGGATTATAGCATATGTATATCGAGCAAAGGGATATTCCCCACAAATTAAATTGTAAACGTATAATACTTTAATGTGTATCTTCATTTTTTTTTAATACTATTGACTCTATTATAAGGTAGTCCCACCACCGGAGTTCGATCTTGTGACTTTTCCTCAAGGAGAGTCATAGAAGTGTCATCTGAACACAAGATGTTTGACAATTTGAAAAAGCTATCAATTATCTTCTCTAGCAAATGTAAAATTGAATTCAACATTTAGAGCGATGAGGTTATCCTCTTTGCATTTACATGCCTTTAAAAAAGAATAAAAAATTTAAGGTGAAAGAATAATGACAAAGTAATATCTTTTGATAGTTGGTCTTTTGTTATGGACTTGTGGACAACTTAGAGCTTGTGATGCTCTTCTTAAAGTCAAGACTAGAACTCCAGAAAAAAGAATAGAACCCCTCTTTTATATATATATATATATATATATATATATATATATATGGGTTCCCGTGCGGTTGGCTTTCTAAGGTGAGGTTGTGCCGTTATTTAGGTGCGTGGTTTTCCTTCTTAAGGTGCGTAGTTTGTGTGCTTAAGGTTCGTCAGTGTTGAAACTTAAGGTGCTTCAACTACAGTTAAGTGTGTGGCTTTCCTTCTTAAGGTGTGTTATTTTCCTTCCTAAGGTGTGTAATTTGTATGCATAAGGTGCGCCAGTTGTTGAAACTTAAGGTGCGCCATTTTAAAACTTTAGGTGAGTAGTTTGTGTTCTTTAGGTGTGTGGTTTGTGTACTTAAGGTGCGCGATTTTAAAACTTTAGATGTGTGGTTTGTGTTCTTAAAGTGCTTTGTTTGTGTACTTAAGGTGCATAGTTTTTGTGCACTTAAGGTGCGTCATTTTAATGCTTAAAGTGCATGACCGCACAACCGTACGGGAAGCTATATCCGCACCTGAATCCTTCCCTATAACCGTACTTGAACCATTCCATATATATATATATATATATATATATATATATATATATATATATAAATCTGTTCAAATGTGACCACGCTTTCCCGTGCGATCGGTGCGGTTCACACCACTCAATGTTAGAAAATGCACCACTGAATGTTAGAAAATGCACCCTAATGAAAATAAACAAAAACACCATAAAACACACCACACACTCAAAATAATGCACCATAACTCCCCAGCCCCTAATGGTGCACTTGCTAACACTGTGTGGTGTATATTCACATACCTAGTGGTATATTTTTTGATAATGCATACCTAATGATGCACATTTGTGTGGTGTATTTTCTAACATTAAGTGGTGTATATTTGTATACATAGTGGTGCGGCCGTACTGACCGCACATTAAGGGACGACCACACTTGATGATGACATATATATATATATATATATATATATATATATATATATATATATATATAGGATCGCGTTCTGGTGCGTACTGACCGCTCAAGAGAGAACTGCGGAAGAATCACAACGCGCCACGTGTCCGGAATGTAGTTGCACATAACGTTATAACTATGTGCACGTAATGTTATAACTAGGTGCACATAGGTGCACCCAGGTGCATAAGTGCTAACAAGGTAAATTACTTGCACCTGTAAGTGAAAATAGGTGCACACGTGCAAGTAAAATGTATTACAAGTGCAAGTAAATTGTACAATGAGCATCAATACTAAGTGCACATAATGTTATAACTAGGTGCACCTAATGTTATAACTAGGTGCACATAGGTTGCACCCAGGTGCATAAATGTTAACAAAGTAAATTACTTGCACAAGTGCAAGTAAAAATGTATTGTAGATACAAGTAAAATGTATTACAAGTGCAAGTGAATTGTACAGTGAGCATCAATACTAAGTGCACCTAATGTTATAACTAGGTGCACCTCATGTTATAACTAGGTACACCTAGGTTGCACCAGGTGCATAAATATTAACAAGATAAATTACTTGCATTTGTAAGTGAAAATATTTGCGAAAATAGATGCATGAATATTAACAAGTTAAATTACTTGCACTTGTAAGTGAAAATATGTGCGAAAATAGGTGCACTTGTAAGTGAAAATATTTGCGAAAATAGATGCATGAATATTAACAAGTTAAATTACTTGCACTTGTAAGTGAAAATATGTGCGAAAATAGGTGCACTTGTAAGTGAAACTAGGTTCACCAAAGTTCCAGTTATTTACGAAAATGCCACCGCATCTTTTTTTTTAAATTGCATCTGATTTGTTGATCTGGACACGTGGACAGCTGTGAAGCATTCTCATTTCTTACGTGGGCGACAGTACGCATGAGAGTGCAACCCTATATATATATATATATATATATATATATATATATATATAGGATCGCGTTCCAATGCATACTGGCCGCCTAGGAGAGAAATGCGGACGAATCACAGCGCGCCACGTGTCCGGAATGTAGTTGCACCTAACGTTATAACTAGGTGCACGTCATGTTATAACTAGGTGCACACAGGTGCACCCAGGTGCATAAATGTTAACAAGGTAAATTACTTGCACCTGCAAGTGAAAATAGGTGCACACGTGCAAGTAAAATGTATTACAAGTGCAAGTAAATTGTACAATGAGCATCAATACTAAGTGCACCTAATGTTATAACTAGGTGCTCCTAATGCTATAACTAGGTGCACATAGGTTGCAACCAGGTGCATGAATGTGAACAAAGTAAATTACTTGCACAAGTGTAAGTAAAATGTATTGCAGATGCAAGTAAAATGTATTACAGGTGCAGGTGAATTGTACAGTGAGCATCAATACTAAGTGCACCTAATGTTATAACTAGGTGCACCTAATGTTATAACTAGGTGCAACCTATGTTATAACTAGGTGCACCTAGGTTTCACTCAGGTGCATGAATATTAACACGGTAAATTACTTGCATTTGTAAGTGAAAGTATTTGCGAAAATATGTGCATGAATATTAATAAGGTAAATTATTTGGACTTGCATGTGAAAATAGGTGCGAAAATAGGTGCACTTGTAAGTGAAACTAGGTGCACCAAAGTTCTAGTTATTTACGAAAATGCCACCGCGTCATTTTTTAAAAATTGCATCTGATTCGTTAATCTGGATACATGGACGGCTGTGAAGCGTTCTCATTTCTTTCCTGTGCGGCAGTTCGCATGAGAGTGCATCCCTATATATATATATATATATATATATATATATATATGAGAAGTTAATTATATTCCTCCAACAGTTAAGAAATATAGTTAATTATTTAATAATATTCATAACTTCCCAAGTGTTTTCTCAACTTCTTCAATTCCCATTTCCCAACTGCTACATGGTTTCTTCCTCTTCACCCACATCATCATGTGGATCCCACTCTTCCATCATACCCCTAGGAAATACAATTGTATCAATTTGTTCCAATTTCTTCGGGTCTAAGTTCCCTTCTTCTTTAGGTTTTAATTTTTTTTGCGATAAAGTGATCAATTTTCTTTAAAACACCATAAATAATTTCTTTTTAAAAATCACTATTAAATATTTTATTTAAAAATGATAAAACACCCAATTCAGTGGATAATTCATATATAAATCTAAGAAAAAAAAATGGTGATCCATCATCAGTCGATCTCCCGCCACCTACCACCCCAACACCTATTGTGCCCCAAATGCAAATTGCTTACATATCTAACATGGACCAGCTCACAATCTCCATGTGCTCACTGCCGCCTCAACTCCCTACTAATCACACAATAATATAATATATCATTGTCGATAAAATCTTTTATCAAAGTTGAAAATTTTTGAAATATTTTATATAACAATAAGATTTCTATTAAATATCTTAACTTGAAATGTTGTGTTACTTCACTAATCACTACCACTAAAATCTCAACTTTTAAGGTTTAAGGTTTCGTCGCAGCAATAAGTTTTTAATACTCTGAAGTCACTCACTAGATTACTCTAAATTAGGGATGGTAGTACATTGTGTGCCCTTTCATTTAACACTTTCAAAATTGCCCCAAACCTGTTTATCAACATAATATGTAAACAAAGGTGGAGCCAGAAAATATGTTGGGGGGAGTGAGAAAAAAGAAACAAAATACTCTCTTCATCCAATTATGTGTATTATTCGGTTAACGAGGCTTAATTGAAGTTATTTTTAATTCAATTTTTCATAATATTAAATTTAGTATTAGTATACAAAATTTATATATTTAGAAACTATGCTAAAAGTATTATTCAACCAAAAAATCAAATTTAAAAATTAATAAAAAATAATAAAGAAAATAAAGAAAGAAGAAATGGTTGATTTGACCAATAAATAGTAAGTAGGATAGATAAAATGGGACAGAGAGAATAATTGGTAAGTTTTAAACATTTACTTATATAAATAAATAAATAAATAAATAAATAAATATATATATATATATATATATATATATATATATATATATATATATATATATAACGGATCAAGTGAAAAAGAAGCCTTAGGTGAAAAATATGAAGTAATCTCATCCATTGATTCAGTCCAGATCAATGTTCAGAATGAAGAGCAATTAAAAAAAAAAAAACTCGGTGACATTATGGCACAACTTTTTTTTTTTTGTCTTCTAGAGCATTTTTCCTTTCATGCAGAGCACATTGTTATGCCTTCCAGAGCACATTGTTATGTCTTCCAGAGCACAATGTCGTGCTTTCATAGTGAATATTGTTATGTTTTAGAGTGCATATTGTTGAGCCTTCCAGAGCACATTCCTTGCAATGCACATTGTTGTGTCTTTCAGTTTTTTGATCATAGATGTTATATATATATGTATGTATGTATGTATGTATATATTAAAAATGTTTTTTTTTTGAAGGCAAAAATGTGCACTGTAAGTAGAAAAATATGAAACAACTATTGAAAAGCCTAAATTTAATGCATGATCTTCAACACAAATCATAAAAGGTCACAAAATTCAACTAAAATTAGTTATTAGTGATTCATTCATGATCAAACATTTATAATATATTATATATATATATATATATATATATATATATATATATATATATATATATATATATATATAAAGAACATCTGATCTTGAATGAATAACTAATTACTAAGGTGCGTGATTTGTATGCTTAAGGTGCGTGATTTTTGGAAGAATATCATGTATTAAATTTAGTCTTTTCAATAATTATTTCATATTTTCTACCTTACAATACACATTTTTACCTTTTTAGAGTTCTAGTGCACATTTTCCCTTCTTCCAAAGCACATTGTTTTGCCTTATAGTGCACATTGTTGTGCCTTCAAACTTTAAGGTCGTAGCCCTAAGTGCTTGACACGTTCAAAGCCTTCCGACTCCGGAGAGCAGTCAAGGCCAGAGCCTACTTTCTACTGCTAACAGCAAGCAGGCTAAGGCAAGGGCCAAAGGCAAGGGCAAGGCGAGGAAGTAATTGCAATTCCTTGAGGTGCATGGAAGTTGGTCTGGGCAGACTAGGGTGTCTTTTCTTGTTGATGATTATATCTTGTGGTTCCAATCTGCTTAAATAAAATGAAGGTTTTATTTTCATGTCTATATCTTTATTTGATATAACAGACATATAACGGAATCATCAAATTCATACACTACGAAATCAGACTAAGTAAAAGTCTACAAAGTCTTCGGATCTATAGCTGAAAAACATGAATCCTTATACTCACGAGGATTTGTGAAGTACTCCTTCTTGATCGAGTACTGAGACCATTACGAAGACTCATGGATTTGATTTTGTCAAGAAAGGAAGAGGAGATGTTAAGACAGTTTCAAAAGTCTTGGTCGATTTCTTAACGACCGAAGACTTATTCTCAAGACATCTCTACGAGGAGTTGGTTATCAACTCGGGATAATCTTTGTCAGAAGACTAATCTATGGACTACAATGGGTTATTGAACTGAAGGGATGATGACCATTTATCTCAAGTGAACATGGAGTCGTGCACCAACACGTGTCATCCTCTGATTAGCGTGAGAGATCGGAGCATGCGCTCCACTATCACCTTGAACGGACGAACTGTCAAAGTTGAAAGGACTTGCATTTATTGAAAAGATAGAGTAATGAGTGCACCCTCTCTCTACATTTAATTTAATGCCAGTTTTCACAAAGTGGGAGTAGTGTTGTTTGTGTCCTAGCCGGTCAATATGGAATGTTGCCTTATTTGCCTTTTGATAAGACTCCGAGATACCCTTATTTCAGGCACATTTTAGGGTGTTTTATCGCGTCTATAGCATCCTTATTTGGTAAATTATGTGCGTAAATGCTTGAAAATCACTAACTGATGCACAAAAGCCATTTTTAGCTTAAAAAAAGTAAAACAGGAGCCCCGGGAGCAAATAGGACCAAAAGATGAGCTTAAAGAGCAAACCAGGCAAGAGCGGAGCCCCGGAGGACCAATCTGGAAGGCCACACGCGTGTGAGCAAGCGTGAAAACTTTCCAGAAGCTTCCCACGCACGCTCATACGCGTGTGAGAGGCGTGGAGACGGTGATGCGCGAATTTCAGCTAGGGTTGTCATTTCGGAGACTATTTAAACCCCTTTGATGAATTTTCAGAGGAGGATTCCAGAATTTTAGTTTTCCCTTTTCTTAGTTTTTCCTTTGGAGAACTTTCTCCATTTTTCTTAGTTTTTAGATTAGATCAATCTCCATTGTAGAAGACAACAAGCTTGGATTGAAGATCTTCTTCTCTCTAGGTGATCTCTATTTCATTTCTATAATTTTAGCTATCTTGTTCTTGGATTAAATTAGCTTTTGCTTGCATTTCATATCATGAGTAGCTAATTTAGTCTAGGGATTTGGATTGTGTGATTGAATATTGCTTTTGTGATGATCTTATTTCTATATCTTGGATCTATGAGTTTGTGTTGATGGATTATCTATTCTTGTCTTTTGATTGTTGTTTTGATGAGATCTTGTTTGGATTTGGCCAATCTAGATGAGAGATTGAGCTCTTGACTCTTTCATGTCTTTGATTAGAGTTAGGATTTGAAGCTTTACACAATCTTGACTCTTTCATGTCTTTGATTAGAGTTAGGATTTGAAGCTTTACACAATCAAAGTTCCTTTTGCTTAAGTTAGGATTTGAAGCTTTACACAATCAAAGTTGGATTTGAAGCTCCTATGGACTTCTTAAGAATAGTAGGATAGTGTGTAGCTTAAGTGTTTGATAAAATTCCTCTTAGAAATTTGGATGCTTGAAGGCATTCCTAAGTCAAAGAAGCCTTAGTACACAAGGTGGAAAAGGACTAAGGACTAAGATGCGGATCTCAGCGCTGCACTATGCTTACTTCCCAGGGGTTCACCTATCCTGTGACTGCCGAAAGTCAAGCACGCTTAACCACAGAGTTCTTTGGTTATCTGGTTGTCATATCCTACTTAAAACCAATTGGTGATAGGTAGGTGGACATTAACCATTTAACCACATCCCTCCATGGTAAGCCACAACGCCACGTCTCGAATCGAGCAGGGGCTGAACTCGGCCAACCTTGCCGACGCCCAACAATCCCCCTCCCAACACCTGCATCAACCTTTGTCTCTTGGACGGTTGCAACTCTGATTGGTCACGTCAAACGGATCTCAGCCAATCACAGAGCCTCAATCTCTCTATAAATAGATCACAACCAAGGGAGGGGGAGGTATCCTAACTCCTAATCCTTTGTGTTGTCTTCTATTTTGCAGGAATGGATAAAGGGAAGGGCAAGAAGGCGTGTTCTGAAGAGAAACCTGTCAAGAAAAGGTTCTCTTTTCGGCTGTTGTTGAAAGAAGGAACAAGCAAAATCAACAAGTTGAGAGAAGAAAAGGGAGAACCTCTCAAAGGGGACACATCTGCACATCCTCTAGAACTCTCTGATTCGGAATATGAGGATTACGTGCCCAAGCCACCTACCATGTCTGTCCCAGGCTTCTATTCCGGAGGTATAGCTCCACCTAACGAGGAACCCTACTGGCCGGATCCAGACCTCGTGCCAAGGCCAACTCCTCCACCCTCCATGAACTATACTGGAGATAATGCTTGGAATGACATCCAAAGATGGTACCAGCAGGATCAGGCTCCAAACCAGCCAGCAAATGAAGCCTTTGATGAGGACTATCTTCGCTACCTTGCGATGCTTGAGCCAGATGATGTATCTGACAAGTCCTCGGTGCTTGAAAATGAACCGGCTTATGGACCTATGGCCCCATCTTGGGTCCCTGATGCTGCCCCAAGTGCTCTACCAGCTCCAAGCCCTCCTACCACGGAGAGCAGCCAAGGACAAAGCCTTATGTCAACTGCTAATAGTAGGCATGCAAAGAAGAAGGGCAAAGGCAAGGCAAGAAAGTAGTTGTCATGCCTTGTAGCAAAATCAGGGTTGGGTTGGCCAGTTTAATATGTTATCTTGACTGTCACTTGTTATCCTTCAAATGAATGAAACTATCTTTTAATTGCGTAGTCTGTCATTCTCTTTTCCAAAGTGTTAAATCTTCCCGAAGGGTAACAAACTCAATGGCTAAACATCTATCAGTACCGAAGACTGATAATGCACACAGCACATGTGATGACCGAATTCATATTGACTGAAGGATTGAACCACCGAATCCTTAACACCGAGGACTCTCTGTGTGATTTTTGTGATCAAATGGTCAAATATGTATCGTGCTGAACAAGTCTCAGGATGGAACTCACTTATAACCGTTCAACTTGAGAACGTGGGATCATGGTTGTACACGTGTCAGTGCCCCATTCGAGGAAAATGCCGAAGCATGCGCTCCAACTTCTCTGAACCGTCTGACATGAAAGGACGGGCCATCAAGATGTGACGGTAAAATGAGTGCATTTCTCTCTCCTCATTAAATAGCTATTTTTCACCTTATGGGAAACTACTCTTATCAGTACAAACCTCGACCACGGCTTTATGCCATTTTTGTCCTTTCATTAAAGGGCATTTAAGGGCTTTTGTCTCTTGCTCTTAAATTCGCTCCACTTTCTCCAAAATGACCCGATTCACCCGATCCACCATCTCTCACCATATATAACCTCCTATACCTCTCACTTTTTACCTTTTACCCTCCCAAAAGCACCGTTATCCTCTTAACCCTAAAACCTCTCTAAAAATACCAAAAGTTGAGAATCATGTCATCATCTGGATCAAGTTCTTCATCTGAAAGTTCAAGTTCATCCTCCAATGACGTTGCTAATGTTCATGGTCCACCGCCAAAACCCTCACCCACGCCGGAAAAGATACCAGCCACTCAAGAACCGTTCAGACCTCGACAGATAATAACATGTCCATGTGAAGATGTGGAAGTTTTCAAGTTCTTCTCCACAGTTGTTAAAGGTCAGAAGGCAAACCATTGCATGGTTAAGGCCGGTTCGATGCTTGATGTTGACGGTTTTCTTGATAAAGTTCTTGACAAGGAGTTTGGAAATCACGTTGTGAAGTGCCTTGAGGACGGTAATCTTTACAAATTTGTTACTTTCAAACATAAAGCCTGGTATCCCATTGATGTGACACAGTTCTATATAAATGCTGAAATACAAACTGTCAATGGTGTTGTTGAAATTCACTCAATAGTTAATGGCACTGAGGTTGTGATTTCTCATGAAGACATTAGGAGAGTTTTTGACTTTCCTATCTGTGGGGATGGTTTCCATCCGGACTGCTCTGAGAAGAAATATAGCAGAAAGAAGATGTGGAAAAAGATGAAGGGTCATTCACAACCCTCATCCTTCCCGTCCATTTTGAAGAAGAAGAAGTTGAAACTGGATTATGAGTTTGTCGTAGACATCTTGAACAACATTGTTGAGAGCAAACAATCTGGAACTGATGACATATCTGACAAAAAGATGCGGATGTTGTGTGCACTTCTGGAAAATTACCCTGTTGATTGGTCAAGGGTGATTTTTGACTTTTTGGTAGATAATGTTCAAACAGGTGTTAATCCTACGACCAGATGGATTTTTAAGGTTCTTGGGTATGGATTCATGCTCAGTACACTTCTGAGAGATAAAAAGGTGAAGTTGCGCATGGGAACTGCCTCACACAGAACTCATTATCACATGACCTCCAAGCCACCTAATTAGCTCAAGAGAAAGGCGGATGAACTGGAAGCTGCCTTGAGAAAGGAACAGAAGAAGTCACAATCCAAATCGTCCAAAAGTTCGGTTGGACAGGGGGAATCTGAGATGGCTAAAGGCCATGGTTCGGAAGGCTCTACACACCAACCAAAGATACAACCCGAGCCCTCAAAACCGAAAGCCTCCAAACATGCTGAACCCTCGAAGAGCACCGAATCCTCACTTGAGGAAGAGCCAGAAAAGTCTTCTAAGAAGCGTAAGGCAGGAAGTCTGGAAGCTGCCCAGAAGAAGAAGTCAAAAAAGCATAAATCTAAACATTCTAAGAGATCGCATGAGAAGGATCTCACCGAAGTCTCAGAAGGTCGCGAGGCTGAAGGAAAGCGAGCCGAATCCTCTCATGAGGAGGAGGCAAAGGCATCAGAAGAAGTCACTAAGAAAAGGAAGGCAAAACAGCTTCGACGTCCAAAAAAGAAACAAAGAACTAATCAAATTGACGAAGTTGAAGTTGAAGTTGAACATGAAACCCAATCAACTGCTGTCTTACCAGCAGAAGAGGAACCGAGGGAAGCTCAACTTGAAGATTGTCACCGAGTTCTTCCCCCTCATCTTGATCTTTCCAGGGAAGATAGTAATGAGGAAGATCAAATGCCTCTTACTAGGCTATCGAAACCGACGACTCATCAAATCGAATCACCCTCTGAACCATCTATCTTGGAGTCTTTACCGCCTCCCGAACCCTTGGTTACTGAACCTGAAAGTCCCATTGCTCCTATACCCAGAACACAACAGCTGGTAATCACTTTGCCACGAAATGAGTCAGGATCCGACTCAACAATGATAGAGGAAGAATCTGATGGTGATGATACTGAGGTCTGTGATCAATCTTATAGACCAATGTCTGCAATAGTTCGACGACAAATCACAGAACATTTGTCTCCTTCCATAGCCCGTATAATGCTCACTCTTGATTACATGCATCGACACCTCCTTTCGAAATGGCCGCGTGTGTCAACTATTCGGATTGAGGAAATTCCACCTGCAACAACCGAATCTGAAATTCCTGAGTCAGCTTAGCAACTTATCCTCCATCCTGATTCCGTCGCTCAACAGATTAATGCCGACGTAGCCTTGGCTCAGCAGATGGCATATGAGGAATTTGATGCTGAAATACCTCCTGCCGAAGCATTGATTGCTGAATGTTCTCATGAGGAGATACTAAGACGAGAACTTGCTCGTATTTACAATTGGCAGGAATGGCGGATGTCAAGTCTTCGAGTTATAGCAAGTACAATTAGCGAAATGGCCGAAGAAGAAGAATGGGCACTGAATTGGATGGGCACACGATCTGTTTTTGACACCACACGGCCCGATGAAATTGAAAGAGTTTTTGCTGAAAAACTCCAAGGAAGAACAACTCGGTTTGGCAAATCTGTAGATTTGAATGTTGGCTACCGAACTCCTCGGGAACGCCTTATGCTAGAAGACATGCAGATTGCCAAAATCCACAACATCTCTCGAGCACAAACAGAGATAAGAGATCTTAGACCAGATGTTGGGCCGAGTCGTCAACAAGATGAAGATGATGCTGAGGATTCAGATTCTAATCAAAATCACGGATGCCGTGATCAACATCATAAGAAGGATGATGATGATGACAACGATGATCCATCTGGAAGTCATGCTCCTCCTTCCCGAGCTGTTAACATTCCAAACACAGGAGTACAGATAACTCGTGTTAATGATGAATCTAATCAGAACCATACCAATGAGCCGAGGTCTGTTCCCATCGAATCTATGGAAGCACAAATTCTGCTAAGTCCTAGTTCAGCCCGAGATGAAATAATGGAAGCGTCTCGAGGTGCGAATCATGATGGCTTGCAGCTTCTTGATGAAAAGATGATTACATCAGATCTTAATTTGGTTGATGTTGAGGTAGAAGTCTTTCCTGACTACACTTCGGATGGAAACCTGGAAGCATCTAAAAGTGCAAGTCTCGAAAACTTACCCTCTCCAATCGACGACTTAAATCTTGCAGAAGGCCAAGATTTCGTCCTAGTTCAAGGTGAAAACCTAGAAGCACCTTCCAAGGACAGTCATGGTCCATCTGCTGACGCATCCAAGAGCTCGGATTCTTCTGAGGTAATCCTTGATACCTCTTCTGCTTTCACTTCTCTGTTGAATGCTATACAGGGACTCAAGATGTACAGTTCAAATCTCTTAACGAGTCCATCACTAAAATAAAGAAGGATGTGAGAAGGCAGAAAAAGAAGTCCTCTAAGTCTACCACCGATGAAAGACTTACTGCTCTTGAGAAGAAGATCGATAATGCATTCTCTGAGAATCTTATTTCTCTGGTATCTTTGAAGCACTCGGTAACTGAAATCACGAAAATACAGCGTGATCTGGTTACGAAGCATACCTTCATTAAGGAACGTCTTGACTTATCCTGCTCAAAGCTTTAAACTGTCTCCGGGAATCAACATGCAACAACCTCTATTGATTGTGAATTCGAATGGTCTCTTAAAGAATTGCAAGTTTGCATCAATCGTTTGAGTAACAAGGTGGATATTCTCATAGAAGTTAATGATGCCAACAAGGGGGAAAAGATGAAAGGAACGCCCCCGAACACTTGCAAAGGAAAGGAAATTGTCCTAAGGAATGATGATCAGGACAATGATGATATTTCACGACAAAGGAAGGCCATCCTGAATCTGAGAAAAACTCCATCTCCTTCACCATCTCCGAAGAGAACGCAAAATAAACCTACAGGTGGTGAACCGAGTTCTACAAGGCAAAAGAAACAAGGCAAAGAACCGAAGCAAATGACTCGGAGAGTAAATGGAGAACCTATCGAGTATGTTCCATACAAAGAAGGATCTGGAAAGAAATGGGAAGAATGCAACATTCCACCTCTTTGGAACAAAAAGCAACCTATGGATAGGCTAAATTTCTTGCGAGATCAAAATGAAAGAATCTTTGAGCAAAGAAAGAAAGATGAAGAAATTTTCCGAATTCAGCAGGAAAAACAGAAGAGATTTGAGAAAGTTATGAAGGAACTTGAAGAAGCAAACAAGATAACCAAAGCAGCTGAAGGACGAACCAAAATGATTGGCATTGCTCAAATTTTGACTGCCATGCAACAAAGTTTCTCCGATGGTATGAATGCTCCCGAATTAATAACTTGGTGGTACTGGGGAGTTATAAGGGGAGAAAATCTTGGTGAAGTAGTCCAAAATTATCTGATGCTGAGGCTACACTATAAATATGCTTTCAAGATTGAAGGACTCGACACAGTGAAAGCAAGGAAAGAAATCAACGATATGATCCAACTCCAAGAGCATGAAATTTTGGAAAGAGAGAAGAAGAAGAAGACTGGTGAAAGCTCAAAATAAGAAGATTTTATTTTCCTTTCTGTCTTTAAATTTTGTCAGTTTTGCTTTTTGTTATGATGTATGAAACTTCTTATAAATAAAAGTTTTCTTTCGTTTGGGATCAGCGTGTGTGTGTTCTCTAGCTTTGTTTTACTCCTCGTCTCAAATGTAAAACTTCAACTATTCTGGCACACTTAATGAAAATCCTTTTGAGGATAAAGAAAGCCGAATAGAATGAACTTAGGGTGTTGGCATTATCAAAAAGGGGGAAATTGTTAGGAACCCCGAGTTATTGATTTTGATGATACCGAACTATACGAGGAGACCCCTAACTTTTGTGTAAGTCTTTAGAATAGATTATGCTCTGTATCTTAGTCTACAGGATAACCGAATCCTTAGTATTTTTCGAACACTAAGGATCTAAGTCTTTTGTACCGAAGATATGAAGACTTAAACCGAAGAGTAATTTTATCCGAAGAGTTGAAGTTGCGAAGAAACGAAGACTTGGAGAACCGAAGACTGGGATCTTAGGTCGAAACATGGAAGGGCCAAGCTCTTATGACCGAGCAATCAAAAGTGTGATTGACTCGAGTAGATTAAGAGAAATGATAAGGTCAATCATTCTCTCTCTCAACCAAGGCAAAGACATTCTCTGATAAGTTGTCTTGTCTACTGCCTTGAGAATGGGTATAACTGAATGTCATTTTGGATCCTATGTAACGATCCCTATGAGCATTTAATGATTGTCACCCTTTTGAGGGACAAAAGACAAATTGTCCTTGCACAAAAGTGAACAAACGGCTAGAAAGTACTGACATTCTGAAAAGGAAGAAAACTATACCCATTGGATATTACACACTAGACAATAGGTTTTGAATTTCATTTTCCCTCCAACGGATCTGAAATTCCACCTATAAATACCCTTGTCCCATCTCACTTTGACAAGGTTGAAAAATACGTGAAATATTGTCTATCAAGTGAAAAACTTTCAGTGTGATATTCATAAGCTTACAAGTGATATTCAGATTTCTTTAGAAGTTCTTGTGTTATTAAGAAGTTGATTAAGGAAGAAAGGTACAAGAAGTTCAAGTTGGAGAATCATCACAATCTTTCAACCATCTCTACAAGTGAAGTAGAAAGAGGCGGAGTAAACTTGGAAGAAGTTGAAAAACTTACAGCAACAAGGCTGCCGGGCTTAGTGATCAAAGGAGCTTGTTGTAACTGAATTTGTACTATAACGGGGAATATAGTGCAAACTTTCACGCGTTGTGAAGAAGAGTGGAGTAGGCTTAGTTAACAGCCGAACCACTATAAAAACTCTCTCTCTCTCTCTATATTTACTTTACGTTTTGCATTGCATATATCACTCAAACCTAATATCTTTTACAAGATTTATCAAAGTGCAAAGTTAAGATAAAACTCGATATAATCGTTCCGCTGCGTTTATCTCTTTAGACAAAAAGTTTTCAAAAAACCTCTTGTGAGTTTATTCAACCCCGCCCCCCCTTCTAGACTCACATCTCTACCACCGGGACCAACATAAGACAACACACTCTTGAATAGACAATATCCTAGCAATCCTAATCCATAACCTTAGACACTCACTATGCAATATTCATGAACACTATCCAATCCCTACCCCTTTTACTTATTCACAAAATCACTTTTATTTTACTACTCTCTTGCACTCAAACCAACCAATGAACTACTCTCACTCACAAATCATCATTCACCACACTCAAATCCTATGCACGATCCAATCAAGTAAACTCCCGAACATTTGACACACCTCCACGTCCCTCCTTCGAGACCGACACTCGGGGGAGTCACAGACTTTCCGTTTTAACATAAATATCTTTTGACATCTCAACCCTACTCACAAAACCCCAAATGTCAACACCTTTCTTATTAGGGGCATTAAAGGTGATTGCCTTATATATATAAATACTACCCGAATCCGTATCCTTTACCTGACCAATTTTTTCTAAAATATATAAACCAAACCCTTACATTAACCCATCACTTTTACCCTCACAAACAAATCATCCCTCCAAAACCCTTTCTTCCTCCCAAAGTTACCTCTCAAATCTGAAATCATCCTCTACTTTCATCCATGGCAACCAGCGGAGAAACATCCAGTTCATCATCTGATGAAGTTCCCAGTGTTCCACCAACATCCAAACCTGCACCTCAGCCAAAGAAACCATCTTTTGTGCCGCCACGTGTGATAAGTCGTCCTTGCAACGATGAGAAAATCCTCAATTTCTTTCTCCATCGACTAGAATGACAGGATGTCAAGAATAGTATGGTTAAGGCAGGATCCATACTTGATACTGATAGTTTTCTGTCCAGGGTTGTTGATAAAGACTTTGGAGTCAAAGTAAAACAGTGCCTCAAGGATAGCAGACTATACAAGTTCGTGACCCTCAAGCATGATGCCTAGTATCCTTTGGATGCTACCCAGTTCTACATTAATGGCAGCCTTCATACCTCCAATGGAATCGATGAAATTCGGTCAGTGGTTCATGGGACCAACGTGACCATCACTCATGAAGACGTACGGAGTGCCTTTGATTTTCCCATTCGCGGAGATGACTACCACAAAGACTACTCTGGAAAGGAATTTAATCGCAAGAAGTTATGGAAAAAGATCAAGGGTTATTCTCAACCTTCCAAAGTGCCCTTCCCAATCAAGAAAAAGATGTTTAAGTTAGACTATGAGTTCACTATTGACATTTTGAACAAAATAGTCGAAAGTAAGCAATCTAGCATTGATGAAATCTCTGAGAAGAAGTTGAAGATGTTGTGTTCTTTAATAGAAAATTACCCTGTCAATTGGTCTAGGGTTATCTTTCATTTTCTAAGGGACAATGTGAGAACCGGAATCGACGAGGACTCTAGATGGATCATCAAAGTCCTAGGATTCGGTTTTATGATCGGTGTGATACTGAAAAACAAAGGGGTAAAACGTCGTCTTGGCACCGAGACTCACAAAACTCATTATCACATGGGTTCTAACCCACCGAGATATCTCCAAATGAAGGCCGAGGAGATTGAAGCAGCAGAGAAAGCTGCAAGCAAGAAGATTGAATCCAAATCAATCAAAGACTCTAGTGAGAAAGCTGTTGCTGAAACATCCAAGTCTCATGATTCTGATCCCTCGATATGCCCTGAAAAGAAGAAGAGAAAGAAGTCCTCTAAAGCAAAAACTTCAAAGGGTGCGTCTTCGTCTAGAGCACCCGAGCCTTCATCAGAACAAGAGGACGAGCCAGAGGAGAAGAAGATAGAATCCAAAAAGAGGAAGGCCAAGCAGTTGAAACGACCAAAGAAGAAGTCCAAGAGGACTCATTCTGAGCGAATCCCGGCTGATGAATCAACTATTGTTTTACTAGCAATCGAGGACCAAGGACGAGCTCTTGTCGATGATGATTTGAGAGCTCTACGTCCTCCCCTAATGAATATTGATCAAGAAGAGAGTGATGAGGATGAGCAATTGTCTCTCACAAGGTTCATGAAGCCGAAGTCATCACCATCTGAACCCCTGTGCCTGAGCCAATGACTATTGAGTCCTCGGTACCTGAACTCATACCCGAACCAGTGGTAATTGAGTCTTTAGTACCCGAGCCCCCTATCTCTAATGCTCAAGGCCCTCTAACTCTTGTTGTCCGATCTCAACCTAATCCAACTCAAGACGACTCAGATTCGAGCTCTACCTGGATAGAAGATGATTCTAAGGGGGAAGATGCTGGCCGAGGACGTGCTCTTCATAAAGAAGTGCCTGACCACATTCGACGAAGGATTATTGGGAGAGTACACCCACCCCTACTCTTCGCATAGAAGAAATCCAGGAACCCAACACTGAGGACGCTCCAATTCATGTCCTCGAAGTATCAAGGGAAATTGAGGCACCATCTGAAGTTCTAACTCGTCAAGTTAATGTTGATGCTGCATTAGCTCAGCAATTAGCTCACGAAGAGATGATTGAAAACATTGATGCTCACGGCGAGGCCTATCTAGACATGTCATCACATGAAGAAGTTCTCCGCCGGGAACTTGCTAGGATGTACAATTGGCAAGAATGGCGCATGTCCAGCCTACAGGTCATAGGCTCAACTATTAGTGAAATGGCCGAAGAAGAGGAATAGGCGCTCGATTGGATGGGCACAAGATCAGTGTTTAAGGCGACTCGGCCAGAAGAAATCAACCGAGTTTATGCTGAAAAGCTACAAGGTCGTGTTGTAGGATATGGGAAGACTGTGGATTTGAACATTGGCCATCGAACTCATCGAAAACGGCAAATGTATGATGGCATGCATATTGCAAAGATTCATAACATTTCGAGAGTTAAATCCTCGATAAGGGATCAACATCCTGGAGTTGGACCGAGCCAGAAGCCTGAAACACTACTGTTGTTGCCGAGGACAAAACACTTTTGGAAATTGATTCAAAGTGTAATAACGATCCAAGTCCTCGAGGAAAGGATGAAGATGATGATAATGATAATGATGATCCTTCGGGCAATCTTATTCCTCCTGTAACACCCCGGCTCGGCTATACCGTACATCCGAAGTGGTTACCGCCACACCTAGACTGAACCCAATCAAATCCAGAAAGAGTCCACTCTAAATGCACAGGCTAAAGAAGGAAAACTGTTTCACACACTTACTACTTGACGAAAGGTTTACGTATATATTGCAGCGAGAAGAAAGGAAGGTAGCTAGGTTAGCTACTACTATATATACAAAGATCGACCCATTGGGTCCAAAAACATGAAAGTTTAAGTTGTTCGCAACTTGTTAGCCATACTAAGGCTACAAAAGATATTTACTCAAAAAAAAAGGAGTTGTTCTAGACAATATACTTCGGAGAGGGCGGAGCAGGAGGAGCAGGGGGAGCAGGAGGAGCAGGAGCGTAACCGGCAGCGTAGGGGTCATCATCAAGCAAGAACTGCACATAGTCATCATAGTCTAACACTGGAAACACAACTCAGATGAGCTCTCAGCGCTCATCGGGCTACAAGAGCCCACACTAGACAACATCTGTTAAAAACACATTGAAATGTAGTTAGCACGACGGCTAAGTAAGAGAATCCATGGTCACCCAAAATTCAACAAAGGTTTTCAAAACACGTATAAGAGAGTTTTGTAACTTTTACTCATTTGATGAGATTTCTCCTGTAAATAAATTAACAACGAAGACTTGCACAAAAAGTGATTAGTGAACCAAAATCAACATGTCTCTTAAGACAAAATCATTTCTTTCTCAAGGTCGTTACAGAGTAACTCTTTTCTCATCTTTAAAACTTCCTTAGTTTCTTCTTAGTGAGCGTGAGGCCTTTGGAGCATTCTCATAACTCCCACTCTGACCACTTGGATCATCGAACTCGGGTTCAGTGGTCATCACCCGGTCTAACACTGATCCCCTAGACGTAAGGTTCGTTAAAATGATTCCTAGCTGGCCCAGCTAGGTCCATAAAAACTACACCTACCCGGACTTCTGGAGTAACTATACCTTAAGTGTGCACACCCCCATAGGAATACCTCATCCTACGAGTTATATAGTACCCGGCGAATAGACTTCGCCCTGCAGTATGAACTGGTCATACACTATAACGTATCGACGAATAGACTTCGCCCTGCAGTATGAACTGGTCATACAATATCCACAACGACCACTGGGCCATGGCACTTAAAGCCACCCGTGGGTCAATCAAGGTCCTCCTCAACTCGCTTTAGAAACTAAGGGTTTGAAAACATGATTCTTCCTTCCGTTTTTCTTTCTCAAATCATTTCTTTTGGACATATTTCTCATTTGAGTCCAATAGTTGAAATCGGCTATCTCATCAGCCCAAGAAGGATTTTCAAAATACTCTCAGTGCCCGCAGGCTTTTCAATCGTCATTTTCTCGTTTTTCTCACGTAATGTACTCACTCCTTAAAAGTAGTATTTTCCTCAAAAATAAGGTTTTGACAACCTGTTTACCAAAATAGCATACGTTCTTTCGACGTAAGTTTTATAAACATTTTTATTTACTCATAGGCTTTCCAACACAATTCCTCAAGTTACAAGAGTTGTACTTATTTCTCAACAACAATATTTTCTTCTAAAGTGATGTACATAATTTTTCCAAAACAGATATTTCTTTCAAAAATAGATCTCTTTTGCCCGTAGGCCTTTCAAACATTATAACACTCGGGATTAAAAACATCGGGGAAAAATTTGGTAAAAAACAAGTCGAAAACGAGTCCGCGTCGCGCGGACTCGCGGTTGGCCGCAGCTGCGGACGCGTGCGTCCGAGCCGCGTCCGCACGTTCGGTAAATGGCGCCGAAACTGGGCGCCCACGGACGCG